>NC_068421.1:55248463-55565963 GCF_023373465.1 Oncorhynchus keta | reverse complement strand
GGTAAAGTCACTGTTTGGACATATAGGGCAACTTTCATTGAGGATGTAAATGGTCCCATACAGTATAACGTGAACTAATAGTGTATTTGTACCTCCATGCAGATCCAAGAGATTGTTTTCCTGAAGAACTTAGTGATAAAGTGTAAGGCCTGTGGTGAGTAGCCTTGGCCTGCCTGCAGAAATAGATATTCCAGTTGAATGTCAGTAAACATTGTGGTGTATCTGTTAATCAGGCTGGCGCTCTTGAGGCACAAAATAAAGTTACTGTATTTTTAAAACAGTACATACATGAATATGTACATATTTAATATATAATTATAGTACCAGTCAAAAGTTTGGACACACCTAATCTTTCAAGGGTTTTTCTTTATTTTTTAAAACTTTTTTATTCTTTGTAGAATAATAGTGAAGACATCAAAACTACGAAATAACACATATGGAATCATGTAGTAACCAAAATAGTGCTAAACAAATCAAAATATATTTTAGATTTTAGATTCTTCAAAGTAGCCACCCTTTGCTTTGATGTTTTTTCTCTCACCCATCATAAACATGTTTTTAGACATTTTTGCACATTTATTAAAAATGAAATAAAGAAATATCAAATTCACGTAACTATTCACACCCCTGAATCAATACTTTGTAGAAGCACCTTTGGCAGCAATTACAGTGGTGAGTCTGTCTGGGTAAGTCTCTAAGAGCTCTCCATATCTGGATTGTACAACATTAGTTCATTATTCTTTTCAAAATTCTTCAAGCTCTGTCAAATTGGTTGTTGATCATTGCTAGACAACCATTTTCAGATCTTGCCATAGATTTTCAAGTAGAGTTAAGTCTAAACTGTAACTTGGCCACTCAGGAACACTCGCTGTCTTCTTGGTAAGCAACTAGTGGAGATTTGACCTTGTGTTTTAGATTTTCGTCCTGTTGAAAGGTGTGTCTGGTCTCCCAGTGTCTGGTGGAAAGCAGACTGAACCAGGTTTTCCTCTAGAATTTTGCCTGTGCTTAGCTGTATTCCGTTTATTTTTTATCCTGAAAATTCCCCAGTCCTTAACCATTAATAATTTTAGTCAATAAGACTCTTGCTACGTAAGCTTAACTTTCTGAACATTCGAGACGTGTAGTCCACTTGTCATTCCAATCTCCTTGCATTAGCGTAGCCTTTTCTGTAGCCTGTCAACTATGTGTCTGTCTATCCCTGTTCTCTCCTCTCTGCACAGACCATACAAACGCTCCACACCGCGTGGCCGCGACCACCCTAATCTGGTGGTCCCAGCGCGTACGACCCACGTGGAGTTCCAGGTCTCCGGTAGCCTCTGGAACTGCCGATCTGCGGCCAACAAGGCAGAGTTCATCTCAGCCTATGCCTCCCTCCAGTCCCTTGACTTCTTGGCACTGACGGAAACATGGATCACCACAGATAACACTGCTACTCCTACTGCTCTCTCCTCGTCCGCCCACGTGTTCTCGCACACCCCGAGAGCTTCTGGTCAGCGGGGTGGTGGCACCGGGATCCTCATCTCTCCCAAGTGGTCTTTCTCTCTTTCTCCCCTTACCCATCTGTCTATCGCCTCTTTTGAATTCCATGCTGTCACAGTTACCAGCCCTTTCAAGCTTAACATCCTTATCATTTATCGCCCTCCAGGTTCCCTCGGAGAGTTCATCAATGAGCTTGATGCCTTGATAAGCTCCTTTCCTGAGGACGGCTCACCTCTCACAGTTCTGGGCGACTTTAACCTCCCCACGTCTACCTTTGACTCATTCCTCTCTGCCTCCTTCTTTCCACTCCTCTCCTCTTTTGACCTCACCCTCTCACCTTCCCCCTACTCACAAGGCAGGCAATACGCTTGACCTCATCTTTACTAGATGCTGTTCTTCCACTAACCTCATTGCAACTCCTCCAAGTCTCCGACCACTACCTTGTATCCTTTTCCCTCTCGCTCTCATCCAACACTTCCCACACTGCCCCTACTCGGATGGTATCGCGCCGTCCCAACCTTCGCTCTCTCTCCCCCGCTACTCTCTCCTCTTCCATCCTATCATCTCTTCCCTCTGCTCAAACTTTCTCCAACCTATCTCCTGATTCTGCCTCCTCAACCCTCCTCTCCTCCCTTACTGCATCCTTTGACTCCCTATGTCCCCTATCCTCCAGGCCGGCTCGGTCCTCCCCTCCCGCCTCCGTGGCTCGACGACTCCTTGCGAGCTCACAGAACAGGGCTCCGGGCAGCCGAGCGGAAATGGAGGAAAACTCGCCTCCCTGCGGACCTGGCATCCTTTCACTCCCTCCTCTCTACATTTTCCTCCTCTGTCTCTGCTGCTAAAGCCACTTTCTACCATTCTAAATTCCAAGCATCTGCCTCTAACCCTAGGAAGCTCTTTGCCACCTTCTCCTCCCTCCTGAATCCTCCCCCCTCCTCCTCTCTGCAGATGACTTCGTCAACCATTTTGAAAAGAAGGTCGACGACATCCGATCCTCGTTTGCTAAGTCAAACGACACCGCTGGTTCTGCTCACACTGCCCTACCCTATGCTCTGACCTCTTTCTCCCTCTCTCTCCAGATGAAATCTCGCGTCTTGTGACGGCCGGCCGCCCAACAACCTGCCCGCTTGACCCTATCCCCTCCTCTCTTCTCCAGACCATTTCCGGAGACCTTCTCCCTTACCTCACCTCGCTCTTCAACTCATCCCTGACCGCTGGCTACGTCCCTCCCGTCTTCAAGAGAGCGAGAGTTGCACCCCTTCTGAAAAAACCTACACTCGATCCCTCTGATGTCAACAACTACAGACCAGTATCCCTTCTCTCTTTTCTCTCCAAAACTCTTGAGCGTGCCGTCCTTGGCCAGCTCTACCGCTATCTCTCTCAGAATGACCTTCTTGATCCAAATCAGTCAGGTTTCAAGACTAGTCATTCAACTGAGACTGCTCTTCTCTGTATCACGGAGGCGCTCCGCACTGCTAAAGCTAACTCTCTCTCCTCTGCTCTCATCCTTCTAGACCTATCGGCTGCCTTCGATACTGTGAACCATCAGATCCTCCTCTCCACCCTCTCCGAGTTGGGCATCTCCGGCGCGGCCCACGCTTGGATTGCGTCCTACCTGACAGGTCGCTCCTACCAGGTGGCGTGGCGAGAATCTGTCTCCTCACCACGCGCTCTCACCACTGGTGTCCCCCGGGCTCTGTTCTAGGCCCCCTCTTATTCTCGCTATACACCAAGTCACTTGGCTCTGTCATAACCTCACATGGTCTCTCCTATCATTGCTATGCAGACGACACACAATTAATCTTCTCCTTTCCCCCTTCTGATGACCAGGTGGCGAATCGCATCTCTGCATGTCTGGCAGACATATCAGTGTGGATGACGGATCACCACCTCAAGCTGAACCTCAGCAAGACGGAGCTCCTCTTCCTCCCGGGGAAGGACTGCCCGTTCCATGATCTCGCCATCACGGTTGACAACTCCATTGTGTCCTCCTCCCAGAGCGCTAAGAACCTTGGCGTGATCCTGGACAACACCCTGACGTTCTCAACTAACATCAAGGCGGTGTCCCGTTCCTGTAGGTTCATGCTCTACAACATCCGCAGAGTACGACCCTGCCTCACACAGGAAGCGGCGCAGGTCCTAATCCAGGCACTTGTCATCTCCCGTCTTGATTACTGCAACTCGCTGTTGGCTGGGCTCCCTGCCTGTGCCATTAAACCCTACAACTCATCCAGAACGCCGCAGCCCGTCTGGTGTTCAACCTTCCCAAGTTCTCTCACGTCACCCCGCTCCTCCGCTCTCTCCACTGGCTTCCAGTTGAAGCTCGCATCCGCTACAAGACCATGGTGCTTGCCTACGGAGCTGTGAGGGGAACGGCACCTCAGTACCTCCAGGCTCTGATCAGGCCCTACACCCAAACAAGGGCACTGCGTTCATCCACCTCTGGCCTGCTCGCCTCCCTACCACTGAGGAAGTACAGTTCCCGCTCAGCCCAGTCAAAACTGTTCGCTGCTCTGGCCCCCAATGGTGGAACAAACTCCCTCACGACGCCAGGACAGCGGAGTCAATCACCACCTTCCGGAGACACCTGAAACCCCACCTCTTCAAGGAATACCTAGGATAGGGTAAGTAAGGGTAAGTAATCCTTCTCCCCCAAAAAAAAAAAAAAAAGATTTAGATGCAAGTGGCTGTTCCACTGGATGTCATAAGGTGTATGCACCAATTTGTAAGTCGCTCTGGATAAGAGCGTCTGCTAAATGACTTAAATGTAAATGTAAATGTAAATTACAAGCATACCCCTAACATGATGCAGCCACCATTATGCTTTAAAATATGGAGAGTTGTACTCAGTAATGTGTTGTATTGGATTTGCCCCAAACAAACCACTTGTATCCAGGACAGGGTGCATGTTTTGGAATATTATTCTGTACAAGCTTCGTTCTTTTCCCTATGTCAATTAGTTTAGTATTGTTGAGTAACTACAATGTTATTGATCCCTCCTCAGTTTTCTCCTATCCCAGCCATTTAACTCCGTAACTATTTTAAAGTCACCATTGGCCTCATGGCGAAATCCCTGATTTGTTTTCTTCCTCTATGGCATGTGAGTTAGGAAGGACTCCTGTATCTTTGTAATGACTCTGTGTATTGATGTATCATCCAAAGTGTAATTAATGACTTCACCGTGCTTAAAGGGATATTCAATGTCTGCTTTTTTTTTTACCCATCCACCAATAGGTGCCCTTCTTTACGAAGCTTTGGAAAATGTCCCTGGTCTTTGTGGTTGAATCTTTGTTTGAAATTCACTGTTTGACTGAGGGTCCTTACAGATAATTGTATGTGTGGGGTACAGCGATGAGGTAGTCCTAAAAAAAATCATGTTAAGCAAACAGAGTGAGTCCATGCAACTAATTACGTGACATGTTAAGCACATTTCTACTCCTGAGCTTATTTAGCAAAGGGGTTGAATACTTATTGACTCGAGACATTTGAGCTTTTCATTTTTAATTAATTTGTAAAACATTCAAAAAACATAATTCCACTTTGACATTATGGGGTATTGTGTGTAGACTAAAACTAAATGTCATCAATTTTAAAATCAGGCTGGAAAATGGTGGAAAAAGTCAAGGGGTATGAATACTTTCTGAAGGCACTGTACATTACACATATATCAATATCAACAGCATGATTGCTATGTCAATTGTATGTAAATGTGGTACATTAATCATACCATTGTGCTCTCATGTACTTTAAAAAAAATATGTACAGTGCATACATAAACATCTGAATATGTAATGGTAAATGAATCTGTAATGGAAATGTAAACAAATAGAAAATGCCATGTTTCATTACCTGCAGTAGATGGAGACATCTTACAGGAGAGTGCTCCAGGTTTACTTGGTTGATGGTTGGTGTATCATCATCTCCCACCTAGGCATGCAAAGTCCCCCTCGCACCTCCTGTGACCCTAACCCCTGCCACATGGGGGTAACGTGCATTGAGACCGCCGGGGGCATCAAGTGTGGCCCCTGCCCTGAGGGCATGGAGGTTAATGGTACCCACTGCACACATGTGGATGAGGTAGGACAGGATCCCAAAAAGGTCACGTAGTATTCTGTAGTTGCAGGGATCATCAACTTTATCAGTGTTTCCCAAACTTGGTCCTCGGGATGCACGTTTTGGTTTTTGCCCTAACACTAAACAGCTGATTCAAATTCAAAGCTTGATGATTAGTTTATTATTTGAATCGGCTGTGTATTTTATTATTTAAATTTTTTTTAATTAGGCAAGTCAGTTAAGAACAAATTCTTACTTACAATGACAGCAGGATTCAAACCATTGATGCCTCTTGCACTGAGATGCAGTGTCTTAGACCACTGCGCCACTCGGGAGTCAAGTGCTAGTGTTTGGCTAGGGCAAAAACCAAAACGTGCACCCCTTCGGGTCCCATGGACTGACATTGGGAAACCCTGAACTAGATTCAGCCGCGAGCTGTTTTCTTCTTGAGTGGATGGATGGGGGGCAGGAACATAAGCCCAAACAGATATAATATTTGACTAAATCATAATAATTTCAAACCTTGCTGACATTTGTATACCTGCAATCACATCTTTCTATTATGAGTGGGAATACTTCGGGAACAGATTTCCAAAATTAAAATGACTTTGAGTTGATTTCCTGATGTTTTTACAGTGTTTTATGTCTAACAATGACAATTCCCCCCAAATAATACAACATAATTATTTGTTTTTGCTCAGGGGGGCCAAATAAACTTGGGGGGCCAAATAAAAACACCCGCACTGCCACTGGGGAAACTCTGCTGTAGTGGGTCTAAACTGAAATACGATCATTTACACAGTACGTGTTACTATTGTGTATATTGTTAGGTTTTTAAAGAGCCTCTGAACACCCGGATTGGCATGTGTGCTTTCCTGTTGCTCATTTGAAAACCTGGATTTCAGTCTTGCCGGTGTGTTTCCTGACGATTCCACGTTTGGTTAATGATGTTTGTCCCTCATGACACACTGTAAATTCGGAAGCCTATTTAACTTCCTCAAAACCCCCAGAATAATTGTAAGATAACTCAAGAAATTGTGAATTAATCTGGATGTTTTTGCAGAGGATGTTTCAGTTGTGCAATTTTACATCTAATTAAGGTGTATGGTGCAGTATTTCTCAAGCTAAAAAAACATGTTTTCCTATGTAAACAAAGTCGGAGCTGCTGGGAAGGTCTGTCTCACTGTCTATGCTATTGGATTAACAGCAATCACTGCAGCTGTTCACCCCATGTTAGTGGGGAAATGGACACTGTCAAATGAAAACACAACCTTAATTTATCCGTTTTTATGACCAAATTATCCTATTTACACTGTGTAGTCAATATTGACACTAGAATAACTGTTTCTGGCTCATATTGCTGCCACAGGCCATTTTCAAATGGATTTGTTGCTTTTAAAAGGCAGCCACTCTTTAAATCAACTGTTAGATTATCTCAATAGCAAATTCCAATTCAAATATTGAACATGTACATTACTGCCCTCTCTCCGCTCTCCTCCTGTGTGTGTAGTGTGTCGTGAAGCCCTGCCACATGGGTGTGCGCTGCATCAACACCTCTCCAGGGTTCCGCTGTGGCCCCTGTCCCACTGGCTACACCGGCCCCCGGGTGCAGGGAATAGGCCTCTCCTACGCCACTAACAACAAACAGGTAGCAGTTTTGAATCAAGCGAAGAAGCTTATGAGCTTGGCTTTGGGGCCTTTCCACCTCAAAAAACACACGAAAGAGGATTTCAACACCAGCCATCTCAGATTGTTCTAAAATCTTTTCGGTAATTAGTAACAGATACAATTAGCATTCCTGAAACATACATTTTCTTGAAATATAATTGTATCTCTGCGAAATTAAGCTAATTGATTGCACCCAAATTGGCCATTTTGATTTATAGGATTCAGATATTTAATAAAAATGGTACTCAACATCCTATATATACTAAACTTCTTCCTACCAATGAGTAAGAGGAATTCATTTTTTGGGTGTCAAAAGCCCCCCCCCCCCACACACACCAATCCCACCTCAACAACCAGTATACAGTATCAGTTCTCTATATTCGACAAGTAGTATGAAGCTGTGGCTTGGAGTTCTGCTTCTCCATACTATGTCAATGTTTTCGCTGTGAATCTGATGATGTTTTTTTCCCCTGTTCAGAGAAATTAGTCAATGAAGTCGCTTGCATTATTTACCATAAAGTAGTGTGAAAGTACCAGGTTTTGACCTCTAGATGCCTCTGTTCCTGCTATACCACCACATTATTTGATCAATTTTGCTGGTCTCTTGTGTTTATTAAATAGATCAAAACATTTCCTTTGCAACTTTGGGTAGAAAACCAATAGATTTGTCTCATTACGAAAAGTGTGTGGTCATCCTCACAATTCAAGTCAGTCCTCAACCCAACTCTCCTTGAATAGTCCAACAAATGGCAGCTCTTTGAGAGGGCTATTCCTATGCAATTCTCATATGAAGACTTTTCCTACAAGCCCAAAACTACTGTATAATGGAGAACTTGGCTAGGGATTAAAATGTTGTGACAACCCTAATAAAATACTGAATTGCATGGCAGCCTGTTTTTGAAAATGATCAGGAAACATTTCTACATGTGATTTGTGATGAGTGACATTCAACATTGAACCCAACGCAATCCAATACCATTACAACTGCAATACACTATAAAGTGTGTGTTTTGGACATTTACTATTGAAGTTCATTAGAGACCATAACATGGAACTGATGTAACCAATGGTCTTGATCAGGCTGTTGATTGTGGCCTGTGGAATGTTGTCCCACTCCTCTTCAATGGCTGTGCGAAGTTGCTGGATATTGGCGGGAACTGGAACATGCTGTCGTACACGTCGATCCTGAGAATCTCAAACATGCTCAATCGGTGACATGTCTGGTGACTATGCAGGCCATGGAAAAACGGGGACATTTTCAGCTTCCAGGTATTGTGTACAGATCGTTGCGACATTGAGCTGTGCATTATCATGCTGAAACATTAGGTGATGGCGGCGGATGAATGGCACGAGAATGAGCCTCAGGTTCTCATCACGGTATCTCTGTACATTCAAATTGCCATCGATAAATTGCTATTGTGTTCATTGTCCATAGCTTATGCCTGCCCATACCATAACCCCACCTCCACCGTGGGGCACTCTATTCACAACGTTGACATCAGCAAACCACCATACACGCTGTCTGCCATCTGCCCAGTACAGTTGAAACCGGGATTAATCCGTGAAGAGCACGCAGGTCAGATTCCCTGAGGCAGTTTCAGACAGTTTGAGCAGAAATTCACAGTTTCATCAGCTGTCCGTGTGGCTGGTCTCAGATGATCCCGCAAGTGAAGAATCCAGGTTTTGATTTCCTGGGCTGGCGCGGTTACACGGGCTCTGCGGTTGTGAGGCCGGTTGGACATACCGCCAAATTCTCTAAAACAACATTGGAGGTGACTTATGGTAGAGAAATTCACGTTCAATTCTCTGGCTACAGCTCTGGTGGACATTCCTGCAGTTAGCGTGCCAATTTCACGCTAACCTCAAAACTTGAGACATCTGTGGCATTGTGTTGTGTGACAAAACTGCACATTATAGAGTGGCCTTTTACTGTCCCCAGCACAAGATGCACCTGTGTAATGATCATGCTGTTTAATTATCTTCTTGATATGCAGCACTTGTCAGGTGGATGGATTATCTTGGCAAAGGAGAAATGCTCACTAACAGGGATGTAAATACATTTGTGCACAACATTTGAGAGAAATAACCTATTTGTGCGTATGGAACATTTCTGGGATCTTTTATTTCAGCTCATGAAACATGGGACGCACACCTTACATGTCACGTTTATATTTTTGTTCAGTGCAGTAGTAAAACCTGATACTTTCACATGACTAATTTCTCTGAACAGGAGGAAAAAAACATGACCAGATTCACAGGGAAAACATGACATAGTATGGAGAAGCAATACACAGTTTAATACTACTTGTCAAACAGAGAACTGATACTGTGTACTGGTTGTTGGGGTGGACTTGGTATGGAGTGTAGAGGGTCAGTGATTGACTGTTGACCATTTTTTGGGATTCCTAATGTCTAACGTACTGTTAGGAAAAAGTTTGGTCCAAATCGGATGTTGGGAACTATATTTATTGGACATTATTGGACACAGAATCTTATAAATTAAAATGGCTAATTTGGATGCACTCAATTAAGCAACATTTCTGAGATAAAATCTTATCTGTTTGTAACTACAGGAAGAATTTCAGAACAATCTGAGATAGTGTGTATCATGGCTTGCTGAAATTACATGCAACGACTCACTGGCAACATGCAAGGTTTTGCTTGAAGATGGAAGATTTATGCATTAGGGCTTTCTTTTGTATTTGAATCCTACCCAGGTCTGTAAGGACATCAATGAGTACGAAGGACCCAAGAATGGAGGTTGTATGGAAAATTCCAACTGTGTGAACACACCTGTAAGTATCATTAAAAGTCGATGCCACTCAAATATATATCTCATTAGGAAATCCAGAGGTCTTTCCTCTCTGAGGTTTTGAGGGGGGACTAAGTTTCTGCTGTGGTGGTTGTGCGTGTTGTTGTCAGGGCTCGTTTAAGTGTGGCTCCTGTAAGGCAGGCTATGTGGGGGATCAGCGCAAGGGCTGTAAGCCTGAGAGAGCGTGTGGTAATGGCCAGCTCAACCCCTGCCATGCCAGCAGAGAGTGCATTGTCCAACGAGATGGGAAAATAGAGTGTCAGGTAATGCGATACAATTCTGTTGCAATGGATCAATATGAATTTGAATACAGCCTCAATGTACACTACTCCTTATACACGTTGTCTATAGCATTCTTTTGGATACAGATTGCTCGTTATTGATTCAGCTGCTGTAGCTGAAATGAAATTGAATGCAAATTGACATTCCATATTCAATAGAGTACAGTCCATAACTTTGACTTGATCCTGATTCACAGTGTGGCGTGGGATGGGCTGGCAATGGCTACTTCTGCAGCTCTGACATGGACATTGATGGCTTCCCTGATGAGAAACTGGAATGCACCGAGAGGAACTGTGCCAAGGTAATGCACTTGAATGTCCTTGAAAAGGCTATGGAAGTCCACGACTATACTATTTTGAATGCAAAGGGAAAATAAAGTGGAAAAACTAAGTCATTGGCATATGCTTTATATACATACTTTTAGGATAACTGTCGAACAGTATCCAACTCTGGCCAAGAGGATGTAGACAAGGATGGCAAAGGAGATGCCTGTGATGAGGATGCAGATGGGGATGGAATCCTAAATACACAGGTTACTGATATCTTTCGCCAGCAACTGATTCTTTGCTGTGTCATGTTTACGACAGGTCTTTACACTGATTTTGTATCTTAGTGTAAAGACAGGCTCTGATGCCTCTTTGGTAGGACAACTGTGTGCTGGTACCAAATGTCAACCAAAGAAATGTGGACGAAGACTACTTTGGAGACGCCTGTGACAACTGCCGTGTGATCAAAAACAACGACCAGAAAGACACTGATGTCGATAGACTGGGTGACGAATGTGACGAAGACATTGATGGCGACAGTAAGTATGCATGTCGAGGTTTGGACCGTGACAAGCCTAATTCTGCCATTGCGGTCATTCATGTCAATTGACATGTCAACTACTGTTACCTCCTTCTAGGAATCCCCAATAATCTGGACAACTGCAAAAGGGTTCCCAATGCTAACCAGAAGGATCGAGATGGGGACAAAGTCAGAGATGCTTGTGACAGTTGCCCCTATGTTCAAAACCCTGACCAGGTCTGGTTTCTGATTTCCATGTTTAGCTGTACTTGTATTAATCCTAGTCATTACTGCATGTTCTATCAGAATGACAAACTATGTCGATGTTCGAGTGATATTTTTTGTGTTTGATACAGTTGGATATGGACAACGATTTGATCGGAGCCCCTTGTGACACCAATAAGGACAGGTATAGCGGTGTTACTAGCATTCTTGTTACCTCCCTGCCTTTAACCAGTGTCGACCTGTGCGTGGCGTTCCAATCTATTGGTACGCCATGACTTATTTTATACGTTATGTAATGACTTTGGTTTGACACATCAACCATCAGAATCTCACAACAGTGGGGAGAACTGTAAAATGGTCTCCTTGTGTTTTTCTCTACTGTTCTCAGTGATGGTGACGGTCACCAGGACTCAGGACAACTGCCCTGCAGTCATCAACAGCTCCCAGCTGGACACGGACAAGGACGGCCTGGGGGACGAGTGTGACGATGACGATGATGATGATGGTATTCCTGACCTTCTCCCCCCGGGACCGGACAACTGTCGCCTCATTCCCAACCCTCTGCAGGAGGACTCTGACGCTGAGTCTAGTTTCCACAAAGTTCTCCAATATATCCGTGTAATGTTGACAGTAATATTGTCCAGTGACTTAAAAGTCACATATTGCGTCAATCTCCTTGTTACAGGTGATGGTGTTGGGAATGTGTGTGAGAACGACTTTGACAACGACACCATCATCGACAGCATCGATGTGTGCCCGGAGAACGCCGAGGTCAATCTCACAGACTTCAGGGCCTACCAGACAGTGGTGCTGGACCCAGAGGGAGACGCACAGATAGACCCTAACTGGGTGGTGCTCGATCAGGTATGTGTATGCAGATGTTGGATCATAGTTTCAGCCAGTTTGTTATAATAGGATAACAATCCTGTAGCAATTTTTGTAGGGGTTGATACATTTTTTCTTAGGTCAAATCAAGTCTGAAATTTCTAAGTGGAAATTCTAAATGTTCGATGCCTTTTTAAAACTCAAATAGACTTCAAGTTTGCATTTCCTGCTATGCAGGAAAATTCTCAGCAATAAAATGGTCATCAAATCTGTATTGATGCATGCATTAAATCTTATACAATAAGTCCAAGGGTGTTACAGTAGATACAAATCAGTGCCAACCTACTGGGCATAGACGTCAGTTCAACGTCTATTCCACGTTGGTTTGACGTAATTCCATTGAAATGAGGTGGAAACAACGTTGATTCATCCAATGTGTCACCAGAGGGAAGAGACATGTTAACTGCTTAAGTTCTATAATCTTCTCTGTTTCTCTTTTCCACAGGGAAGAGAGATGGTCCAAACTATGAACAGTGACCCTGGACTGGCTGTTGGTAAGAGCAACAATCACTCTGTCTCAAGTCGGATTCATTCAATAAACCGAGTTGTACATGACGTTCTCAAACATGACGTCCTAACCCAAACTCACGGCATTCCTTCAAGGTTACACAGCTTTCAACGGTGTTGACTTCGAAGGGACTTTCCATGTGAATACCGTCACGGACGACGACTATGCAGGGTTCATCTTTGGCTACCAGGACTCTTCCTCCTTCTACGTGGTGATGTGGAAACAGGTTGAGCAAATCTATTGGCAGGCCAATCCATTCAGAGCTGTGGCAGAACCAGGGATCCAACTGAAGGTACAAAAAAATCCTATATGCACATCCTATATGACTATTATCTAGTCATGTAGTAAAAGTCACTTGTGTTCTCACGGCAGGAAAATAATCCTGCAGCAACTGGAAATGTGAGTTATTGTGTGGATTATAATTAATGGAAGAAAAAAAACCACTGGGCACAGACGTCAATTCAACGTCTATTCCACGTTGGTTCAACATAATTGGGAAGGAAAATCCGCAACTCTGATATGCTTCTATGGTGATTTAATCAGACGTACAATAAACACAGCGTTTTAATATATCATATTTTTCTGTTTTTTCTATTACAATTATAGCAAATTTTCAGTTTTCCCCTCCCCACTCAAATCACTCCCAGACAGTCCTAGCAAAATTCTTTGATTGAAAAATTGCTCTTTGTTAAGAAGCATTTCTTTTCCTTCTTTTTGACCATTTTAATTTAAAACAACCACAGTAAGGTACTTAATTGTCACCCAGAAAATATTTATTCATTTTTTATTATAATTAATGGACATTTTTGTATGACATTACATTTTTTGTGAGGGGAAATCAAGTCTAAAATGTTAAATGGAAATTGCAAACTCTAGAAGCCTTTTTAAACCTTGAATTCCTCCAACTACAGGGTGATCAAATTTAGATCCTATATACATCTGTTCAAATTCATGCAAACATGCCACTACTCTATTAATAGACTGACCTACACACAACTAGCCCTTTCTAAGTAATACTCATAGGGCCAGTTACCTAATATTAAGTCTACCTCTGGACTAAAAACAGCTCAACGGAAAATACATACATTTTGAGTTGAAATATAAATACACCTGCCCAGATTGATACATTGGAAGAGATCTACAGTTCTGTAAAAGTGCTGCCTGTGCAATTGTGTTGTCGACTAGGCTGTGAAGTCCAACACGGGACCAGGGGAGAATCTACGCAACTCCCTGTGGCACACTGGTGACAGCAGTTACCTGGTGAAGCTGCTGTGGAAAGACGTCCGCAACGTGGGCTGGAAGGACAAGACTTCCTACCGCTGGTTCTTGCAACACAGGCCCCAAGATGGCTACATCAGGTAGTGCGCTGCTATCAGACACACCTCGTAGGCGTCTGATGGCTTTTGGTGCAGTTTGCCAACGATGGCGTGACCTTCTCCTTTCATAATACATTAAAGGCCCAGTGCAGTCAAAAATGTGATTTCCTATATTTTATATATAGTTCAACACTATGAGGTTGGAATGATACTGTGAAAATTTAAATAATACCATTTTAGTGTAAAAGCTTTTTGAAAAGACAGCCTGAAATTTTAGCCTGTTTTAGTGGGAGGGAGTTTTGACCTTCTATGGTGCCATCACCATGTGGTAAATTAATTAATAGACCAATAAGAAAGAGAGTGCCAAACCTCTCTGCCAATAACAGCAAATATCCAGTTTTCCCCTCCCCACTCAAACCACTCCCAGACAGTCCTAGCTAAATTCTTGTTTGAGAAATTGCTCCTTGCTAAGAAGCTATTTTTGTTCATTTTTTAAAACAATTTTAACGGAAAACAATCACAGTAAGGTATTTAATTGTTACCCAGAAATGATTTGATATTGAG
The DNA here is from genome assembly GCF_023373465.1 of Oncorhynchus keta. Taxonomy (NCBI): domain Eukaryota; kingdom Metazoa; phylum Chordata; class Actinopteri; order Salmoniformes; family Salmonidae; genus Oncorhynchus; species Oncorhynchus keta. The sequence goes on along the minus strand of NC_068421.1, from coordinate 55,551,385 downwards.
GTAAAAATGGCTGCATTGGACCTTTAAATGACAATTTGTGGCATTATGTGTGCAACTGATTGGACTGACATATGCGACCACATACTGTTGAACTTGAACAACATGAAATTACTATCGTGCATGTTTTCTCTTATCATCATACATCATCATCATACATACATACATCATACTATCCATATTGTATTCTTTACCACAATAGGTTACATCATCCAGTCGTGACACAACTATTCGGGTTGGAGATGGTCTTATTTTGGCTGCATTAACACAGGCAGCCTAATTCTGATCTTTGGCAAAATGATTGGCAAAAGATCTGATTTGATTGGTTAAAAGATCAGAATTGAACTTCCTGTGTAAACGCAACCTTTGTCATATTTTGGTATTCCTAACTGGTCTCGCTCTATGCATGTGTGTGTCATGTTCAGAGTGCGTTTCTTTGAGGGTCCTCAGATAGTGGCAGACACAGGTATCATCATAGACATCACCATGAGAGGAGGCAGACTGGGTGTCTTCTACTTCTCCCAGGAGAACATAATCTGGGCTAACCTACGCTATCGCTGCAATGGTGAGCAGCACACTAATGACAACCCCACCCCCCTTATTAGAATACCCTTCTCACAAGCAGGAAGTAGAGGAGGGTGGGGACCTTAGGGAATCAATTAGAGAAGTATTGCATTGCAGCATCCTGATAATAGAATTCCTGTATTGAGAAATGGATGATACTGCTCTCTGGCAAAAGAGGATCTACATTTACTTGTGTTTTGTGCCTGCTTCTATCCATTCTTATTGTCATTAAGTGACACTGTGGCTGCATTTACAGTGCCTTCGGAAAGTACTCATACCCCATTGACTTATTCCACACATGTTACAGCCTGAATTCATAATGGATTAAATATATTTTTCCCCCTCCCTATCTACACACAATATCCCATAATGACGAAGTGAAATTATGATTGTAGATGTATTTTTTGTTAATTGATAATGAAATACAGAAATATTTAATTTACATAAGTATTCACACCCCTGAGTCAATGCTTTGTAGAAGGACGTTTGGCGGCGTGGAGATGGGGAGCGGCGGTGAACAGCAACCTTCAATTCATTCCACCTATTTTCAATGGGATTCAAGTCTGGGCTTTGGCTGCGCCACTCAAAGGCATTCACATTCTTGTTCTGAAGCCATTCCAGCGGTACTTTGGCTATATGCTTGTAAATCTTCGTCACAGTCAAAGCTTGTTTGCACTCTGTGACCGTCGGCGTCATTTAAGATGAGGGAGGATGATTCTTTTTTTCCATGAGCATGGCCTTATTTCTATTACAGCATATTGGATGACTGTCATTCATATTCCATTCACCCAGCTCAATAGAACATCGATAAGTTTAGGTTACTACATGATACTCAGAGTTTCCCTATACCCATCATGAGGTTTCTACAACCTAGCCTATGAATTAAAGTTTACAACATACAGTGGGGCAAAAAAGTATTGTCAGCCACCAATTATGCAAGTTCTCCCACTTAAAAAGATGAGAGAGGCCTGTAATTTTCATCATAGGTACACTTCAACTATGACAGAGAAAAAATGAGGGGAAGAAAATCCAGAAAATCACATTGTAGGATTTTTAATGAATTTATCATCCAAATGCTCTCTTGCAAACCTCAGATGGGCCTGGACATGTACTGGCTTAAGCAGGGGGACACATCTGGCACTGCAGGATTTGAGTCCCTGGACACGTAGTGTGTTACTGATGGTAAGCTTTGTTACTTTGGTCCCAGCTCTCTGCAGGTCATTCACTAGGTCTCCCCGTGTGGTTCTGGGATTTTTCCTCATCGTTCTTGTGATCATTTTGACCCCACGGGGTGAGATCTTGCGTGGAGCCCCAGATCGAGGGAGATTATCCGTGGTCTTGTATGTCTTCCATTTCCTAATAATTGCTCCCAAAGTTGATTTCTTCAAACCAAGCTGCTTACCTATTGCAGATTCAGTCTTCCCAGCCTGGTGCAAGTCTACAGTTTTGTTTCTGGTGTCCTTTGACAGCTCTTTGGTCTTGGCCATAGTGGAGTTTGGAGTGTGACTGTTTGAGGTTGTGGACAGGTGTCATTTATACTGATAACAAGTTCAAACAGGTGCCATTAATACAGGTAACGAGTGGGGGACAGAGGAGCCTCTTAAAGAAGAAGTTACAGGTCTGTGAGAGCCAGAAATCTTGCTTGTTTGTAGGTGACCAAATACTTATTTTCCACCATAATTTGCAAATAAATTCATTAAAAATCTTACAATGTGATTTTCTGGATTTTTTTCTTCTAATTTTGTCTGTCATAGTTAAAGTGTACCTATGATGAAAATCACAGGTCTCTCTCATCTTTTTAAGTGGGAGAACTTGCACAATTGGTGGCTGACTAAATACTTTTTTGCCCCACTGTAGGTGCACAGGTGGAGAGAAATTTGAGTAATCAAGGTGACAGACATTGACAACTTCAATACTGCCTCGCACAATCTTGCCTGCATCTAGCTGATCTAGGGTGTGATCATTAGTCCAAAAGATGCAAACAATAGTTTCTATTGGACAAATTCAGGTATGGTTATCAGCGGTGGCAAAAGTACTCAATTGTCATACTTGAGTAAAAGTAAAGATACCTTAATAGGAAATGACTCAAGTGAAAGTCACCCAGTAAATGACGACTTAGGTAAAAGTCTAAATGTATTAGGTTTTAAATATACTTAAGTATCTAAAGTAAATAGAATTTCTAAAATGTACTTAAGTTTCAACAGTAAAAGTATAAATGATAAAAGATTCCTTATTTTAAGCAAACCAGACAGCACAATTTCCAACACTCAGACATAATTTACAAACACAGCATTTGTGTTTAATGAGTCTGCCAGATCAGAAGCAGTAGGGATGACCATGAATGTTCTCTTGATAAGTGAATGAATTGGACCATTTTCCTGCCCTGTTGAGCATTCAAAATGTAACAAGTACTTTTGGGTGTCGGGGAAAATGTATGGAGTAAAAAGTGCAATTTTCTTTAGGAATGTAGTGAAGTAAAAGTAAAAGTTGTCAAAAATATAAATAGTAAAGTGAAGTACAGATACACCACTGATGTTTATCCCCATTTCTTGCCATTTAAGAATCGGCGGAATGAATACACCCCTGATCACGCAAACACAGTTGACCCCTTTGATTGTTGGATAATTCCTTCTCACATCTATGCGCTCTCCACCTCTCACTTTTTCACTTCACAACACATCAGCTGTCTTCCACACCGATCTCGACAAACCATTTCTGTATGGACGTCACTTTGCACAAGGGGGCATGCTGAAACAGGAAAGGACCTTCCCCAAACTGTCACAACAAAGTTGAAAGCTCAGAATCTAATACAGTGTAGCGTTAAGATTTCCCTTCACTGGAACTAAGGGGCCCAAACCATGAAAAACAGCCCCAGACCATTATTCCTCCATCAAACTTTACAGCTGGCAATATGCATTGGGGCAGGTAGCGTTTTGCCAGATTCATCCGCCGGACTGCCAGGTAGTGAAGCGTGATTCATCACCCCAGAGAACGCATTTCCTCTGCTCCAGAATCCAATGGCGGCGAGCTGTACTCTACTCCAGCCGACGCTTGGCATTGCTTATGGTGTTCTTAGGCTTGTGTGCGGCTGCTCGGCCATGGAAACCTATTTCATAAAGCTCCCGACGAACAGTTCTTTGGCAGACGTTGCTTCCAGAGGTAGTTTTTAACTTGGTAGTGAGTGTTGCAGCCGAAGACAGAAAGATAGCTACTTCTCGCTCTCGCTTCTCTTTCATTTTTGCTAGCTAGCTGTAGTTTACATTTTCAGTACTATACTGAACAAAAATATAAATGCAACATGTAGTGTTTGTCCCATGAACTGAAATAAAATATCCTAAAAATGTTCCATATGAACAAAAAGCTTATTTCTCAATTTCTCTTTCCATCCCTGTTAGTGAGCATTTTTATTTTGCCAAGATAATCCATCTACCTGACAAGTGAGGCATATCAAGAAGCTGATTAAACAGCATGTTCATTACACAGGTGCACCTTGTGCTGGGGACAATAAAAGGCCACTCTATATGACTGCAGGAATGTCCACTAGAGCTGTTGCCAGAGAATTGAATGTTAATTGCATGTTAGTTATAGAGAATTAGGCAGTATGCCCAACCGGCCTCACAACCATAGAGCCCGTGTAACCACGCCAGCCCAGGACCTCTACACCCGGCTTCTTCACCTGCGGACTCGTCTGAGACCAGCCACCTGGACAGCTGATGAGTATTTCTGTCTGAATGAAAAAAAAAACTTTTGTGGGGAAAAACTCATTCTGATTGGCTGGGTCTGACTCCCCAGTAAGTGGGCCTGTCTCCCAGGTGGTTTGGTATATGCCCTCCCAGGCCCACCCATGGCTGCGCCCCTGCCCATACATGTGAAATCCATAAATTAGAGCCTAATGCATTTATTTAAATGGACTGTTTTGCCTATATGACCTGTAACTCAGTAAAATCGTTGAAATTGTTGCATGTTGCATTTATATATTTTTTCAGTATAGATTTATTCACTGGTCCTTTGATTGGGTGGACAACATGTCAGTTCATGCCATAAGAGCTCTGATAGGTTAGAGGACGTCCTCTGGAAGTTGACATAATTATGGTGTAAGTCTATGGAAGGGGGTGAGAACCACCTAGGTTTTGTATTGAAGTCAATGTACCCAGAGGAGGATGGACATTACCTGTCTTCCGGCTACACCATGATGCTACCCTAGAGTGCTGTAGACCTTCATTGCAAAACAATGTGTTTTAATCAATTATTTGGTGATGTGAATATATTTAGTGTCTTTGTTTCACTATTTTTATGAAATTCTGTGTGGAGGATGGTCCTCCTCTGAGGAGCCTCCACTGTCTGAAGTGGGTTCTCATTAAGGACTTGAATTATGATCTCTTTCATGTGCCTTTATGCAAGATGCAGGCATGCTGTCATGTGTGGCTTCCGTCTGGCCACTCTCCCATGAAGTCCAGATTGGCTCCCTTCTGGCAGGTTCTCCCATCTCAGCCAAGGAACTCTGTAGTTCTTTCAGAGTAGTCATTGGGTTCTTGGTCACCTCCCTGACCAAGGTCCTTCTTGCCCAGTTGCTGAGTTTGGTCAGATGGCCAGCTCTAGGCAGTCTGGGTAGTTCCATATGGAGACCACTGTGCTTTAGAAAGCTTTCAACACTCTAGAAATAGTATCATACCCTTCTCCAGATACAGTATATGCCTCATATTGGAGATATGCGGACAGTTCCTTAGATTTCATGTTATAGTTTCTGCTCTGACATGCACTGTAAACTGTGGGACCTTTTTATATAGACAAGTGTGTTTCTTTCTAAATCATGTCCAAACACTTGAATTGGCCATGGGTGGACTCCAATCAAGTTGTAGTGACATCAGCGATGGTGTATGGAAATTAGATGCACCTGAACTCAATTTGTATTGTAGTGTCATATCAACAGGGTGTAAATATTTAAGTGAGATATTTCTGTATTTCATTTTCACTAAATTTGCTGAGAGAAAAATATCTAATCCATTTTGAAAAACAAAAAATGTGGAATAAGTCAAGGGGGTATGAATACTTTCTGAAGGCATAGAGTATATACAGTAGACTGCATTTAAATGACCACTCGGTACACATACGACTAGTTTGAGGCGTTAGAGAGAAGTCTGAGTCTTAATTGTATTGGTCCGTTGGATGATTGGTATTGTATTGTAGACATTTGGATGTACTTTACAGACACCAACTAATTTACACGACTCATGTAGGTAAGCCTATTGCCATGCAAGGATTCCATATCGACTTATCATCTCTCCCTCTCCCTTTAGATACAACCCATGAGGACTTTGACTCATACCAAGTCCAACCCGTTCAGCTACAGTTCTAATACAGCATGCACACACCTCTGCCCAAACAAAGACTGGGAGGACATTCCATCTACACCCTCACATTCTGGAACGCATGGCTCCCAGCTGAACAGTGCATGGTTGTGTCTGTAATAGCACCCTATCTCCTATATAGTGCACTACTTTTGATTAAAGGCTATATTAGGGCCCGATTTGGACTTAAGAAATGCCTTTCTTACGCACGCCTTTCATACACACTTCTCAGTAGTTTCAGACTTACCTTATGAAGGTACGTAAAGGGCTTTGCAGGCATGCTTCCCTTGTCATTCAATAGGGTTTTCAGTGCATTTATCTTAAGCCATCTCTTTAAATATGGTGTAACTTTTAGTTAGTATTTTGTTGACAGACTCAATAGAATATATTGAATATTAGTGATCGATGAAAGAAAGCCATCTAAATATGCATATCATTCTCTGTTTCAGCACCATTTGGTAGATTCAAAAAAATACTCTGATCTTGTCGATTATTTAGGGTTAGGAAAGTATTTATGAAATCATAAAAACAAGTTTGGAGAGCCTTTACGCAGAAAAGAAAACTGTGGTTTGATTCATTCAGAAAATTGCCACATTGTTATTTAACCCATGGTAATGTTGGAAGATTAGTGTACATAGAATTATAATAGGGAGAATAGTGTACAATAGTAGACAATACCCTCGTCTGTTGCCTGCACTAGCCATGGTACTGTGTGATGACAGCAGAGTATTGCGCCATGCGTAGGCTTCAAACTGTTAATGCCTGGTCTGCACTCCGCTCCATAACGATTTAATTGGCCTAACTGTTACTAATGATCCTCAGCAACAACCACATGGTCATGACTGCGTTTACAGAGGAAGCAAATGCAGGTAAACAAAACGATGTCATTAAATGGAATGATAATGTATGCTATACCAACTGAAGGGAACTAACAGTAAACTGGCAGTTGTATATGTGTGTTATTAAGCCTAATGGTCGATACTGATAGTGGCTAATATTTAACATGATAGAAATAGGAAACAGAAAGTCGTGGTAGCCTATAATTAAGACATCCGAGTGCCCAGCTATGAGAGTTAAAAGGCTGTGCAATTTAAATTCTGCATAATAGCACGGCACGGCCTTTCATAAACTTTACTTTGGGAAAGTTGATATGCTTCATTTTGAAGCCATATATGACTGGTTTCACATTTGTCTCCAGCAATTGGAAGGTAAAATATATCTAAAACAAGTGTAATTTATAATTATAGTTTCCTTATCCAGACAGATTACACATTTAACTGGCGCTTATCAAGTTGTAAAATGACAGTGCATGGAGAATGGTGTTATTTCTATTGGAAAAAAATAAAGTAATGCTTTTTCCACTTGAAACCGGTAGGTTCGCTAGACCTTATTCATTATTTCCTCATATGTAAAGGTGGAAGAATTATTAGGGAATTAAGTCAAGGTCAGAATACAGCATCTGTTGACACACCATCATTTATTTGATCTCCACCCAAAACAAATAGCAGGTGAACAGCATGCTATTCTCATGCTTAAGTTCAAGGTCAGAATAAGCATAGAGAAAAGTGCATAAAAATGGAATTACTACGTTCCATTTAAGCACGCTTAACTCGGGTCGGAATTGGGGCCATATTTAATTTTTTTTTTTTAGAAGGACCCTGTGAGATGTGACTCAGCAAAATGGAGGCTGTCATATTGGTCACCACCAGTAATGACAACATTTACCGGTGACATTTGCTCCCCAATAATTCCAGTTCTCAGGGGACTTTTCTTTATGTCTACTACTACTCTGTCAACAATATAGAAATGTGAGGATAGTTGTGTGTTTTGAATAATCAGGGTGTGGACAGAAAATGTGTATTACATTGTGAGCGGACTAACTTTTTTCTGAGGGGGGCTATGCATTAGATTGCATGTGATCAATTAATAAAATTGAGCCACACAACTGTTATTTTGCTTTAGCATATACTGCATATATAGGACTTACCTTTAGGTCAAAACTGGTTTACACTTTCTCCTCACTACTGACTAGACAGAAACTGAAGTCATGAGAAACTGCTTTGAGTACTGATCAAAAGTTTGGGACTGAAAATCACAAAACAGGTATTCAAAATGATCTTTTAAAAACACATACAGAAATACAGATTACAAAATATAAACAACATAACAAGGACAACAAAATATAGAATAGTTCAAACGTCATGCATGTCCACACTTAGTAAACCTTTGGTGAAATGACATTTTTCATTGATATATTCTGCAAAATCGAGACTATGTACAGAGAAGAAATGCCTCCCACATTCAGTGTATCTTACAAAGGGGTCACATAAAAGGAGTTTCACATAGAAACAAATAATTACTTTACATCTCAGAATATGATTTACAGGACAATAGTTAAATATGTGATACCCACTTAAAGCTGACCAGGGAATTCCCTATAAGAGAGATTTTCTTTACATTATGAATTGGAAATACTTGCCAAAAGTGGCATTTTAGGGTACCCAACTTCAACTGCACGGTACTACAGGAGGAAATGATTTAGATTAATATTAATCCATTTCAAATTATGGGACAGAAAATATAATTATCCCGTTCATTCACCTTTAGTTGAGAGAATGCATGGGGACAGGTACTCTGGCAGTGACAGTAAGCTTAGTGAGAATCAAGATACTGCTCACCAATTCCCACAAGGCTGAATTCCTTTCATGCTCACTTCAGTCAGTGTATTGTAATAATTACTGTCAAAACAGGAGTCCACGTCACCGTTTTTGATTGCCATTTCCCATGCATATGCAGAGCAGTATGGTATATCTATTGACAAATAAATATATCTATTGACAAATAAATATACATTGAGTGCTATTCCTTTTTTTTTTTATAACATGATTGGAAAACAAGCTGCAATGGAATAAGCCCTTTCTGGTTTTGCATTACAAAATAAGGAATACACTTCCACACTGTTACGGGCTTTAAAAAAAAATATCATATTATTGAGGGTACAACAGTCAGCATTGACAGAACAGCCACTGTTCACATTCACAAGGCAGTTGGCCACAAATAAAGTGAAAAAGCAACAGGATAAGAACACATACAACATAAAAACGTGTCATAAACCTTACTTAAAATATGTCTTATGCAGTCACAGTAACTGATATCAGTTTAGACTTGATTCGGCAGTCATGATGGCACATGCCTCAATTTAGGTTAGCTAACGAGCCATAGTTCATATTGCTGAAGTCAACAACATAATGTTGAATCATTTGCAATAAACCAGCATCAACAATAGGGACCACTTAAAACATCAGTCATGCCATGCAACTGACAGTAAGCTCTCGACCGTCAAGTCAAGTTTTACTGCCAATACGGAGTACAGTTGCAGTCAAATATATTGGCACCCTTGCACTTTACAATGGAGCAGAAGGTTCTGTTCTCTTTAAAAAAAAACTGGTTGAATGTTATTTATTTTTTACTCTTGAGGCACCTGGAACTTATTGCAACCTTAACAAGAATCACTTTCCTCCAAACAAACTCATTTCAATTTTAAATCATTTAGTCCAAGCCATTTTTTTACATTTATGTAATAAATCTTAATTTCAGTTTGGATGTTTCGTTTCATGGTCCCGTGCAGCTTTAAATCAAAAACACTTGTTAACGCCAACAGTTTTCTTCAATTTCAGCTGATGAGAATAAATGGAATCGTTCAAGGGTGCCAATATATTTGACCGCAGCTCTTTAAGTGCCATTTTTAAGTAGCTCGTGAAACTGTTATGCCTCTTGCCAGATCATTAAAGTGTCAGTTCACTCCAAAATCAACAGAAGTTTCTATATTTCAAAAATGGTCTTACGTCAAAATGAGTCCATGCCCCTTATGTTCTGTAGATCCAGATATTCAGGGTATGCTTCAGTCTTAAATGAATGGAAACAATGCGTACTCTCTTATTCCATCATGGTTGCAGTCTTTGGCTCTCAGTTTACCCTTGAAGCCCTGTAATTGGGGCTGTCATTTGATGACAGGAAGTGAATCAGTGCATCAGACTAATTACAGCATACATGCTATAATCACATCAACTATTGGGCTTTTATCCACACATATCATGTTGATGTGATCCTTCTGGAGAGCGTGACAAGGATGTGAATTTACAAGTTCAGGATATGAGTTGAGTTACCTGCAAGGAAGCCGGTTAGACTTGGAGGATTTGTTGCCATTGTTTTTGATTAGGCTACAACTCTTTCTGGATCAGGAAATTTCGATTCCGACTTTGACGGAAGTTCTCACAAACTCATGAGCCCGCTTTAAAAAAAGAAGATTAATCTCAACGTTAGACAACTTTGAGGTCTGAAATCTTCAGACAGAGTCTACAGATCAATTGGCATCTGATGTGTTATGAAAACGGGATTTTCAATAGGTTCGCATTATAGGAACAACTGACAATTTGACTCGCACACAGTGAGGTGCTACAGTGAAGAACTAGACGCTAAAGCAAGTAACAGCCAATTCAACTGAATAAGAAGTAGATGGTGAAAAAAGGGACTCAATGAAAATGCTTTTGGTTCATGTCAATCAGTGAAACAGACACATTCCAAGACTAACTATGTTACACAAATACATTCTTATTTCAGCAATGAGCTAGCATTATGCAGAAATGGAGGTAACACAGTCCTCTGAAAAGTAAATTGTTTAAGTGAATCATTAGGAACAATTGACATACATCCTTTTTGACTGGGCATGTCACTGTTTTACATTGTTGAGCATGATTTAAATCATCCTGCTTAGCAAATTAAGGCCTTTTTCTCTTTCATTTTTGTCATGCAGTCAATTTGTTTCAGCTAAAGCCTATGTACAGTACAGGATGTACAATTTTTTTTGTCTTGACAAAGAAAAATGAACAAGCATTTGTTTGTAGATAATCTGAATGGCACTGCAAGTATCATACATGCGTATTGTAGTTTGGCCCAAAGTGAAGTTTTTTGTGTGTGTGTGAGATATATATATATATATATATATATATATACACACACACACACACACTATCATCTATATCCTATTCTAATGCAATGGTCAGATGTTTTATTCTGATTTGCATAGGAATCACAAATCTTATTAAAGCCAAACAGTCTGTGATTAATAAACAAGTCAACAGGCAATGAAGAATAAAATGAACATGAACCCTTAAAATCATGTCTGCAAGAACAATATTTCTTTGAGGTATGAAGTAAACCAACCGTTTCCTTTTTTTGTTATATTTACATTATATTTGGGGCAATATGCCTCTTCCCACATTGGTAAATTAAATTAACATATTTATGCTTTCTGTATACACACACACACACACACACACACACACACACACACACACACACACACAATACATTGTACAATAGAAACATGATCCCACACAGCTATCAACATTTCAAAGGTGAACTGAAAAATAAGTTTGCTAGTGTTCTTCAAACAAATAAACAGTTGACACGACACCTTGAGTATGAAAACGATCTTAGCCCATAGAGCGTCCAATTGAACCAACTTCAAATCTAGTGACTTACTTCCAACCACTATATTAGTTTTCAAAACAAAAATGTTTGAATTTGAATCGGAGGGAAAGATAGAGTCAAATAAAAAGAAAGAAGCATTTCAGCTCTACAAATTGGTGTATGGACAAAATCTCTTCGTCAATTTTAACCACTTTTGTGAAGTCCTACGTGTATTTTGGGACTAATTTCACTGGGTGCATAAAACTGAATGTTCATCTGGTTTTCTACCAGCCCTAATCTGGAGGGAATAACCAAATATAATATATAAGTAATATTGTAATTGTTTCATACAATTTTCTACCAGAATCTGGGTTAAGGAGCACAACATGATTGTGCATTTTTGTCAGTTTCCCTTTAAAGAAGCAGAAACCCTACCCATATTTGCACTCTCCATCACAAATTTGAATCCAGCGTTTGATTTTCTTTTTACAAAATCATCAAGAATTTGGCTAGAAAGTGTACCAGTAAAAAATACAGTACAGTGATTTGTCAAACTTTACACTACATAACAAATATGGTCACTGACTAGGAGTTAAAAGTCCTCTCAAGTACAAGAAAATCTTACGAGAAGTTAAGAAAATACATTGTCACATTAGTTAAGACTTAAACAGTATAACACTCAATATGTAAGGCAAAATCAGGTGATCTCACAGTGACAAGTTCAATAGGTTTCTGAGGAGTTTGTATCCTTCAGATTTTCAGGAGGCATTCAATCTGGATATCCATTTTCAACACGCAAAGGAAAAATATGGCCATCTTGTTTTGGGAATTTGCCTTTACAGTGTTTTCATTGTCACATTTGCTTCACCTTATCAGCTGCTAAATGCAAGGATCTGTTGTGCATGTTTCCCATTAATTATGACAAACTTAAAAACAACAGAGTTGGCACAAGACAAAACCCAACCATTTCTGGCCCATGTAAGTGATAAAAAGACCTGCAGACCCTATGCTATATCGTGAGAGGCCGCAGCTAATTCTATCTTGCAAGCGGTCTTAGCAACTGGCACTCGTTAGAGCTTATGAGCAAATATGGGGAGGATTTGTACTCCTTAAGTTAACAGAGTAGCTTAATAAATACAGTATGTAGGTTAAAAATGAATAAATTACATAAGTGCAGTATGTACAACATGAACACAACAGAGCAATGTTGGTATCGAACTCAAAACACAGTTTGAATATGAAACAATTTTTAAAAAGACATTAAAACTAAATGAATAAACATTTCAATAAATACATATTTCAAGATACAACATACATAAACACAAATATTAACATTCGGTTGTCAATAAAAATAAAGCTTTGAGTGTGAAGTATAAAGCTGTTATAGTGGGTAGGAAAAAAATCCATTTCAATAATAGGGTAAAAATAACTTGGATGTTGCACATAATATTGTACACAGTATTCATGAAAGATACGGTGCAGCTCACCTTCCTAGTGGCTTTTTGCTTTTCAAATCACAAAATGTATTTGTAAAAAATAAATAAATAAAAATGAAATAAAATCAGAAGGAGATCAAATCTGTTCAACTGTGACACGGTGGGATATAAGTGGTGGGATAAGTAATAAGATATGTACAGTTGAAGTGGGAAGTTTACATACACCTTAGCCAAATACATTTAAACTCAGTTTTTCACAATTCCTGACATTTAATGCTAGTAAAAATTCCCTGTTTTAGGTCAGTTAGGATGACCACTTTATTTAAGAATGTGAAATGTCAGAATAATAGTAGAGAGAATGATTGATTTCAGCTTTTATTTCTTTCATCACATTCCCAGTGGGTCAGAAGTTTACATACACTCAATTAGCACTTGGCAGCATTGCCATTAAATTGTTTAACTTGAGTCAAACGTTCAGAGTAGCCTTCCACAAGCTTTCCACAATAAGTTGGGTGAATTTTGGCCCATTCATCCTGACAGAGTTGGTGTAACTGAGTCAGGTTTGTTGCCTTCCTTGCTCGCACATGCCTTTTCAGTTCTGCCCACACATTTTCTATGGGATTGAGGTCAGGGCTTTGTGATGGCCACTCCAAAATCTTGACTTTGTTGTCATAAGTGATTTTGGAAGTATGCTTGGGGTCATTGTCCATTTGGAAGACCCATCTGCAACCAAGCTTTAACTTCCTGACTGATGTCTTGAGATGTTGCTTCCATATATCCACATAATTGTCCTCCTCATGTGCCATCTATTTTGTGAAGTGCACCAGTCACTCCTGCAGCAAAGCACCGCCACAACATGCCGCTGCCTCCCCATGTGCTTCACGGTTGGGTTTGTGTACTTCGGCTTGCAGCCTTCCCCCTTTTCCCTCCAAACATAACGATGGTCATTATGGCCAAACAGTTAAATTTTTCTTTCATCAGACCAGAGGATATTTCTCCACAAAGTACAATCTCTGTCCCCATGTGCAGTTGCAAACCGAAATCTGGCTTTTTTATGGCAGTTTGAGCAGTGGCTTCTTCCTTGCTGAGCGGCCTTTCAGGATATGTCCATATAGGACTCGTTTTACTGTGGATATAGATACTTTATACCTGTTTCCTCCAGCATCTTCACAGGGTCCTTTGCTGTTGTTCTGGGATTGATTTGCACTTTTCGCACCAAAGTACGTTCATCTCTAGGAGACAGAATGCGTCTCCTTCCTGAGCAGTATGACAGCTGCGTGGTTCCATTTTGTTTATACTTGCGTACTTTTGTTTGTACAGATGAATGTGGTACCTTCAGGCGCTTGGAAATCGCTCCCAAGGATGAACCAGACTTGTGGAGGTCTACAATTTTATTTCTGAGGTCTTGGCTGATTTCTTTTGATTTGCCCATGATGTCAAGCAAAGATGCACTGAGTTTGAAGGTAGGCCTTGAAATACATCCACAGGTACACCTCCAATTGACTCAAATGATGTCGATTAGCCTATCAGAAGCTTCTAAAGCCATGACATAATTTTCTGGAATTTTCAAAGCCGTTTAAAGCCACAGTCAAATTAGTGTATGTAAACTTCTGACCCACTGGAATTGTGATACAGTGAATTATAAGAAAAATTGTGTCATGCACAAAGTAGATGTCCTAACCGACTTGCCAAAACTATAGTTTGTTAACAAGAAATTTGTGGAATGGTTGAAAAACTAGTTTTAATGACTCCAACCCAAGTGTATGTAAACTTCCGACTTCAACTATATGTGTATGTGTGTATGTATATATATATATATATAAATAAAACGCAGCAGGCTAGCAAAGCTCTGACCAACCAACAATCTCATTGGAAATGACAGCAATGCCCTTCCCAAACCCAACAAGTCATTGCATGTCCTTCTCTACAATGGTTTTTGATGGCATATTATTTTAAAGGACTTGAGGGTGAGATCAGATAGCTGAATGGCCATGAAACTGGGGAGATGATTCACCCCCACCATGCCTCGTTTCCCTTTCTTACCAGGGTTATTTTTTGTTGTTGGCCACAGCCAGTATTCTGCATTACAACCTGTCCATCCTGAACGTGTCCTCAGTGGCAGGGTCAGCCAGAACCATGTCGGGGTCATTGAGCATGTGAAGTCCATCCAGGGTGAGAGGGTCGATCTTCAGCTCGTCCAATGGGAAGGGAGAGTCCGCATCGAAGCTGACATCTCCAACACCAGCCAGTGAGTTGGTTAACTCCTTAGAGAGGCTGGGTGGAGACTCACCTGTGACTAAAATGCAACATTTGGGAAAACATTTGACATTTGTAAATGAAAGCAGCTGCTAGATAACTACCAATATTATTTAAGATAGTCTTCACTCAAAGAATCTATAACAAGAGAAAAACGAAATACAATTCACTTAAACAAAACACTTGTTTTCCTTATACTGGCCAACCTTCATAAAACAATGGACTATAATCAAGCCAGGATGAATTAATCCCTTTATTAGGTGTGTACAGAGCCTAGACTAAGTTAAATTACATGGCAGGCTTGCTAATTGGCTCAGCTGCTGCTCAGTACCTGTGAGAATGATGTTAGGGATGTTGCCATGGCTACTGTAGCCCAACTGCTGGGAGTCATGCAGGCTGCTCCCTGTAAGACCCATCATAGCTGCTTGTGTGTAGTTGAGGGTGGAGCACTGGCTGTATAGGCTATTGGAGCTGATGGGGTTTTCAATCATATTGAACTGCTCGAGCTAGGCAAGTGAAAAAATAGACATTTAATAAGTAAAGTTAGGTAATAGAATACATAGATCAGGCACAATTTCTAATATGGATACATTTAGGGGGAAAAGAGTTGCAGTGAAAATAGAGACAGTGAAATTCATGTCCTAGTTTGATGTGGGTTAAGTCACCTGGTGGGAGAGAGCATTGGTCTGCCGAGATGCTAGCTGCGGATCGTAGAACGAATCCCCAAATATACTGCCCACCACCGGAATATGCTGAAAGAGACATTTGACCACTGATTAGAGTAAAAATAAATGGGTTATGGAAACTAATAGGCCTACAGCTAATCAGTACAGCCTTCTTCTTGGGTATCTGAGGGATATAAGGGAACAGTAGTCATGAAACATCACAAAAAAGCACAAGCATGAGGCAATCCACAAGCTAGTCAATTCAAGCACCGTTAACAAATGGCTGTTAATGAATGCACAGACACTAGCATCTGACAACACTTTATTATGCCTATTCAGACCATGTTTTAAAAATGAACCATAGAATGCATGATTCATAAGAGCCACATCCACATAAATGTTTCAGCAGTAAGATTTTATACAGCTGAACAATAACATTATACAAATCAAGAGCAATAGGCCTTGTTTAGAAAAGAGAAATATCACAATATAACTGCAGAATGAGCCATCTTGTCATTTTTAGAGGGATGAGCTAGCAAAACAGTGCTGGAGCGGTAGCTATTAGCAAACTGACTGCAAATAAATGCAAGTGACTTTTGCTAGCTAGCTAGGCTAACTTTGGGGTGAAGTTAATTCGTTTCTGCAGCTTCTCTCTGCTAGTAACACGGTTTCATGCCTTTAAAACGGACTGGTGCCAGTAATACTTACATTTGACAAAAGTTGTGACGTATCCACTTTTTAAGCATAATTACTTGCTAAAGTTTGGCAATATAACAAAACAAATTTTGGAATTCAGAAATATTTTAAAAAAACAATAAGTAGAACATACAGTATATAAAGCTACTTTCCCAAGGAAGATCACATTACTGTAGCCAGCTGTAATATATGTAAAGGTAGGATCTTTCACAGGAACAGCAGCAAACAGAACAAAAATATAAAACGCAATATGCAACAATTAACTATTTACTGAGTGACAGATCATAAGGAAATCAGTCAATTGAAATACATAAATTAGGCACTAATATAATAGATTTCACATGACTGGGCAGGGGCACAGCCATGGGTGAGCCTGGGAGAGCATAGGCCCACCCACTGGGGAGCCAGGCCCAGCCAATAAGGACTTCAAAGGGACTTCATTACAGACAAAACAGAGGATTATTTCTATCAGCTATTTGGGTGGCTGGTCTCAGATAATCCCACAGGTGAAGAAGCCAGATGTGGAGGTCCTGGGCGAGCATGGTTACACGTGGTCTGTAGTTGTGATGCCGGTTGAACGTACTGCCAAATTCTCTAAAACGACATTGGAGGCGGCTTATGGTAGAGAAATTAACATTCAATTATCTGGCAACAGCTTTGGTGGACATTCCTGCAGTCAGCATGCCAATTGCACACTCCCTCAAAATTTGAGACATCTGTGGCATTGTGTTGTGTGACAAAACTGCACATTTTGGATTGGCCCTTTGTCCCCAGCACAAGTTGCACCTGTGAAACGATCATGCTGTTTAATCAGCTTCTTGATATGCCACACCTGTCAGGTGGATGGATCATCTTGGCAAAGGAGAAATGCTCACTAACAGGGATATAAAACAAATTTGTGCACAAAAGCTTTTTGTGCATATGGAACATATCTGGCATCTTATTTCAGCTCATGAAACATGACCAACACTTTACATGTTACATGTTGCGTTTATATTTTTGTTCAGTATAGAAAGAGTTAAACCCATTTCTCACACCTGAAACAGCCTTGTTAACAGGATATTTCCCCAAAAATGAATCATGTCAACAGGAGACAACCAAAGCTGCTACAAACAGGTTGGACTATCCAAAACTAAAATGAATCATAATTAAGGTTCCAGGTAGGTGCTACATATTCACAAGACATACACTACATGGCTAAAAGTATGTGCACAGCTGTTCGTCGAACATCTCATTCCAAAAATCAATGGGCATTAATATGGAGTTGCCCGCCCCCCCCCTTGCTGCTATAACAGCCTCCACTCTTCTGGGAAGGATTTCCACTAGATGTTGGAACATTGATGCGGGGACTTGCTTCCATTCAGCCGAAAGAGCAGTAGTGAGGTCGGGCACCGATGTTGAGCGATTAGGCCAGGCTCGCAGTCGGCGTTCCAATTCATCCCAAAGGTGTTCGATGGGGTTGAAGTCAGGGTTCTGTGCAAACCAGTCAAGTTCTTCCACACCGATCTCAACAAACCATTTCTGTATGGACCTCGCTTTGAGCACGGGGGCATTGTCATGCTGAAACAGGAAAGGACCTTCCCCAAACTGTTGCCACACATTTTGAAGCACAGAATGTCACTGTTTGCTGTAGCGTTAAGATTTCCCGACACTGGAACTAAGGGGCCTAGCCTGAACAATTAAAAACAGCCACAGACCATTATTCTTCCTCCGCCAAACTTTACAGTTGGAACTATGCATTCGGGGAGGTAGCGTTCTCATGGCATCTGCGAAATGCAGATTTGTCCGTCGGACTGCCAGATGGTAAAGCGTGACAGCTGAGCAGTTGTTGCTCATAGACGTTTCCACTTCACAATAAAAGCACTTGCAGTTGACTGGGGCAGCTCTAGCAGGGTAGAATTTTGATGAACTGACTTGTTAGAAAGGTGGGATCCTATGACGGTGCCACGTTGAAAAGTCACTGAGCTCTTCAGTAAGGCCATTATACTTCCAATGTTTGTCTATGGAGATTGCATGGCTGTGTGCTCAATATTATACACTCGTCAGCAACGAATGTGGCCGAAATAGCCTGAATCCACTAATTTTAAGGGGCGTCCACATACTTTTGGCCATGTTGTGTACATTTGGTTCAAGCAAAAACACAAAAAGCTGCTATGCGACAACACTCAAAGACCTGAGCCAATATGATAAGCAGACATCGAGCAGTGGTCTGGAGGAGAGGAAATGGGGGTGGGATTGCTGACACCATGGATGGGAGCGAGAGGCTGGGATGAGTAGCAGCTGGACCAATTACAGCCAATTCCAGGCAAAAAACCCTCCCCCAACAAGGCAGCTCGGTGGTTTCGCCCTTACTTGAGGCGAGCCGCCAGGGGAGAAGCCCGGGGAGAAGCCTTGATTGGAGACTGGGGAGGTTGGAGACTGATTGGCCGGAGAGCCTGTCTGATTGCGGTACTGTTGGAGGGAAGAGTGTTAACCGGTGCAGAATTTCTAAACACTAGCAAGAGCACACAGAGAAAGTCCCAAGGACAGTCTGAGGTGGGCTCAGTCTTAAGCAACTACTAATACACCATCTATCCACAGACCAGTTCACTCCCAATGAAAAAAACACAAAAACTAAAAGCAAATCAGCCATTACTGAAGTGAACCAAACTTTGTAGAAGCTAGAATTTCACTGGGTATGAGTAAGGAAGTTATCAACAGTCAAGGTACTGACAAGCAGGAAACTCAATTCAACAGACTCACCGAGTTGACGTTGATGCTTGCGGGCGTCTGGATCTGGCTGTCCGGGGAGGACTGGGTGGCTGTTGGGGCAGTGGTGGTGGCCAGGGTGATCAGCCTGATGCCCTGGGGCAGGGCCTGCTGCTGCAGGTCATTGAGCACTTGAGCCTGGGCCTGAACTGTCAGCTGGCTAAAGAAAGCATACTGGGATAGCTGTTGCTCCAGAGTCAAGGCCTCCATCGCCACTGCCTGATAAATGATACAGAAAAACAAAAACAACTTTACCAGGCTAAAGAGGCCAAGATTTTGGTGCGGAAAAATGAAAACAAGGTATCTGACAGTGTTAGGACAGGGTTACAGTATCTAGCAAAATAGTGTAGGAGCAGTTGATAAATTAAAATGCAATTAGTTTTAGTACGCTAGCTAACTAACAGGTGAAACAATTAACTTATTTACAGTTAGTTACCTAACGCACCGCTCTTTGTTAGTAGTGTTTTCCACTAACGTCGGCTATACACACATTTTCAGCCGCATACTTTTTCCCACTTAAAAAGGTGCACTAAGCAGAAATCGCTCCCCATTTCCTGGTTGCAAAAATGCTAAGTTCACCTTATTTCAGTTTATGTGTGACAAAAAAAGCGAGTATAGGGCAGAGAATTATTGTACCATCTAAACCGTTGTGAAATATATTTTCCATAACCAAAAATATTATATTTTCAGCTGTTTGACACTGGTGTTAAAAACCGAAAGACGCAAACACAAAACTTAAAAACGGGATGCACAGAAATAGCGCACATAGAAAATATCTACCACTTCTTAGACTTGCTTTCAATAAGAATGAGAGTTTTATATTTTACACATTTCTAAGTGAATTCCATGTGAATTTGGTCAGGTCGCCCCAAAATGTACACACAATGGAGTAGTCAACTACTGCTTTCTGTGTAGCCAAGTCCATGATTAACACCTGCTTCATTCACTCCTACCTGTATTGCAGATAGCTGAGAAAATGGAAGCATGTGGAAGTCAGCAGACTCTTACAAGATTCTTTAAGAAGAATTGTGGGTCAGTTGTTAAACAAGTATTTTTTTAGAATGAATGACATACTGTAATTCACAAAGAGAGTTGCAAACACGTGCAGAAATTATTTCACTGATGTCGATCTCTCTTCTCTTAACATGTATGGACCGAGAACTATTCATTTTAGAGATACATTTTGTCAGGGGATCCTGGCTGGATACTTTTTCTATAGGGGCTACTCCGTGTGCGCTTGTGGAAAACACTGCGCTAAAAAAATCTATTAGACATTTTTGACAGTCTTCCAAAGTGTATTAGTAAAAACAAACTGGTTTAACATACAAGTGACTGCCAAAAATAAAGGAAACACCAACATAAAGTGTCTTAGGCCATTGGGGCACCACGAGCCAGAACAACTTCAATGCACCATGGCATAGATTCTACAAGTGTCTGGAACTCTATTCGAGGGATGCAACACCATTCTTCCACAAGAAATTCCATCACTTGGTGTTTTGTTGATGGTCGTGGAAAACGCAGTCTCGGGCGTCGCTCCAGAATCTTCCATAAATGTTAAATTGGGTTTAATGCTAATCAAACGATTCAGTCACCACTCGTGCCCTGTGAATGGAGGATTGATCACCCTAGCCATGGGAGCCAAATATAATAATCTTCCCAGCATTTTTACACATGACCCTAGGCATGATGGGATGTTAATTGCTTAAATAACTCAGGAACCACACCTGTGCAGAAGCACCTGCTTTCAATATACTTCCCTCAATTACTTGTGTTTCCATTATTTTGGCAGTTACCTGTACATGACCTACAGTATATCTTCATGCAGTATATAGCACCCAGATGAAGACTTAAAAATAAAGCAAATATGAATCACCTTTTGCTGAGCTTACATTTTCCTCCAATATACAGAGTGTACAAAACATTAGAGGAAACCGGCTATTTCCATGATATACACTGACTAGGTGAAAGCTATAATCCCTTATTGGATGTCACTTGTCAAATCCAATCAAAATCAGTGTAGATGAAGGGAAGGAGACAGGTTAAAGAAGGGTTTAAGTCTTGGGACAATTGAGACATGGATTGCGCATGTGTGCCATTCAGCGGGTGAATAGGCAAGAAAAATATTTGAAGTGCCTTTGAATGGGTTATGGTAGTAGTTTGTGCCAAGAACTGCAACGCTGCTGGGTTTTTCCACACAACAGTTTCCCGAGTGTATCAAGAATGGTCCACCACCCAAAGGACATCCAGCCGACTTGACAACTGTAGGAAGAATTGTAGTCAACACAAGCCAGCATCCTGTGGAAAGCATTCAACACCTTGTAGAGTCCATGCCCCGATGAATTGAGGCTGTTCTGAGGGTGGGTGGGGGTGAAACTAGGGCTGTTACCGTGACCGTACTATCGCATCACTGGCGGTCACTAGTCATGACGGCAGTCAAAATCCACATGACCGTTTAGTCACGGTAATTAGGTGTCTCCAAGCTCTGATGCTGCTGATGGTCAGTAGTAGCCTACCAAACGTGCTAACTGCCTGGTACTCAACACTATTGTCCCTCTAATCACTCTGACATCAATGCAAATGTAATCGAAAATCTAATCAAACACTTCATGAGAGCCCACGAGCTCATGTTGCGCAACATTTCTTTAGGCTATGCAATTGCATGAGAAAACAGTGATGGCCTCTACTAAAAAGAGGATCCCATCAGCTTTCTATAGGCTAGGCCTACTATATTTCTTTCTCAACTTCCCCAATATTAAGCACATTGCTTCTCTTTACAACAGGAGTATAGCCTACCAGGCTGGCATGAAAATGGACCACAGGAAAAGCGTCCAATATTTTTTTTCTCGCTGCCCGTTTCAAGACGGTGCATGATAATGGTCCATTCTAAATCAAAATAAATTTCAAACACATGCTAAATAATATATGTAAAGGCAAGATTAAATCAAGAATATTGTTATGGTGACAATATTAGCCCATCACTTGTGAATTATGCTCAGTTTAAGGTAAGAAACATGCATGTTTTTTGGGGGGGGCAAATTTTTCAAATCACACATGTAGCCTAGCCCATAAGCCTATATGTTTTGATAAGGTTTGTATCACATTAAAGTGTCCAAATAACCTCTTAAAATGAATCACATTACTCCGCTTTGGAACGGGTGTAGAGCCTAACTGGCATACACACACATCGCGTGCGTTTCAAGTTTGGGGGAGATAATTTTCACCATAAAAATGTACCTTTATAATAAAAGCACTACATGCATAATGGCATTTGTGGAATAAGTTCTGCCCAGAAATTTGCTATAGGATTGGAGGTCAGGGCTTTGTGATGGCCACTCCAATACCTTGACTTTGTTGTCCTTAAGCAATTTTGCCACAACTTTGGAAGTATGCTTGGAGTCATTGTCCATTTGGAAGACCCATTTGCGATCAAGCTTAAACTTCCTGACTGATGTCTTGAGATGTTGCTTCAATACATCCACATAATTTTCCTTCCTCATGTCACCATCTATTTTGTCAAGTGCACCTCCTGCAGCAAAGCACCCCCACAACATGATGCTGCCACCCAGTGCTTCACGGTTGGGATTGTGTTCTTCGGCTTGCAAGCCTCCCACTTTTTCCTCCAAACATAACAATGGTCATAATGGCCAAGCAGTTCCATTTTTCTTTTCAGCAGATCAGAGGACATTTCTCCAAAAAGTACAATCTTCATCCCCATGTGCAGTTGCAAACCATAGTCTGGCTTTTTTTATGGCAGTTTTGGAGCAGTGGCTTCTTCCTTGCTGAGCAGCCTTTCAGGTTATGTGCAAATAGGACTTGTTTTACTGTGGATATAGATACTTTTGTACCCGTTTCCTCCAGCATCTTCACAAGGTCCTTTGCTGTTGTTCTGGGATTGATTTGCACAAAAGCACCTTCATCTCTAGGTGACAGAAAGCATTTCCTTCCTGAGCAGTATGACGGCTGCGTGGTGCCATGATGTTTATAATTGCGTACTATTGTTTGTACATATGAACGTGGTACCTTCAGGCGTTTGGAAATTGCTCCCAAGGATAAACCAGATTTGTGGAGGTCTACAATTTATTTTCTGAGGTCTTGGTTAATTTCTTTTGATTTTCCCATGATGTCAAGCAAAGAGGCACTGAGTTTGAAGGTAGGCCTTGAAATACATCCACAGGTACACCTCCAATTGACTCAAATTATGTCAATTATCCTATCAGAAGCTTCTAAAGCCATGACATAATTTTCTGGAATTTTCCAAGCTGTTTAAAGGCACACTGAACTTAGTGCATGTGAACTTCTGACCCACTGGAATTGTGATACAGTGAATTATAAGTGAAATAATCTGTCTGTAAACAATTGTTGAAAAAATGACTTGTGTCATGCACAGAGTAGATGTCCTAACCGACTTTCCAAATCTATAGTTCATTAACAAGAAAGTTGTGGAGTGGTTGAAAAACGAGTTTTAATGACTCCAACTTAAAGTGTATGTAAACGTCCGACTTCCAACTGTAGTAATTTCTTTGTTAACCGCTCAACACAGAATAGCCTCATGTTTGCACTCCCTCAAATCGTTTAGAGATAATAATATTTTGTATTTAATTCAGCTATGTTTAATTGTATTCTTCATACTTTAAAATAATGCCACGGAATTCTAAGCAAATCTTGTCTGCTAATTAAACTAGTGTAGCCCACAGCCATATGGCATAGCCAGATCAGGATCTAACATAAGGACAACTCAGAATATTCGATTCTGTTCTTCTGAAAAAGACTATATTTTCTTCATATCATGCTTCTTTAGACCCGTCTAAAAAAAATAAAACAATTATTGTGAAGTTGTAGGCTATATTACATGGATTTAATAGACTTTTTAAAAATGTACATGTTCCAAGGTCTACACCAGTGGCTAGTAGGCTATGCGTGGAAGCCAGGAGATGCTACATTTGTTTATGTTAATTAAGGGTCAATTATCGTGAGACCGGCAGTTATTTGATTGACAATCACCGGATGACAGAATTTCATGACCGCCACAGCCCTAGGTTCCAAGACATATCCGGAAGGTGTCCTTAATGTTTTGTACACTCAGTATTACAAGAGTGGCTGAATATCTTGTGAGGATCTAGGTTTTGCCCAGTATGTTGTATAAAGATTTTCTTAGGTCATGGTCAGAACAGGTAACAGTCGAGACTGGATTATTGTTTTCCATTTGAAAGTAGCTCACACTCTGAGAATTGTGATCGAATGCCTACTTTGAGCAATTGAAAGCACTAAATTACTTGAGGGATATTTGCTAGCCGAGTCATTCCAGGAAACAAGGCCAAACTACATCTGCCAGGAAGAGCTTGCTCACCTCCAAATTGGGATTTAGCCATGTAAGAGAAAAATACTTCCACCAGTGCTCCTTTTGAAGTTAAGGTTGAGTTCAAATTTAATTTCTGTCTACATAGTTGTTTAGCCAACTCCATTATAAAATGTGCCCTATATAAAAAAGCCAACCCCACGGACAATCGGTAGAGCAAAGTTAAAATATAATTGTATTCAACAAGGGACGTTTAGGTTTTTGTCCATGTAATAATGCTTAGCCCTGCTGTCCAGGGATTGGAGAGCATGGTAACGTTGGGTCTACTCACCTGGATGTTGAGAGGGGGCGACAGCGTGGGGGAGAGCTGCTGCGGTGACTGCTGTGGCTGGGGGTCTGCATTGAGGGTTAGGGGGATCAGGGTGGGCTGCCTACGCTGGGCCGCCACAGTCATGGTAGGCTGAGAGGTGGTAGTGATCCCTGCCAAGACACAACAGGACAGGCACAAGTGACTTCTCTGAAGTACAGCAAAACTCATTTTGGGCATTGCAGTGCAACATAACATTTCTGCAATGTACATTTCTGCAATGCTACGCAACATTTTTCACAACTACATTGAACAGATTCTGACTTTGGCAATCGTCTACATATGCCAATCACTATGTAATAAAGTACCCACCCATCTAGCGTTCCTAAGCTTGGAAAATGCAGTTTCTGTAACTTGTTGCATAATCATTCTGTGAAATCTTTTCAGTATTGAATGAATGGTTCTTCCTCAAATACACTACATGTAATAATTTATAATATTTTACTGAGTTACACGTGGTCTCGCTCTCCAAATTCTCTTATCTGGAAACAGCTCTGGTGGACATTCCTGCAGTCAGCATGCCAATTGCACGCTCCCTCAAAACTTGAGACATCTGAGGCATTGTGTTGTGTGACAAAACTGCACATTTATTGTCCCCAGCACAAGGTGCACCTGTGTAATGAGCATGCTGTTTAAGCAGCTTCTTCAAATGTCGAACCTGTCACTTAGATGGATTAGCTTGGCAAAAGATAAATACTCCCTTACAAATCAAATCTTATTTGTCACATACAGGTGTAAACCTTACCGTGAAATGCTTACTTACAAGCCCACAAACAACAATGCAGAACAAGAAATAGAGCTAAGAAATTATTTACTAAATAAACTAAAGTGATTTTTTTTTATAAAATAACAATAACGAGGCTATATACAGGGGGTACCGGTACAGAGTCAATGTGCAGGGGTAGAGGTTAGTCGAGGTAATTGGGGGTCAATGTAAATAGTACGGGTGGCCATTTGATTAATTGTCCAGCAATCTTATAGCTTGGGGGTAGAAGCTGTTAAGGAGCCGTTTGGTCCTAGACTTGGCACTCCGGTACCGCTTGCCGTGCGAACAGTCTATGACTTGGGTGACTGGAGTCTTTGACAGTTTTGTGGGCCTTCCTCTGACACCGCCTAGTATGTAGGCTCTGGATGTCAGGAAGCTTGACCCCAGTGATGTACTGGGCCGTACACACTACCCTCTGTGGCGCCTTACGGTCAGATGCAATACCAGGTGGTTACAGAACTTTCTTGGTGCTTTTATAAAAATCCGTAGAGTATCCTTGGTTACATTTTTATCTGAATATCATATACACCTTTAAAATCTGCCACATTCATTTCGCCATCGATGACTTACCGTGGCTGGCTGCACTGATGCCGAGGTGGGTGAGGTTGGTGGTCAGGTTGCCTGTGCTGTTGGATGAGCTAAGGGAAGGAAACGCCACAGTGTCGTCTGGATCCAGCGGAGTGGGCAGCGGTGGGGGGAACTGGATGTTGGTCAGATCAGGCAGGGAGCCTCCCGTATTGAGCGTGGCCGGGATCAATGACGTGTTCACTTCCTGATCTGGTGATGGAAATATACTAGAGGGGAGAAAGAAAAAAGGTATACATATTTCCTAAAACAGCAAAAGAAAATCCATTATAAAATTAATTCTATTGG
Organism: Oncorhynchus keta; assembly: GCF_023373465.1. Taxonomy (NCBI): domain Eukaryota; kingdom Metazoa; phylum Chordata; class Actinopteri; order Salmoniformes; family Salmonidae; genus Oncorhynchus; species Oncorhynchus keta. Next base: position 55,524,901 of record NC_068421.1, on the reverse strand, counting down.
TTGGTTTTTATGAATGATGACATTTCTCATTGTTGTGTGTGTTGAAATAACAGCTGCTAGTCATATGGTGTCATAGGTCCTCTCTCACACTGACCCATGTTCTCTCCATCTTTGGACATAATTCATTCTAAGCATGCCCTGGACAGCTCTTTCTCACAAAGCACCTTTCTACATGGTACGGTCCTGCCGGAGCACCATATTCAGATGAATGATGCAGCAATTACTCACTTGATCCCAGGGACTTCGCAGGACTTGGTTCTTGATGAGTCATTCTAGAGTGAAAGTACACTCAGTAAATAAATAAAATAACGGTGAGCAAGCACTGATACAACTAGGCTACATGTCCGCTCCTTTACCTTTTTGTTATCCCACTGTGTATCCTTGTCTGCATCTGATTCAGACTCCTCAGTCCCAGGCACTGTAAGCAGCAGCACTACAAGGGGAAAAGAGTCAAATAAATGACAATTGAAGGTACTAAGCTCAATTCGAATCAACCCACATTGCATTATTTTAAGTGTAGCATTCTTCCTGTAGTGAAATTAAACTGCATAATCGTTTTGGGGACAGTAAAAACAACAGGTAGATCTCCATGACAGGTAGCTAGATACTTTTCAGAAGACCATATTATAGCTCTATTTTCACGTGTCATCTTGAGGAATTTCAATTGAGACCATTCCCAGAGGAGATAAGTTCCCTTCAAGAAAATGACTTTGTTTAGCACAATATAATTCAAGATACTACAACAATCTTTCCCTCATCAGTAAGCAGTGGTTGGTTGAACACAAATCAAAATTTGATCGCTTCACCGAAAGAGAAGAGCTGCTCCAACATGGACAAAAACTGTTAGTGGAACACAACACCTTCATGTCATAAATTATCCAGACGATTTCAGTGGGCTTATCCTTTCATGGACATGTGGATTCAAACATGAATAAATTGAATCAGGCATGAATAAATAGAAGCTGTTCCTTGTCCATGTAACTGAATCCTCCATTACCTCGTTTAGGCTGTAGCTCTTGTGATCCCCCTGCAAACGCATCCTGGGGCACAGGGTTCATGGTGTTCTGGTGTAGTGCTGAGTCAGAGTTTGTCCTGTGGCATTAGAACAAAGGAAGGTCAACAAAATGTCTCTGTGACCCCTATTCCTCAACCTCATATCTGGCATGCTATGTCAGACTCTGGGTAAAAAAAAATAATATCAGTTCAATTGAGCATGCCATTTCTATTTGAAAAATTGCAATTTACAAAGACATTGCATGTACTGTGTTTTTCCTGAATGTAGATGAAATTGCAACAAAAAAAAGAAAACTTGTTTATTAGGATTTTTTTTTTAATAGGAGGACATTAATGACATACCTCCTCCAACTGGTATCCGGTGGGGGTGAGAGGTACACGGAGCTATAGGGGCAGCTGTCAATGTGGACCTCAGTTAAGGACAAAAATGGTGGTGCAATATAAAATCAAACCTATATAATTGAATGGTCAAGTTAACGATCAGCATTCATCTACTGAAGTGTAAAGTCTAACTAAGCATGATCTGACAATGACACACGCCGTTTTAAAACAAGTACTAATTAAGTCAAAAAGTTTTGTAAAAGACCATTCTGTTCAAATCCAAAATAAGCTGAGTGCAGACAAAGGATATCTGGCGGCCATGTTTGTCCACAGAGAGGGGCCGGCGATGGGGCGAGGTTATACGGTTCCGATCGCGGTAAACACGGTCCACCAGCCCGTGATGCCTGGTCGACCGACTGGTGTCCAAAGCGGAATTCTGGACAGGATTAGCCAAAATCAACCATACAAAGAAAAATTGGGCATTTGAAAACACACAAAAAAATGTAAATTAAAAATGTCTTGATATAATATGGTGCAAATGTATTCATTTCAAAATGGGTCAAGCTATGGGCCCTCATACTCAAGTTAGCAAAAATGTTTAAAATAAATGAAGAGTCATGATATAGAAAGCAATGACAAAGGCTCCTTGTATGTGTTTTTTAGGAATCTTTTTAAACATTTCAAGATGGGGTGAGAGTGTCTGAAGCTCAAATTTAGCTTTCTTCTGAGACTTGGTTTTCCAGACAAATGCAGTGGATCAATACTGATACGGCAGGACGAGTCTTCAAAATTGTAAACTACTAAAGAAGTTCCTTGAATTGGATTCTTGTTAACAATATAGGGTAACGCAAGGGTGAATCTTAGCCTTTCATGGAAGCTCTGAAAGATAAAATTTCCCTCAGGTGAGATTTAATTGTTGTATCACGCAAATTAAAAACATCATTTTACCAACTGATAGAGAAGCTGTGAGCTCACCTGAAAAGGCAGGTCAATGTTGCTATTTCCAATCTGATTGACATTGGGCAGTGAGCCTCCATAGTACTGTCCACGATTCTGCCCTAGTTGCAAATACTGGGTCTTCTGTAACTGCAACTGTGCAACGTAAAATCGTATGAAAGCATGAATGGATGTGTAAACTGATACATGAAGGATTACACACAAAATATTGATAGAATAGACCACATGTAAAAGGCCAGATGAGATAAGACATAGGTTAATATGGGCCCGTAAACTGTTCATATCTTCATTGATTCGAGGCAGTATCAAGTTTGTGCAATGTCAGCACTGCGTGGACAAAGTCCATAGGCCTAAGCCAAATAGCTGGAGGGTGTCAATCTCATAAGGAAAGACATCACTGTGTAATGATGGATACTAGGACTTGTCAAATGGTGTTTCTATTTTTTCAATTAGATTTGTAAAAAAAATGATAACTAATCATAATAATAATAATAATAATAATAATAATAATAATAATAAATAGCCATGTTGTAAAACCACAACATAAATCCATTCTGTACTCCTAAACCATTCCTTTATGATATTCATTATGGGTAGGTTCACCACCAAACACCTGGCAATAACTAATAAATGTTTAAGATCACCAATTGCTTTAATGAATTGCATGAATGATGGATTAAACAAAGGCCTGATTTTATGGGGATGAATAAACAGACTAACATGGACATTGGCTTTTTAAAAATCAGGCCGACAAGAATGATTTCCAGTAACCAACCAAAACGAGTCAATTATTTGCATTGCACGTATTACTAAAAGGTCTACAAGAGGATAGTTGATCCCATGTTATCAGTATCTGCCATCACAGTTCAAACCTTGCAAATCTGTCAAACCTCAGTGTGCGCACACACACACACACACACACACACACACACACACACACACACACACACACACACACACACTAGGTGCTGGGGAGGGGGGTTTCTTAGGTGCTGTTGAAGCAGCTATTAAAAATACAGCATAGTCCTACTGTTATTACTGTTCCAGATGGCTGATAGGAGTAATTAGGTAGGTAAAGTTAAGCATAGCAGAGAATTTGACCAAATTCCCGACTTGGAAGAAAATGTGTCTTCTAAACTTCCACGTCTAGTTGCAGGGGATTCGTTTGAATTTAGAAAATGCTCAGTTAAAAAAATAAAAATAAAAGTTTTACTACATGAAGTAACCTGAAAATGTGTATGCCGCCATCTTGTCCATTTCAAATCTTCTCTCACTGATCGAGACGAGTATCATCATGATATGAAGCACTATTTTAATTTAACCTTTAACTAGGCAAGTCAGTTAAGAACAAATTCTTATTTTACACTGGCCTACCCCGGCCAAAACCTCCCCTAACCAGGACGATGCTGGGCCAATTGTGCGCCGCCCTATGAGTCTCCCGATCACGGCCAGTTGCGATACACTCCGGGATCGAACCAGGGTCTGTAATGACACCTCTAGCACTGAGATGCAGTGCCTGTGTGCAAAGCTGTCATCAAGGCAAAGGGTGGCTACTTGGAAGAATCTCAAATATATCTTGATTTGTTTAATCATTTTTTGGTTACTGCGTGATTCCATAGTTTTGATGTCTTCACTATTATTCTACACTACAGAAAATAGTAAAAATAAAGAAAAAAAACACATGAATGAGTAGGTGTGTCCAAACTTTTGACTGATACTGTATGTATGTATATATACAAGACCAGTCAAAAGTATATATACAGGACCCTTCTCATTCAAGGGTTTTTCTTTATTATTTTCTACATTGTTGAATAATAGGGAAGACATCAAAACTATGGAATCACGTAGTAACCAAAAAAGGATTAAATAAGTCCAAATATATACAGTGGGGCAAAAAAGTCTTTAGTCAGCCACCAATTGTGCAAGTTCTCCCACTTAAATAGGTGATGAAAATTACAGGCCTCTCTCATAGGTATACTTCAACTATGACAGACAAAATGAGAAGAGAAAAAAAAAATCCAGAAAATCACATTGTAGGATTTTTAATGAATTTATTTGCAAATTATGGTGGAAAATAAGTATTTGGTCAATAACAAAAGTTTCTCAATACTTTGTTATATACCCTTTGTTGGCAATGACAGAGGTCAAACGTTTTCTGTAAGTCTTCACAAGGTTTTCACACACTGTTGCTGGTATTTTGGCCCATTCCTCCATGCAGATCTCCTCTAGAGCAGTGATGTTTTGGGGCTGTTGCTGGGCAACACGGACTTTCAACTCCCTCCAAAGATTTTCTATGGGGTTGAGATCTGGAGACTGGCTAGGCCACTCCAGGACCTTGAAATGCTTCTTACGAAGCCACTACATTGCCATTGTCATGCTGAAAGACCCAGCTACGTTTCATCTTCAATGCCCTTGCTGATGGAAGGAGGTTTTCACTCAAAATCTCACGATACATGGCCCCATTCATTCTTTCCTTTACATGAATCAGTCGTCCTGTTCCCTTTGCAGAAAAACAGCCCCAAAGCATGATATTTCCACCCCCATGCTTCACAGTAGGTATGGTGTTCTTTGGATGCAACTCAGCATTCTTTGTCCTCCAAACACGACGAATTGAGTTTTTACCAAAAAGTTATATTTTGGTTTCATCTGACCATATGACATTCTCCCAATCTTCTTCTGGATCATCCAAATGTTCTCTAGCAAACTTCAGACGGGCCTGGACATGTACTGGCTTAAGCAGGGGGACACGTCTGGCACTGCAGGATGAGTCCCTGGCGGCGTAGTGTGTTATTGATGGTAGGCTTTGTTACTTTGGTCCCAGCTCTCTGCAGGTCATTCACTAGGTCCCCCTGTGTGGTTCTTGTGATCATTTTGACCCCACAGGGTGAGATTGTGTGGAGCCCCAGATTGAGGGAGATTATCAGTGGTCTTGTATGTCTTCTATTTCCTAATAATTGCTCCCACAGTTGATTTCTTCAACCAAGCTGCTTACCTATTGCAGATTCAGTCTTCCCAGCCTGGTGCAGGTCTACAATTTTGTTTCTGGTGTCCTTTGACAGCTCTTTGGTCTTGGCCATAGTGGAGTTTGGAGTGTGACTGTTTGAGGTTGAGGACAAGTGTATTTTATACTGATAACAAGTTCAAACAGGTGCCATTAATACAGGTAACGAGTGGAGGACAGATGAGCCGCTTAAAGAAGAAGTTACAGGTCTGTGAGAGCCAGAAATCATGCTTGTTTGTAGGTGACCAAATACTTATTTTCCACCATAATTTGCAAATAAATTCATTAAAAATCCTACAATGTGATTTTCTGGATTTTTTTTCTAATTTTGTCCGTCATAGTTGAAGTGTACCTAGGCCTGTAATTTAAGTGGGAGAACTTTCATAATTGGTGGCTGACTAAATACTTTTCTGCCCCACTGTAATATTTGAGATTCACCCTTTGCCTTGACTGCTTTTCACTCTAAACCAGCTTCATGAGGTATTAATTAATGAACACGTGTGCCTTGTTAAAAGTTCATTTGTGTTGTGACAAGGGAGGGGAGGCAGGGTAGCCTAGTGGTTAGAGTGTCGGACTAGTAACCAAAAGGTTGCAAGTTCAAATCCCTGAGCTGACAAGGTACAAATCTTAAGTTCTGCTCCTGAACAGGCATTTAACCCACTGTTCCTAGGCCGTCATAGGAATTTGTTCTTAACTGATTTGCCTAGTTAAATAAAGGTAAAATAAAAATACAGAAGATAGCCCTATTTGGTAAAAGACCAAGTCCATATTATGGCAAGAACGAGAGTCCGTCATTACTTAAACATTTCAAGAACTTTGAAGGTTTCTTCAAGTGCAGTCACAAAAACCATCAAGCGCTATGATGAAGCTGGCTCTCATGAGGATCGCCACAGTAAAGGAAGCTGCTGCAGAGGATAAGTTAGAGTTACCAGCCTCAGATTACAGCCCCAAAAAATGTAACAGACATCTCAACATCAACTATTCAGAGGAGACTGCGTGAAATCAGGCCTTCATGGTCGAATTGCTGCAAAGAAACGACTACTAAAAAGGCCACCATAAGAAGAAGAGACTTGCTTGGGCCAAGAAACACAAGCAATGAACAAATCGGTGGAAATCTGTCCTTTGGTCTGATGAATTCAAATTTCACATTTTTGGTTCCTGCTGTGTCTTTGTGAGATGCAGAGTAGGTGAACGGATGATCTCAGCATGTGTGGTTCCCACTGTGAAGCATGGAGGTGTGATGGTGCTTTGCTGGTAACACTGTCAGTAATTCATTTAGAATTCAAGGCATACTTAACCAGCATGGCTACCACAGCATTCTGCAACAATACACCATCCCATCTGGTTTGGGCTTAGTGGGACTATGACCCAACACATCTCCAGGCTGTGTAAGGGATATTCGACCAAGAAGGAGAGTGTTGCATCAGATGAACTGGTCTCCACAATCACCCGACCACAACCCAATTGAGATGGTTTGGGATGAGTTGTGCCACAGAGTGAAGGAAAGGCAGCCAACAAGTACTCAGCATATGTGGGAACTCCTTCAAGACTGTTGGAAAAGTATTCCAGGTGAAGCTGGTGGAGAGAATGCCAAGAGTGTGCAAAGCTGTCATTAAGGCAAATATATTTAGATTTGTTGAACACTTCTTGGTTACGACATTTCCCCATATGTTTTATTTCATAGTTGATGTCTTCACTATTATTCTACAACGTAGATAATAGTAGAAATAAAGAAAAACCCTTGAATGAGTAGGTGTGTCCAAACTTTTGACTGGTACTGTATATATTTATACATGAATGTGTACAAAACATTATGAACACCTGCTTTTTTCATGAAGCTGTGACCCGTTATTTATGTCACTTGTTAAATCCACTTCAATCCGTATAGAATAAGGGGAGGAGACCAGTTAAATAATGATTTTTAAGCCTTGAGTGCATGTACTGACATGTACAGTCGTGGCCAAAAGTTTTGAAAATGACACAAATATTATGGCAAGGTGCACCATCATGCTGGAAAAGGCATTGTTCATCACCAAACTGTTCCTGGATGGTTGGGAGAAGTTGATCTCGGAGGATGTGTTGGTACGATTCTTTATTTATGGCTGTGTTCTTAGGCAAAATTGTGAGTGAGCCCACTCCCTTGGCTGAGAAGCAACCCCACACATGAGGGGTCTCAGGATGCTTTACTGTTGGCATGACACAGGACTGATGGTAGGGCTCACATTGTCTTCTCCGGACAAGCTTTTTTCCGGATGCCCCAAACAATCGGAAAGGGGATTCATCAGAGAAAATGACTTTACCCAAGTCCTCAGCAGTCCAATCCCTGTACCTTTTGTAGAATATCAGTCTGTCCCTGATGTTTTTCCTGGAGAGAAATGGCTTCTTTGCTGCCCTTCGACACCAGGCCATCCTCCAAAAGTCTTTGCCTCACTGTGCGTGCAGATGCATTCACACCTGCCTGCTGCCATTCCTGAGCAAGCTCTGTACTTGTGGTGCCCCGATCCCGCAGCTGAATCAACTTTAGAAGATGGTCCTGGCGCTTGCTGGACTTTCTTGGGCGCCCTGAAGCCTTCTTCACTACAATTGAACCGCTCTCCATGAAGCTCTTGATGATCCAATAAATGGTTGATTTAGGTGAAATTTTACTGGCCGCAATATCCTTGCCTGTGAAGACCCTTTTTGTGCAAAGCAATGATGACAGCACGTGTTTCCTTGCAGATAACTGTTTGATAGAGGAAGAACACCACCCTCCTTTTGAAGCTTCCAGTCTGTTATTCGAACTCAATCAGCATGACAGAGTGATCTCCAGCCTTGTTCTCGTCAACACTCACACCTGTGTTAACGAGAGAATCACTGACATGATGTCAGCTGGTCCTTTTGTGGCATGGCTGAAATGCAGTGGAAATGTTTTTGGGGGATTCAGTTAATTTGCATGGCAAAGGGGGACTTTGCAATTAATTGCAATTCATCTGATCACTCCTCAAAACATTCTGGAGTATATGCAAATACTACTTGCCATCATACAAACTGAGGCAGTAGACTTTGTGAAAATTAATATTTGTGTCATTCTCAAAACTTTTGGCCACGACTGTATGTGTAAGTGATAAATGCACACACATGCACACATGTTTTTAAATGTACTGTATGTAAATTGTAAAGTCTTTTGTCAGTAATTACTTTTCGTTATGTGTCGGATCCCAGTAAGACTAGCTTTCACCATTGGCGTCTGCTAATGGGAATCCTAATAAATAAAATCAAGAATGGTCCAGCTTTCGACACCTCAATATTAGAAGGTGTTGTTACTTTTGTGTACACTCAGTCTGTGTGTGTAATACACACACACACACACACACAGCAAAAAAAAAGAAACATCCTCACGGTCAACTGTGTTTATTTTCAGCAAACTTAACATGTGTAAATATTTGTATGAACATAACAAGATTCAACAACAGACATAAACTGAACAAGTTCCACAGACATGTGACTAACAGAAATGGAATAATGTGTCCCTGACAAATGGGGGTAAAATAACAGTCACAATCTGGTGTGGCCACCAGCTGCATTAAGTACTGCAGTGCATCTCCTCATGGACTGCACCAGATTTACCAGTTTTTGCTGTGAGATATTACCCCACTCTTCCACCAAGGCACCTGCAAGTTCCCAGACATTTCTGGGGGGGATGGCCCAAGCCCTCACCCTCCAATCCAACAGGTCCCAGACGTGCTCAATGGGATTGAGATCCGGGCTCTTCGCTGACCATGGCAGAACACTGACATTCCTGTCTTTCAGGAAATCACACACAGAATGAGCAGTAAGGCTGGTGGCATTGTCATGCTGGAGGGTCATGTCAGGATGAGCGTGCACGAAGGGTACCACATGAGGGAGGAGGATGTCGTCCCTGTAACGCACAGCGTTGAGATTGCCTGCAATGACAACAAGCTCAGTCCGATGATGCTGTGGCACACCGCCCCAGACCATGACGGACCCTCCACCTCCAAATCCATCCCGCTCCGGGGTACAGGCCTTGGTGTAACGCTCATTCCTTTGATGATAAACGCGAATCCGACCATCACCCCTGGTGAGACAAATCCGCAACTCGTCAGTGAAGAGCACTTTTTGCCAGTCCTGTCTAGTCCAGCGATGGTGGGTTTGTGCCCATAGGCGACATTGTTGCCAGTGATGACTGGTGAGGACCTGCATTACTCCAGGCCTACAAGCCCTCAGTCCAGCCTCTCTAAGTCTATTGCGGACAGTCTGAGCACTGATGGAGGGATTATGCGTTCCTGGTGTAACTCGACCAGTTGTTGTTGCCATCCTGTACCTGTCCCGCAGGTGTGATGTTCGGCTGTACCGATCCTGTGCAGGTGTTGTTACACGTGGTCTGCCACCGCAAGGACGATCAGTTGTCCGTCCTGTCTCCCTGTAGTGATGTCTAAGGTGTCTCAGTACAGACATTGCAATTTATTGCCACATCTGCAGTCCTCATGCCTCCTCCTTGCAGCATGCCTGAGGTACGTTCACGCAGATGAGCAGGGACCCTGGGCATCTTTCTTTTAGTGTTTTTCAGAGTCAGTAGAAAGGCCTCTAGTGTCCTAAGTTTTCATAACTGTGAACAGGAGGTGATGGCACGACAATGGGCCTCAGGATCTCATCCTGGTCTCTCTGTGCATTCAAATTGCCATCGTTAAAATGCATGTCTGTTCATTGTCCGTAGCTTATGCCTGTCCAAACCATAACCCAACTGGACAATGAACACAATTACATTTTATCAATGGCAATTTGAATGCACACAGAGCCCGTGACGAAATCCTGAGGCACATTGTTGAGGTGATTGCACTTTTCAGCATGATAATACATGGCCCCATGTCACAAGGATCTGTACACAGTTCCTGGAAGCTGAAAAAGTCCCAGTTCTTCCATGGCCTGCATAGTCACCAGACATGTCACCCATTGAGAATGTCTGGGATGGTCTGGATCAACGTGTACGACAGAGTGTTCCAGTTCCCGCCAATATCCAGCAACTTGAAGAGTGGGACAACATTCCACAATTAACAGCCAGATCAACTCTATGCAAAGGAGATGTGTCATGCTGCATGAGGCAAATGGTGGTCACACCAGATACTGACTGGTTTTGTTTTTTAAGATATGCATCTGTAGGTCACAGACATCTGTATTCCCAGTCATGCAAAATCCATAGATTAGTGCCTAATGAATTTATTTAAATTGACCAATTTCCACATATGTTCTGTAACTCAGTAAAATCTTTTACAATTGTTATTTGTTGCGTTTATATTTTTTGTTTAGTGTATTCTAAAGATCAGTCCTTTCAGCAGCCCAGATAATTTATTTATAAATACCATCATTGGATGGTTTGGCAGTAGGGTTTAGGCCATAGGCCAGCATATTGAAAATATAGAAAACAATATTTGCCTGGTAATGTGTATATGTCTTAGCATTTTCTAAATTCAAACGAACCCCCTGGAACTAGACATGGAAGTTTAGAAGACACGTTTTCCAAGTCGAGAATTGAGGGATTATCCCAGTTAACGGTTGGTAGAAAATGATCTGTGATACACTTAACATTCCCTACCTACAATAACGCCTACCAGCCAGCTGGAACAGTAATAATGGTCCGACTAGGCGATATTTTTTTTTATAGCTACTGTCAAAGCAGGGTTGGTACTTTGCAAACATGCAAACCCATTGCCTGACATGCATGGGAAAACAATTGACTGGGGAATTATGTCAAAATGGCTTGTGGTGATCTAGCTATGGTGGATGTAACTCCATTGCGTTGTCAACATTGGAGTTAGCGAGATGTATCCTCCTAGCTACTGCGGTGTTCTGTCAGTGTCAAATACACACCAGTTTGACTGAGTCAGTCGAACTGTGCTAGCTAAGCATGTTCAGTTTTCATTGCAAATTGTAGATGGTAACGAGCTAGCTAGCTAGATAGTATCGATATCTAGCTTGATACTCTGAACCTTTTGATGTTCATGATGTATGGCAATTTGACTATGTATGAGCAGGTGCTTGCTAACTATAGAGCCTAGTTAGCTAGCCTACCTGGCTGCTCACCATACCTAGCAAACGTCAACAAAGACAGCTCACTACACTAGCTGGCGAGCTAGGTTAAAACGTTTGCAAAATAACGCCCCAATATATAATGGTTATCAGAATACAGCTATTTAACTGCGAATGCAGTAAATCGGCTACTTTTGCTTGCCACTGCCAGCTGGCTAAAAACAACTCGTCATAAAAACGTGCTAACATTACTGGCTAACTAGCCAAGCTGCATACAGTAATTAATCAACAAAACAAGGCACTTACCCGTGCAGCTCTAGTGATGTTTAGGTCTTTCATCACTTCTTCGAAAGCCGCAGTCTCCTCAGCCTGTTTCTGATTATGTAAAGCGATTTTCTCGCTAAATTTACGTGGATTGTTTGAGCTCGCCATCTTCTGCTGTTCTTCTCAATGGGACATTACGCACAACGCTTGGATACGATGGTTTGTCGTCATTACGCGCGTACTGTAAATTATGCTATGAAATTAAAAATGTAAATGTCTAGCTAGCTACATAACATATCGCATACTACATGCCATTTTCTATTTTCTGGAAATATAATGATGAGTATTATCACATCATTAAATCAGGACTTACCGTGTGTATTTGATTTGTATGTTGGGCTCTGTGGGCTTTCACAGCAAATGAGTTTGGAGCGGTTCGGTTCGTTTGGACTGGTCTGAACACTATCCGCACTCGAGCGCACCGTGGTTGGTCTCAGTCAGATTCCGTTCGTACCTTGGTGCGGTTCACTGCAGATGAGAACGCAGTCCGGACCAAATACCAGAAAATAACCAGAGGCGTGCTGTATTGATTGTTTGACTGCAAGCATTTGATGACATGCAAACAGTACCATAACTTGATATCTGTTGAACATTATGTGGGTAGCAGCGAATTTATGGATGTAAATTGTGGGGAGACAAGGATATACCAGGATAGGCAATGTGAAACCACCTGGACCAAATTAAGAAAATACAATTGAACAAATAATCGAACTATAGCTCAGAACTACGCGTGGGAACGCACTAAAAGATGTCAAAGGACAATTATGTTTAATAGGATAGTTCACTTAAAACTATATTTTAGTATATTGGTCATTAGTACAATCCAAAAAAACAAGACATGTAATGTCAGCAGTCAAGTTTTCAAGAAGATACAGCACTTTCAGTAAGCAAAAACTGTGACGACGACGACGATGCTTTGCATCATATGACGATTTATAGGAATGGTTAGGTTGACAAATTTTTAAAAAACTGGAAAACAATCTATTTCTTGAAGTTTTATTAAAATCCACTCAATATCCGAACTACAAAAACCGAGTGAACAAGTTATCACCAGAGGGGGACCCCACACATGTTCTGTCAAAACCATGGATGGCAAATTCACAGACACACAATACGATTACAAATTCGCCACAGTATCCTTTGAAGTAGATTACAGAAAGTATGAAGGACACGTGGCATATATGTGCATGCTACTTTTTCGAATATTTACTAATCATACATTTTTTTTGGTACAAATAAAGATATTGCTCTACCAAAGTTGAAATACCAGTAATGGATCAATCAAATCCTTGGAATTGTATCAGGGTCATGATGAACAGAGATAAACTGTAATGGCCTATACCAAATTGATCAGTTGTCCAGATACAGTAGGCCTATAATTGACTGACAGGAAATATTGGGATTCATGTCTTTGTGACATTTACAGTGATGTTGGAGTTTAAATGCAGAGTATTTAGCTAAATACAGGGTATGGTCAAGTATAGAAAGGCAAAAATAGCACCTCATATAAACCATACATTAATTATGAATAATCTCATAAGTGCATGTTGTCCTCTGACACACATTTAAAGCATGAATCTCTGGAGCAAGGGCATTTCTCAACATCTTATTCAATAGAATTTTCTGTAAAAAAACACACAAATGACAAAAGGATTAGTATGCTGATCACAAAAAAAATTGTACAATCTACATATCACATCTGTATTACAGTACTGTATAAGAAAGAGGAAGAGCTCATAAGATTAAACACATTCTGGTACGGTCTTGTATTTCACAGTTTCACTGTGGGGTCAAGTAGAATTTTCTACGATTGGGAATAAGGTTTCATTTGTCTTCAATTTACATTAAACTGCCATCCCACAAAGATTTTTGTTGTTCTTTGAAAAATGATACATTCATTTACAACACCTGAATGCTGTTTTCAGTTCATGTAACACCTTTAATTAAAGCTGGAATCCATAGCGGTGAAATTGAACACATCAGTTTGCGATATTACAACAACAGACATTACTTCAAACAACAGACACTGATAACAAATGCATCTAGGGGCGGCTGCTTCGCCTATCGCGGATCTCAGCTTTAAGGTTTTTTTTTTTTAAAGGGGGCTTAGGTGGTGTAGAGGCCTTTTTAAACCAATTTCTCCACAGAGAAATGTATCTCTGCGATTCTACATATTATGCCATGGAGGGAGTGACAATTTAGCAGTTTTATTGCACATTTCCTGCAATTCTATGCATTTTGCCATGGATAATGCTGTGTTCTTTTGCACAAACATATTAACAAAATCAATATGGATAGATGAATTGTTTTTAGAATTTCCAATTATCCCAGACTGTCTAGGTTTTATTTTGGTGATTGTTAGTTTTCAAATATGATATAATTGAAAAATATATAGGTCCATTATCTTTCTACATAACTTATCTGGTTTTAATCGTTTAAGTTTAGACTGAAAGCTTTTTTCCATTCTGAAAATACATGTTTTAAAAAATAGATAAAATGCTTTTTTTTACACCGTTTAATTGAAAATTTTTTACTTAGGAGTCCTGGAAAAAACACTTAGGTGGCCCACCCAAGGATTTTAATGGCAGAAGAAGTCTACAGTCTCCTTTGATAACAGTGGACTCCACTTAGTTAGCTTTTAAGTGCTTTATATGTGCTTTTGAGTTGGACATACAAAACATCAGAACAGGTGAGGCAAACAGGTGACATTTTCAAAACCAAAACATATTTCAACGAGGGACACGTTGTGCTTCCAAATAAGATGTTGCATTATAAGCTTGTCTCATCACTGTCAACATAGTCTACAAGGAGTAAAATACATTAACAATCAGTTGTGCATACAATACTGAAAGTCTCACAAATAGCCTACTCCACATTAAACTAACGTTTTACCATATGCACTATACTAAAGGGAGAAATACACAGGACAATAATCACATATCCTCACTGCTTGTGTGCTGTGCTTGTTCTTTCCATCAGGAGGTCCCCCTTACATGAATTTCAGCCCCTTGCCTTTAACTCTTTGGGCTTCACAGTTCTGGCAGGACTGCATAGGTGAAAGCAGTTGGCATATGTCTATTTGAAGATAAGTGAAGGCATCACCCTATTTCTCACACCATAGTAGTCCTTTTGTGTAAGAGCTAGGAGAAGGGGGTGACACCAATGGACCTTGGCCTTCGAATCTGGCCACTTGACCAGAACCCTCCCACCCCCACTTGTTCATCACAACCAAACACTGCAAGAGTTGGACGAGACAAAATCACTTCATTCTGATCTACAGTATTAATTATACACAGTATAATATTTTAGAGAAAATGCAAGAAGCCTACAGAATTCCTACATAAGGAGCACTAACCACGGATGTTCTCATGCACTCACACAGGACTTCAAAAACGACTGAGCTGCCATAAGATAGAGTTTGGAATACGTGTTACATAAGATAGCTTGGACTATACCCACACCTGCTCCATTGACTCCAGACATTGTCAGTGGTATAGGCTAATTGGTGGTGGTGCTCGTGCTTCCTCACGCCTCGATCACACCGACAGTGTCATTGCATTTTGGTACACAAGAAGTACAGTACCAGTCAAAAGTTTGGAGACACCTACTCATTCCAGTTATTTTTTTATTATATATATTTTTTTACTATTTTCTTCATTGTAGAATAAGTGAAGACATCAAAACTATGAAATAACACATATGGAATCATGTAGTAACCAAATAAGTGTTCAACAAATCAAAATATGTGTGATTTTTCAAAGTAGCCACCCTTTGCCTTGATGACAACTATGGAACAATCTTGACATTCTCTCAACCAGCTTCATGAGGTAGTCACCTGGAATGAATTTCAATTCACAAGTGTGCCTTGTTAAAAGTTCATTTGTGGATTTTCTTTCCTTCTTAATGTGTTTGAGCCAATCAGTTGTGTTGTGACAAGGTAGGGGTGATATATAGAAGATAGATAGAAGACCAAGTCCATATTATGGCAAGAACATCTCAAATAAGCAAAGAGAAACGACAGTCCATCGTTACTTTAAGACATGAAGGTCAGTCAATTCGGAACATATAAAGAACTTTTAAAGTTTCTTCAAGTGCAGTTGCAAAAACCATCAAGCTCTATGATGAAACTGGCACTCATGAGGATCGCCACAGGAAAGGAAGACCCAGAGTTACCTCTGCTGCAGAGGATAAGTTCATTACAGTTACCAGCCTCAGAAATTGTAGCCAAAATAAATGTTCCCCGAAGTTTAAGTAACAAACATATCTCAAGATCAACTGTTCGGGGGAGACTGCGTGAATCAGGCCTTCAGGCTTTAATTGCTACAAAGAAACCACTACTAGAGGACACCAATAACAAGAAGAGACTTGCTTGGGCCAAGAAACACAAGCAATGGACATTAGACCAGTGGAAATCTGTCCTTTGGTCTGATGGTTCCAACCACTGTGTCTTTGTGAGACATGGAGGAGCTTTGCTGGTGACACTCTCGGTGACTTATTTAGAATTCAAGGAACACAATTCAAGGAACACTTAACCAGCATGGCTACCACAGCATTCTGCAGCGATACACCATCCCATCTGGTTTACGCTTAGTCTGACTATCATTTGTTTTTCAACAGGACATTGACCCAACACACCTCCAGGCTGTGTAAGGGCTATTTGACCAAGAAGGAGAGTGACGGAGTGCTGCATCAGATGACCTGGCCTCCACAATCACCCGACCTCAACCCAATGGAGATGGTTTGGGATGAGTTGGACCGCAGAGTGAAGCAAAAGCAGCCAACAAGTGCTCAGCATATGTAGGAACTCCTTCAAGACAGTTGGAAAAGCATTCCAGGTAAAGCTGGTTGAGGGAATACCAAGAGTGTGCAAAGCTGTCATCAAGGCAAAGGGCGGCTACTTTGTAGAATCTAAAATCTAAAATATATTTTCATTTGTTTAACACTTTTTTGGTTACTACACGATTCCATGTGTTTTTTCCTAGTTTTGATGTCTTCACTATTATTCCACAATGTAGAAAATAGTAAAAATAAAGAAAAACCCTTGAATGAGTAGGTGTGTCCAAACATTTGATCAGTACTGTACATTCATTTCCAATGGAACGCTGCGTTTGCCTTGCAGCATTGCGTTGCAGAAGCAGTTGCAGTGCATTCTGTGTGGTGGACACTTTGGATTTATCAAACGTATGCATCAAATTGTATGCGTAGACGGCTAGACAGAAATGGCATCAGAAGTTATGTAGCAAGCTAAGGTGACAACAATGCCTCCCATGGACGTTTTCCAGTTGATTTGAATGTTCAACATCATAGTGTAAGAACACTTTTTAAGCCTCAAAGGTTAAGACAAGTAGTTTCAAAACAAGTCCTTTTTGGCTAGCCACAGCAGTCAACTAGCTAGCTAGGTATCTGTTTAGCTTTCTAGCACATTCACTAATTTGTTTGTAAACAATTAACAAGCTAGTTAGATACCAAATTCCATGTGCTTTTTGGCTGTTCAGACTGCAGGAAAAAGAACAGATTCTAATCCGCTATATGCAATAAAATTTAATTTGAGTAACTTCAACGTGAACAATTCTTACGGGTACCATGCAGTCTAATCTGTCATCAAATCTGTTGTAATTTTCATTTTGTTTTAAGTTAAACCCTGCAAATGGACTATTTCAATGTATTTACCCAACCAATTAATAGAAACATGCTTCCTTGATGCAGGGCACAAATGTAGAAATGTTATCCTGCAAATCTGTTAATAGGTTTTTGATTGTGGGTATTGCTTTAAGTATTTTTTTAAACACCCCAAACTACATTGAAATGTCAATAATGTATCTATCTATTTAAAAGCAAGTCTGTCCTTAGAGCTAACACTTATTTTCCATTAAAAGGCCACTAATACATTTACACTGGCTCTGGCCTTCACATAATTTCAACCACAGTTCATTATAATGCAGCACATGGACCTCAACCATAGGATGGAAGCTGAAGTAATACACTGTAGCCTATATTATAGCAACATCTTAACAGATCTTAACAGATTAAACATTATGGAGTCTTAAAGGAGGCATAGTCAAGGTGAAAATGTCACAAATATTCCAACTTCAATTCATTATTTCTCAATTATGCGTTAAGATACAAATGTCAAATACAGTACCTTCAGAAACTATTCATACCCCTTGACTTATTCCACATTTTGTTGTGTTACTGCCTGAATTTTAAAATGTATTACATTTTAAAAAAACTCTCACCCATCTACACACAATAACCCATAATGACAAATTGAAAACATATTTTTGGATTTTTTTGGCACATTTATTGAAAATGAAATATCAAATATACTTAAGTATTCACACCCCTGAGTCAATACATGTTAGAATCACCTTTGGTAGTGATTACAGCTGTGAGTCTTTCTGGGTAAGTCTCTAAGAGGTTTGCACACCTGGATTGTAAAAACATTTGAACATGATTATTTTTCTTCTTCTAGCTGTCAAGTTGGTTGTTGACCATTGTTAGACAGCTATTTTCAACTCTTGCCATATATTTTCAAGTCAATTTAAGTCAAAACTGTAACTAGGCCACTCAGGAACATTCAATATTGTCTTGTATTCAAGACATAAAGTTAATTTATTTGCCAATTGTATAGGGCAGTTTTACTTTAGTGCCTTATTGCAAACAGGATCTATGTTTTGGAATATTTTTAGTCTGTGCAGACTTCCTTCTTCTCACTCTGTCATTTAGGTTAGTATTATGGAGTAACGACAATGCTGTTGATCCATCCTCAGTTTTCTCCATTAAACTCTGTAACTGTTTTCAAGTCACCATTGGCCTCATGGTGAAACCCCTTCCTCTCCAGCAACTGAGTTACGAAGGACCCCTGTATCTTTGTAGTGACTGGGTGTATTAATACACCATCCAAAATGTAATTAATAACTTGACCATGTTCAAAGGGATATTCAATGTCTGCTTTTTTTTATCCATCTACCAATAGGTGCCCATCTTTGCAAGGCATTGGAAAACCTCCCTGGTATTTGTGGTTGAATCTCTGTTTGAAATTCACTGCTCGACTGAAGAACCTTATGGATAATTGTATGTGTGGGGTACAGAGATGAAGTAGTCATTCGAAAATCATGATAAACACTGTTATCGCACACATAAGTACATGCAACTTATTATGTGACTTGTTAAGCAAATTTACTACTGAAATTATTTAGGCTTGTCATAGCAAAGGGGTTGAATACTTATTGACTCAAGACACTTCAGGTTTTTGTTCATTTATAAAAATGAAGAAAAAAAAACACAATTCCACTTTAACATTATAGGGTATTGTGTGTAGGCCAGTGACACAAAATCCAAATAAATTTAATCCATTTTAAATTCAGGCTGTAACACAACAAGTTGTGGAAAAAGTGAATACTTTCTGAAGGTACTGTATGTGTCATCCATCCTTCTTCCAAAGGACCCTTCTGTGGATTAAATTGCCTGAAAATCCCCCAAATCATGGTATTTTTTTTGTTTTCAGTTTTGTGAGGAATCGCCCATGGAATCAAATTGTCACAGTCACTTTGGGCGGAGGGATTACCGTTGCGTGGTGGTTTGTGGAAGTATGATCGGCGTACACGCAATTCCTGCAAAAGACTCAGGGAAGTGCAAGTCCCTCTCCCACTCATCAGCCTCTGTGTTGTACACTTGCACAATGCTTGTGACATTGTTTAGATGCCAATTGTACCCTCCAACGATATAGATCTTTTTGTCCAACAAGCAGCAGCCTGCCTCAGATTGCCCTGTTCGCATGGGGCTAACAGTGGTCCACTGGTCATTCTCTGGATTATAATACTCTACCACCAGGACGTCAAAGCAGCGGTCCACGTGGTCCATGCGACCGCCCAGGCAGTAAACACGGTCTTTGGCGCTGATCATAGCATGAAGCACTCTGGGCTCGTTCATGGGCGATTTGAAGTCCCATTGGTCAGATGTGGGATCATAACAGTGCAGGGCTTTCTTATCGTCCACCGAGACACCGTAACCCCCTGAGATGTAGAGCTTGTCACCAGAGGGAGTTCCTGCATGGCCCCAGATTCTGCGTTTCAGTGGTTCCACGTAGGTCCACTCATTTTTCTTGGGACAGTAGCACTCTACGGACGACAGACTTCCAGATCGGTTGCGCCCCCCAGTGGCGTAGAGTTGTCCTTGAAGAACGTTGAGCTGGAACTGAATGCGCACCTCCTGCATCGGCTGGATGCGCAGCCATTGGCTCAGGTGCGGGTCATAGCGAAAGCAGACGTTTACCGCCCCTTCGCCGCTGCGGTACTGCAGGTGCTGCCCGCCTACTATGTAAACAAAGTTGTCCAGCACCGATACACAGGCGTGGCTGGAACCTGTCTCCGCCTCCGTTAGTTCCTTGAACTGACGCGCGGCAATGTCTGGAAGATAGAACACCTTACTGCTCACAGTGCGATCATTGTCAGTGTAGGGTGTCCCACCAAAGGTAATGAGCGAAACTACTTCGGAGCGGATCACGGTCCGAGGGGACTGCATCTCGTGCTGACGAAAGGGAAGGATCTGGAAGTTGAAGGCCTCCAGGAGGTACTGCCTGCACAGCACGTCCTCTACCATGATGTCCACCGTCTGCACGCTGTCCACCAGCTCCGAGGAGCGCATGAGGGGGAATCGTACGTGGCAGAGCACTTTGTCTGCTCCGGCCCGGCGGGCCTCGTCGTGCTGCAGCCAGCGGATGGCAGCGTGGAACAGGTCGATCTCGCTGCAGTTCTTCAGCTTATTGCTCTGCAGGAAGAAGACCAGGCGCTCCATGGGAATGTGCAGGAAGTCCTCCTCCTCAGCGATCTGCAGGAAGTTGCGGAAGGTAAAGGTGTCCACAGACTCCTTGAGGGAGGACAGGTTGAAGGTGGTGGCCATCTGGCCAATGTTCAGGCAGGTCTCTACGCTCATGGCTGACTTGAGGAACTCCTCGCAGAGCTCCACGACTGGGACCATCTGGAGAAAGACAGCTGCTCCCAGTACATCCTGAATGCAGTCCAGGTCAAGTGTGACGTCTGCGCTGTAAGCAAAGTCAATTATATGTTTCAGGCCGCGGGCGGACAATCCTTTCAGCTCAATGGTATCCTTGTTTGACTCCCTCATGCCTCCGGTGAACATGGCTCTGCAAGGTAAGTGAGAAAACATAAAGACAGTTATTTAAATGGCTAAACTTGTTTTATTGATTTCCCCCCATTCTAAACAACATATTAATCTGAGGTAAATTAGACACGGAACCACGCCCCTACTTGCCATGCAACATCAGGACAAGAACATCAGATTATTCATTTAAATATATTCACATTGCACATTGTACACCTGTAATGTTATTATATCCCTCCCTATCAGTCCCACATATTGTACCAATTCCTCTTCCTTTCTCTCCACTACGCCTCTCATCTGACTCAGCTCTTGATGTATCATCATTTCACACCAAAGCCAAATTCACCAACACAATCACACTCTTCCCCTCACCTCTACATCTGTATCATGATTTGATTTGTACGTCTCTTTACCTGGGTCTCTCTTTTACCAGTCAGTGTATCACTATAGTCAGAGAATACATCCAGTGTCCAGTTCTCTCAAATCAGTGCAGATGAAAGGAAAGGAGACGAGTAGCAGAAGCCATTTTGGAGACACAGCGTCAGTCTCACCTGAAGTAGTCACTGCAGGAGGCCAGCACTGCCTTGTGAACCTGGAAGCGCTCCTCATTGATGGCCAACACCACATCCAGGAGCTGCCCCTGGACTCGCAGGACCGACAAGCCCTGCAGGAGAGTGGCGCTATGGCTTGGGGCTGAGAACGTGCAACGCAGGGTGCTATTCTGGTTAGCCATACTGGAAGAGAAAAGGCCTATCACTATCAGTTTACCAGAATAGGGTATTTTAAAAAGTATTTCCACGTATCTTCTGCCAATTAAGCTTCTAGGATACTTGTCAGAGTTGACTGATCCTGTTGTAGCATCAGTGACAGTGCTGAGCTCTTGCTCTCCTGCACTTTGTCCATCCGTTTTCCCAGCAGCTGCATCATCACCCTCATCTCAACTCCCTTTTCTTTTGAATTATTCAGCTGCTTCCTTTGAAGAAATGCCTTCTTTTGTATTCAGAGAACAAAGCCTGTGTTAATGGGTGATATATATATATATATCCCTTAAACACTAGAGAATATCTTGAATTGTTCACCACTTTCAGGACAATTTAATCTCACTACATATTGAGTGAGGATATGACCGTCTCAATGGATAATAGTACTATAGGCTGCCTATCTATGATACCTGGGGGGAATTATAACTGTCACTCACAATTTATGTTGAAACATTATATTTTGTTAAATGGAATGAAGTTGCCTACATATTTATCCAATATATAGCCTACATGCTATGGCGTGTCAATTATTGTGGTGACTTACAGTATGACTGACTGTGCCTCTGGTAACAGGCAGAAGGCTAGTCAGTTTCATGTTTCAAGCTTATCAATTAAAACTAATGAAATCAAATAATTATGACTGCTTGGCTGTTTTGAGACAAATTCTTGATTGGGTTTGGTTGACAAAACACAACTGAAAAGTTATATATTTTTACTTTAATTTTGTTTTGTTTTTAAAGTCAAACTAAAAACTAGCTATAGGCTACATTATCATCAATAAGTGGCGTATTCAATTCAGTAGGCCATAACATTTTTCATTTGATGCTGAAGAAATAGGGACTTTGCAATGTGTTGCGGTGCTGCACCTACTAGAGGAAATTTGCTTATCGAGATGCATGAGGGGGCTAAAGAGGGGGCTAAAGTTTTAGTTGTATGTCCCTATATAAAAATAGCTAAAAAGTTCAGATGATTGAGTGACAGGTTGGCGCATAAAAAAATGGGTATCTCCGCTGCGTCAGCACAATGGGCAGAGTACACAGCGGAGTGTGTAGGGGGGCTATGGAAAGCCACGGGGGCAGTTAGGTGTGAATCCTTTGGGTTTCTATAGAAAGTGGGAAAAACACTTCTCATCTTTGTGATACGCTAAGTGAATAACGTAATAACTGTAATATTTGATTTACAAGGGCGGGGTTAAGGTTACCAGTCAGGCCCTGTTGAGGATGCAGTGTTGGAGGCCTGTCTCTCTCCTTCCTGCTCCTCTGCTGTTCCTATGGGGGGCGCTCTGCAGGAGTGTCTGCCCTGTGATGGGGTGTATGAGGTTTTCATCCGGACATTGACTGACACTGATTATGACCGAGCTCTCTCCGCAACCTGGAGAGGAGAGAGGGTGTGCTCTGACCCTTTCCCCGGGCTTGGAGAGAAAATGACCACACCGCAAAATGTTCCTGGGTGTGACATGGAGGTCTGGAGACAACCCCAGTGGGAGGTCTGGTGTATCGTTCTGGAGAGAATTCTCCCTTACCTGCATCAAAAAAAGGTCAATGCGGAGAAGTTTGTGCCCCCGCATCGCCAAAAGGTTAGTGGACAGCTGAACGTTCGATTTCATTGTTTGTCAATGTTTATCAATGCCCCATGAAATATATATTCATCAGTGAAGTTACTGTTAATCACAACATAGTCCCCCATTAATTTAGAATGTGTGGTTACAGAAATGTGTGCAATTCATTAAATATAGCCTAATACCATTCTCATTCTCCAAGTGGAAAAGTTGTTTGGAGAGCACACAAACTGCGCAACACTTGTGATTTATTTAATTGCGTGTACCAGTTAACTGTCAATTTCTTAATTGTCTTTGTTTGGAGAGCATGTGTCCGTTTTCTCCGTCATGTTTAATGGTGTGAATGCGCGCACTTTAGCGTGCATAGATATACCTGGCCTGCGCGCCAAGAATAGTTCACTTTTGGGTACCTCAAGCGTAGCCTGTATCCAACCAAACCTGTGCTTTACTGGTTAAGGCAGGTTTTGCCTGATGAGAGGCTTTTTATTTTGCATGCTGACATTTTTATATATTTGTAAATATCGCCGTCACCTTTGAAACACCAGTGCTGTGTCAATAAACCCAACACGAATTTGCGCCTCTACCTGCCTCCTGCTGAATTTTCGTAGAAGGCCAATATGTTATGCTGATACGCGCAGCGGATATAGGTTACAGGTTTTGCGCCAACCTGTCACTTTAAAAGCACTCTGATCTCTGAGTCTCTGCATTTGAACTTTATGTTTATTGTGGTGTAACGTAATATAAGCAGAATTCAATATAATTACAATACAATAACCCCCCCAAAAAATAGCCCTTCGCCGATGTCAACTGCCCCCTTAAATCCCTTTATCCTGGAGCGGTGTCTGTAACTATGAACGTAACAATGTTACGACAGAATTCCAAACAGGTAGCCTAACATTCTTTCTTACTCATACCTTATCACTGGCAATATTTAGCCTATGATGTAGCCTACCATGGATACAATGTACAATAAATGAATCAATCTGCAAAGATATGACAATTCATGCAAAAACAAAAAAGGCCAGTATCCTCGGGAATTTCTTGAAAATCCGTCCTCTCGCCCAATGTTTCACATTTATACATTTTTTAATTCCTTACCCGGTATGTTCTCCTGGGTGTCACGTAGGCCTATCACATGCCCATGTATCTCTGGCTGACTTTTGGTCTACATACAGTTTTCCCATATTGATTTCACCACGAGTGTCATCCTCACCTGTTCTGCGGACGATTCGAGGCGAAATCCCCACCATCCGACTCCGCCATTTTCTAATGTAGCAGTAGGTCAAAGGCATAACAAAATAAACGCATCAAGCCTATCGATAAGCCAATTATGTTACTTTCCCCCGTGCTAAAATATGGTGATCTCTGCACCAGATGTAAATGTTCTGTTGTGCTGGGACTTTTTTCGGGTTTGTACTGAGCGCGCGCGCAACTGTACTTTTGTGAATGCAAGGACGTCTAGGTCTGGGAAAACCACTGCACAGATATAACAAGGAGCAGAAGTGTAATCAGCTAGCTAGACGGATTCCACAGCGATTTGCATTTGCCTGTGCATTTCATAATATATATATATATATATTTAAACAGGCGTATATGTTGTTTTGGACTTCTGTTTAAGGCATTTGTTAAGATTACACTCGGCTGTTATTGCTGATGTAGTAGTCGGGCTTGCTAGTATGCTAGATAACAATCATAATGGGTTGGTTAGCTAGCCAATTTAGCTAGCTAGTGTCGTCAACCATATTGGCATCTGAATTCGAATTATTTAAAGTGTAATGCAGTTGATTGATAACAATGGTATGACTGAACATATATTCAGCATTAGATGAGCAGTATAACATGATTATAACCCAAAATAAATGTGGAATGGCATGTACAGTGAACACACAAAAATATAAACTCAACACCTAAAGTGTTGATCCCATGTTTCGTGATCTGAAATAAAAGATCCCAGAAATGTACGATATGCACCAAAAGCTTATTTCTCTCAAATGGTAGTGAGCATATCTGGTATGACAAGATAATCCATCTCCTGGACAGGTGTGGCATATCAAGAAGCTGATTAAACAGCATGCACATTACACAGGTGAACCTTGTGCTGGGGACAATAAAAGGCCACT
The DNA here is from genome assembly GCF_023373465.1 of Oncorhynchus keta. Taxonomy (NCBI): domain Eukaryota; kingdom Metazoa; phylum Chordata; class Actinopteri; order Salmoniformes; family Salmonidae; genus Oncorhynchus; species Oncorhynchus keta. The sequence continues at coordinate 55,499,698 of NC_068421.1, read as the reverse complement.
CTATAATGTGCAGCTTTGTCACACAACACAATGCCACAGATGTCTTAACTTTTGAAGGAGTGTGCAATTGGCATGCTGACTGCAGGAATGTCCACTAGCGCTGTTGCCAGAGAATTGAATGTTAATTTCTCTACCATATGCCGCCCCCCAACATCATTTAAGAGAATTTGGCTATATGTTCAACCGGCCTCACAGTTTGCGGATGCCAACTTTGTGAACAGAGTGCCCCATGGTGGCGTTGGGGTTATGGTATGGGCAGGCATAAGCTACGGACAATGAACACAATAACATTTTATTGATGGTAATTTGAATGCACAGAGATACCGTGATGAGATCCTGAGGCCCATTGTCATGCCATTCATACACCTCCATCACCTCAAGTTTCAGCATGATAATGCAATACCCCATGTTGCAAGGATCTATACACAATTCATGGAAGCTGGAAATGTCCCAGTTCTTTCATGGCCTGCGTATTCACCAGACCAGAAATGTCACCCATTGAGCATGTTTGGGATGCTCTGGATCGACGTGTACGACAGCATGCTCCAGTTCCCGCCAATATCCAGCAACTTCAGACAGCCATTGAAGTGGAATGAGACAACATTTCACAGGCCACAATCAACAGCCTGATCAACTCTAGGTGACGGAGATGTGTCACGCTGCATTAGGCAAATGGTGGTCGCACCAGATACTGACTGGTTTTCTGATCCACTCCCCTACCTTTTTTAAGGTATCTGTGACCAACAGATGCATATCTGAATTCCCAGTCATGTAAAATCCATAGATTAGGGTCTAATTAATTTATTTCAATTGACTGATTTCCTTATATGAACTGTATTTTACATGACTGTATTTTTTTTTAACCTTTATTTAACTAGGAAAGTCAGTTAAGAACAAATTATTATTTACAATGACGACCTACCAAAAGGCAAAAGGACCAAACACACATCACGACAAAAGAGGCACCACACCATTGCATAAAGAGAGACCGAAGACAACAATATAGCATGGCAGCAGCACATGACAACACAGCATGGTAGCAACACACATGACAACAACATGGTAGCAGCACAAAACATGGTGCAACCATTATTGGGCACAGACAACAGTGCAAAGGGCAAAGAAGGTAGAGACAACAGATTGTTCCAGTCTCTAGCTGCAGCGAACTGAAAAGAGGAGGGACCCAGGGATGTGTGTGCTTTGGGGACCTTTAACAGAATGGGACTGTCAGAACAGGTGTTGTATGTGGAGGATGAGGACACCAATAGGTATCTCAGATAGGGGGGAGTGATGCCTAAGAGGGTTTTATAAATAAGCATCAACAAGTGGGTCTTGCGGCAGGTATACAGAGATGACCAGTTTACAGAGGAGTACAGAGTGCAATGATGTGTCCTATAATGAGCATTGGTAGCAAATCTGGTGGCCGAATGGTAAAGACCATCTATCTGCTCGAGAGCACCCTTACCTGCCGATCTATGAATTACGTCTCCATAATCTAGCATGGGTAGGATGTCATTGTCGGTGATCAGGCCTACCACTGTTGTGTCATCTGTAAACTTAATGATGGAGTCGTGCCTGGCAATGCAGTCGTTGGTGAACAGGGAGTACAGGAGGAGACTGAGCACGCACCCCTGGGGGCTCCAGTGTTGAGGATCAGCGTGGCAGATGTGTTGCTACCTACCCTCACCACCTGGGAGCGGCCCGTCAGGAAGTCCAGGATCCAGTTGCAGAGGGAGATGTTTGGTCCCAGGATCCTTAGCTTAGTGATGAGCTTTGAGGGTACTATGGTGTTGAACGCTGAGCTTTAGTCAATTAATAGCATTCTCACATAGGTGTTCCTTTTGTCCAGGTGGGAAAGGGCAGTGTGGAGTGCAATAGAGATTGCATCATCGGTGGACCTGTTTTGGCGGTATGCAAATTGGAGTGGGTCTAGGGTTTCTGGGATAATGGTGTTGATGTGAGCCATTACCAGCCTTTCAAAGCACTTCATGGCTACGGACGTGAGTGCTACGGGTCTGTAGTCATTTAGGCAGGTTGCCTTCGTGTTTTTGGGCAGAGGGACTATGGTGGTCTGCTTGAAACATGTTGGTATTACAGACTCAATCAGGGACATGTTGAAAATGTCAGTGAAGACACCTGCCAGTTGGTCAGCACAGGGTCTAATCTAAAGCACCACTAGGTGGCAGTAGTAACACATGAACGGCTAGGGCATTGCTACGTAACTGAATTGTGGAATCTCACTGAATCCCGGTCACTCTTTGGCAAGAAAGGAGAGTTCTCGTCAAGTAAAGGTAAGGATGGCTCACCTAGGTTGTTCTACACTCACAATTCCACTTAGTTCAGGAACTGTAACTCTAAGCCAGATGCCGGATGTCACTATGAGCCGGATGCTGAATGTAATGCTGTGGTGGATGCTGGATGTAACTCTGAGCCGGATGCTGGATCTAATGCTGTGGTGGATGCTGGATGTAATTCTAAGCCAGATGCCGGATGTAACTATGAGCCGGATTCTGGATGTAATGCTGTGGTGGATGCTGGATGTAACTCTAAGCCAGATGCTGGATATAACTCTGAGCCTGATGCTGGATGTAACTCTAAGCCAGATGCTGGATGTAACTATGAGCCGGATGCTGGATGTAACTATGAGCCGGATGGCGGATGTAACTATGAGCCGGATGCTGGATGTAACTCTGAGCCTGATGCTGGATGTAACTCTAAGCCGGATGTTGGATGTAACTATGAGCCAGATGCTGGATGTAACTCTGAGCCGGATGCTGGATGTAACTCTGAGCCGGATGCTGGATGTAACTATGAGCCGGATGCTGGAAGCTGCATGTAACTCTGAGGCAGATACTGGATGCTGGATGTAAGTCTGAGCCGGATTCTGGATGTAACTCTGAGCCGGATGCTGGATGTAACTCTGAGCCGGATGCTGGATGTAATTCTGAGCCGGATGCTGGATATAACTCTGTGCAGGATGCAACTCTGTGCAGGATGCTGGATGTAACTCTGAGCCAGATGCTGGATGCAACTCTGAGCCTGGATTCTATACTGGTTGTCACATCCAGCATCCAGCATCTAGCTCAGAGTTACAGCCCCTACTGTTAATAGGCTCACTAGACTTGTAGAAACTTACACAATATATACAAAAGTATGTTGACACACTTTCTCTCAAATTAGTGGATTTGGCTATTTCAACCTCACCCTTTGCAGACATGTGTATAAAATCGAGCACACCGCCATGCAATCTCCATAGACAAACATTGGCATTAGAATGGCCTTACGGAAGAGTTCAGGGACTTTCAACGTGGCACCGTCATAGGATACCACCTTTCTAATAGGTCAGTTAGTCAAATTTCTGCCTTGCTAGAGCTGCTCCATACAACTGTAAGGGCTGTTATTGTGAAGTGGAAACGCCAAGGAGCAACAACGACTCAGCCGCGAAGTGGCAGGCCACACAAGCTCACAGAACGGGACCGGCGAGCGCTAAAGAATGTAGCGCATAACATTTGTCTGTACTGCCTCCCGAGCGGCACAGCGATCTAAGGCACTCTATCGCAGTGCTAGAGGCGTCAATACAGACCTGGGTTCGATCCCAGGCTGTATCACAACTGGCTGTGATCGGGAATCACATAGGGTGGCACACGTGGGATTGTTCATCAGGAGCTTCATGAAATGTGTTTCCATGGCCAAGCAGCAGCACACAAGTCTAAGATCACCAAGTGCAATGCCAAGCGTTGGCTGGAGTGGTGTAAAGCTCACTGGTATTGGAGTTTATTTTTTTATTTCACCTTTATTTAACCAGGTAGGCATTTGCAACTGCGACCTGGCCAAGATAAAGCAAAGCAGTGTGACACAGACAACAACACAGAGTTACACATGGAGTGAACAATAAACAAGCCAATAACACAATAAACAAGTCAATGACACAGTAGAAAAAAAGAAAGTCTATATACAGTGTGTGCAAAAGGCATGAGGAGGTAGGCAATAAATAGGCCATAGGAGCGAATAATAACAATTTAGCAGATTAACACTGGAGTGATAAATGAGTAGATGATGATGTGCAAGTAGAGATACTGGTGTACAAAAGAGCAGAAAAGTAAATAAAATAAAAACAGTATGGTGATGAGGTAGGTAAATTGGGTGGGCTATTTACCGATGGACTATGTACAGCTGCAGCGATCGGTTAGCTGCTCAGATAGTTGATGTTTAAAGTTGATGAGGGAGATAAAAGTCTCCAACTCCAGCGATTTTTGCAATTCGTTCCAGTCACTGGCAGCAGAGAACTGGAACGAAAGGCGGCCAAATGAGGTGTTGGCTTTGGGGATGATAAGTGAGATATATCTGCTGGAACATGTGCTATGAGTGGGTGCTGTTATCGTGACCAGTGAACTGAGATAAGGCGGAGCTTTACCTAGCATAGACTTATAGATGACCTGGAGCCAGTGGGTCTGGCGACGAATATGTAGCAAGGGCCAGCCGACTAGAGCATACAGGTCGCAGTGGTGGGTGGCATAAGGTGATTTGGTAACAAAATGGATGGCACTGTGATAGACTGCATCCAGTTTGCTGATTAGAGTGTTGGAAGCTATTTTGACATCGCCGAAGTCGAGGATCGGTAGGATAGTCAGTTTTACTAGGGTAAGTTTGGCGGCGTGAGTGAAGGAGGCTTTGTTGCTAAATAGAAAGCCGATTCTAGATTTGATTTTGGATTGGAGATGTTTAATATGTTTAATATGAGTCTGGAAGGAGAGTTTACAGTCTAGCCAGACACCTAGGTATTTATAGTTGTCCACATATTCTAGATCGGAACCGTCCAGGTTGGTGATGCTAGTCGGGCGGGCGGGCGGGTGCGGGCAGCGAACGGTTGAAAAGCATGCATTTGGTTTTACTAGCGTTTAAGAGCAGTTGGAGGCCACAGAAGGAGTGTTGTATGGCATTGAAGCTCGTTTGGAGGTTAGTTAGCACAGTGTCCAAGGAAGGGCCAGAAGTATACAGGAGTGATGAAGCACGCATCACTGTCTGGCAGTTCGACAGATTAATCAGGGTTTGGCTGATGCCAGGAGAACGCTACCTGCCAGTGAGGGGAAATCTTAATGCTACAGCATACAATGACATTCTAGATGATTCTGTGCTTCCAACTTTGGGCAGGCCTTTTCCTGTTTCAGCATGACAATGCCCCCATGCACAAGGCGAGGTCCATACAGAAATGTTTTTTAATTGTAATATTTGTATTTAACCTTTATTTAACTAGGCAAGTCAGTTAAGAACAAATTCTTTTTTACAATGATGGCCTACACCAGCCAAACCCGGACAACGCTGGGCCAATTGTGCGCCGCCCTATGGGACTCCCAATCACGGCCGGTTGTGATACAGCCTGGATTCGAAAAAGGGTATGTATGTTTTAATGGAAGAGAAGGAAATTTGTAAGTAACCCCAAACTTTTGAATGGTAGTGTATATAATTTATGTGAGAGACAAGATTCACAAATTCTACAGCACAACGGCAGAGTCATGTCTTCAGTGTAAAACTAACAATAACTCAATAATTCATGCTTTCTGGGAGTGCTATAAAGTCCAGAAATTATGGGCAGAGTTAGAAAGCTGGCTGACAGAAGTTTTACAATGTAAATGTATTTTAACCAGTCTATGTGCATATTTCAAGACACGGCATATGGGTGTGCAGTGAGATACCCAATGGGCTAGACAATATTATTTTTGGCAATTATATTGAAGAAGTTAGGGACGCAACTTTGGTTTTAGAAGTGGGGTGGGGGACATAACCTGGCAGGGGGTCCTCCCTCATAATTATTTCTGGCATCTAAACTAATTTCCTGCCTTTCTACTTGGGCTGTCTCCGACCAAAACATCTTGGTCCACCAAGAGTAGTGTTTTCTTTCGACCAATCGATTGGTTGTGTATAGACACACCCTATGTGTTTTAATAAAATCAACAAGGCTATATGTCCTGAACTCATCTGATGCTTTAAGCTCGCTGTTTGATTCAATAATGAAGACACAAAAATGATTCAAGAGGTAGCCAGAGATGAAGATATCCTAACCAGAAGAAAAAAAAACTGTTTTCGACCCTCCTTATGCTCCTAAAGTTGCCGGTAATAGGCTACACCAGTGGTCGGCAACCTTTTTCATTTGGAGTGACAATTTATCTTACCATTTCTATCAATCTGTGTGCCAGCGGTAGGCTATTTGTGTAAGGGATAAGAAGTAATCAGGCATTTGATGACATTTCCACTGGATTAGAGTATTACATTTTTCCCTTTCATGCTGTGTGGTTATCGAAAGGGAGAGAACGGCTAATATTGTTAAAATACTTTGAGGAACTGATTTTGATTTTAAAAACAAAAGACGAGTGGTATAGGTTGAGCATAGGTTGAGTTCTGTAAAACACATGTCCACTCCAACAACGAGAAAGGTAAATGACGAATGATAATATATTGAATGCATTAACAGAAATGACCATAACCAAACAAACATTGCAGATGAGAAATCCTGGGAATTAACGGTAAATGTAGGCTAGTGATATATGTAATGGGGAATTAATAGGCACAGCAAACAATGCACACAATGAAGTTATTATGAAACAATGAATAACCCCAAAATGGCGGGTGTGTAACAATTTTCGTGGAGTGAAAGAGGAGGACCAAAGTGCAGCGTGGCATGTATCCATAATACTTTTAATTCAGAATGAATACACGAACAAAGACAACAAAACGATAACCGAACAGTTCTGACAGGTGCAACAAACACTAACCAAAAAAGAATCACCCACAACTCAAAATGGGAAAACAGGCTACCTAAATATGGCTCTCAATCAGAGACAACAATAGACAGCTGCCTCTGATTGAGAACCATACCAGGCCAAACACATAGAAAAAGTAAACCTAGAACATACAACATAGAATACCCACCCACATCACACCCTGACCAAACTAAAAATAGAAACATACAAAGTAATCTACGGTCAGGGTGTGACAGTACCCCCCCCCCAAAGGTGTGGACTCTGGCCGCAAAAACCTAAACCCATAGGGAGGATCTGGGTGGGCATCTGTCCGCGGTGGCGGCTCTGGCGCGGGACCCCGCTCTACAATAGTCTTGATCCACTTACGTGGCGCCTTTGGAGCGGCGGGCCCCAAATAGACAGGAGACTCCGCCAGCGCCGGACTCTGGCAGCTCCTGACAGACAGGCGGCTCTGGCAGCTACTGACTGACGGGCGGCTCTGGCAGCTCCTGACAGACGGGCGGCTCTGGCAGCTCCGGACAGACGGGAGAACCTGGAGAGAGGAGACGGAGAGACAGCCTGGTGCGTGGGGCTGCCACAGGGCTCACCAGGCTGGGGAGACCTACAGGATGCCTGATGCGTGGAGGAGGCACCCGGATGGACCGGGCTGTGGGGGAGCACTGGAGCTCTGGTGCGCAGCCTTGGCACCACTCCTCCAGGCTGGATGACCCCTTTAGCCCGGACCCTCCAGAGTGCAAGCACAGGTTGAACCGGGCTGTGGGTGAGCACTGAAGATCTGGTGCATACTACTCGCACCTCTCCCTTAGGCTCAATACCCACATTCACTCGGCACGGGCGGAGTGCAGGCATATGTTCCCATCTGTGTTTTTTACATTTTTAAATCAAAATAAATGTTACCCCCTTTTCTCCCCAATTTTGTGGTATACAATTGTTAGTAATTACTATCTTGTCTCATTGCTACAACTCCCGTACGGGCTCGGGAGAGACGAAGGTCGAAAGCCATGCGTCCCCCAAAACACAACCCAACCAAGCCGCACTGCTTCTTAACACGTATCCAACCCGGAAGCCAGCCGCGCCAATGTGTCGGAGGAGCGTGCACTGTGCCCGGCCTGCCACAGGAGTCACTGGTGCATGATGAGACAAGGATATCCCTACTGGCCAAACCCTCCCTAACCCGGACGACGCTAGGCCAATTGTGCGTCGCCCCACGGACTGCTGGCTGCGACGGAGCCTGGTCGCAAACCCAGGGTCTCTGGTGGCACAGTTAGCACAGCGATGCAGTGCCCTAGACCACTGCGCCACCCGGGAGGCCCCCCTTCTGTATTTTACACCTCCAGCAGAGGAAATACATTTCCGAGTGCATGTTATTCAGTTTCACTGGCATATAGTACGATCTATGGATGGAATCATAAAACACGGGACGAGATGTTAAAAACTGTCCATTGTGCCAACAGATGGAATGCACTCACATGAGATTTGCCGTGATGTTGACAGAGTGGCATGGGAGGTTTATTTCTTAGACTGGGGTAAGATGTCAATTTTGGGACACATCCTCAGTAGAATCAGTGGGTGTTTCGGCCTTTAATCACTAAACACCCTCATCAAAGGTGGCCAGCTAAAGGGTAATCAAGCCCTAGCTTGTGTCCCATGCCCAATTAAGATGTCCCACGGGACTATGCAAGGCAGGGGCGTCCTCTTCCCTGAGCCAGCCATACAGCTGACCGCATACCTCATATGCCCTCCTCAAGTTGGAGGGATCTGAATTGGGTTCTCAGGTGGGGGTGGGGGGTCATGAAGTTATAGCCCAGCAAGGGTCCTTCCGTTTGATCCAGATCCACTGGCTGCCTCTTTCAGCTGCTTGAGAAACTGCTCTGACGGTCTGCCGCAGAGCCTGTCCATGGATTCCAAGTTCTTTCAGCAACCCGATGATGGAAGAAGCCACGAATCCTCTGCATCCCACTTCAAATGGCCAGACCTTTGCATTCCAGCCACGCTGAGTTGCGTCTGCTGCCAACTCTGTGTAACGCAGTTTCTTACGCTCGTAGGCCTCTTCAACAGAGTTTTCCCACGGGACTGTGAGCTCTATGATGTACACAGGCTTTCGTGAAGGGGACCAGAGTACCATGTCTGGCCTAAGGTTGGTAGAAGCAATCTCAGGTGGAAAAATGAGTTGCTGGCCAATATCGACAAGCATCTTCCAGTCCCGGGCCATGGCTAGGTGTCCAGTTTCTGGCTTTGTAGGAGGATACTTGGGCCTTTTCTGTCCCTCCTGGATGAATGTTGTTGTTTTGACGGGATTGCTTGTTTTTGGAGGTAATGAATTGGTTGCACTCCTCTTGGTCTCAAGTGCTGCAGCCAGGCTCTTGAGGACCTGATTGTGCCTCCAGGTGTAGCGGCCTTGTGAGAGGCTGGTCTTGCAACCTGTCATTATATGCCTGAGAGTCGCTGGAGCTGGGCAAGTCCTCGCCATACCATTGATGTAGATTTTTTGGTGATGGAAGCACATCATAAACAGCTCTTATGATGAAGCTGATGTTGCTTGCCTCCATTTGCCAAAGCTCACTCCAGTTGATCTTTCTCCTCTCCAGGCCTTCCCACCACGTCCATTGCCCTTGTTTAGCAAGAGAGACAGCCTTTGCACTTCTTGCAGTCTCCTCCTGTCTGCGCACCTCCTCGACCACCAGCTTCCTGCATTCAGATGTTGTTGCCTTATGGGACGTTGGTTTGCTTGCTGCCAGGCCAAAGCCTCCTCTTCCATGCTGGATATTCCCCACAATGTCTTGGTGTCTCAGGGCTGATGTTGCTTGCTGCACAGCCTTGGATGATGTCCATTTCCGTCCAGTTTGTAGGAGAGGTGCAGCCTTGCTAATGGTCTGGTCTTTGGAGTCCTTCAATGTCATCTGAAGTCTTACTTTAGAGCACTTGTACTCCTCCGTTAGACTTGTAAGAGGTAGTTCAAGGACCCCTTTGCCATAGAGGCCGATGTTACTCAGGCATCGTGGGACACCCAGCCATTTCTTCACGTATGAGATAATGGTTCGCTCCATCTTCTCCACTGTTGTTATTGGGACCTCATAGACGGTGAGTGGCCACATTACCCGGGGGAGAAGTCCAAACTGTAGGCACCAAAGCTTGAGCCTCCCAGGCAGTAGGGTCTTGTTGATGTTCTCAAGACCGTCGGCGATGTCCTGCCTTACTTGCTGCACTTGATATTTATCCCGGAGGCTTTCGTTGTACCGTCTACCCAGGCTCTTGATGGGTTGCTCAGATACCGTTGGTATCGGGTCATCTCCAATGCAGAACCTCACATCTTTAAGCTGTCCCTTGACTATGGAGATGCTTCGAGATTTGCTTGGCTTGATTTTCATCCGGGCCCACTTGATGTTATCCTGCAGTTTTGCAAGTAGCCGCCTGGTGCATGCTGCAGTGGTGGTCAGTATAGTCATGTCATCCATGTATGCTCGGATAGGTGGGAGACGGAGCCCTTCCTTAGTTCTCTCACCGCCGACCACCCATCTCGATGCCCCGATGATGACTTCCATGGCCATAGTGAAGGCCAGAGGAGAAATTGTACAGCCTGCCATTATGCCTACTTCCAAGCGCTGCCATGTTGTTGTGAAGTCAGGTGTTGTGAAACACAATTGCAGGTCTTAGAAATAGGCCTTTACCAGTGTAGTGATGGGTTCTGGTACGTGGAAAATGTTGAAGGATTCCCAGAGGAGTTCATGGGGAACTGAGCCAAAGGCATTGGCCAGGTCGAGGAAGATGACATAGAGGTCTCTCTTGTCCTTCTTAGCTGTTTGGATCTGGTGCCAAATCATACTAGTATGTTCAAGGCAACCAGAGAAACCAGGAATGCCTGCTTTCTGTACAGATGTATCAATGTACTTGTTCCTTTCCAGATAAGTGGACAGCCTCTGTGCTATTATACTGAAAAAGATCTTCCCTTCGACGTTGAGAAGGGATATTGGTCGGAATTGACTGATGTCTGTCGCATCCTTCTCTTTCGGGATTAGCACACCACCAGCCCTTCGCCATGCCTTTGGTATTATTTACTTCTGCCACACTATCCTCATGAGCCTCCAAAGAAAGCGTAGAACATCCGGGGCGTTCTTGTAGAGCTTGTATGGTACTCCATTAGGCTCAGGAGCAGAGGCCGCTCTTGCTCTTCGGACAACGTTCTCTACTTCCCTCCATTTTGGAGGGTCAGTGTCCAGATTGAATTCTGGTGGTTGAATAGGTGGGATGTCATGTGGGATGACTATCTGCTCATGCCTTTTCATGTCCTGGTGGACATTTTCCAGATGTTCTTCCAGTTCAGGCTTTGGAGTTTTTAGGATTCCGCACTTTTCCTTTGCGAAGAGATCTTTGACAAACTTAAAGGGGTTTTTATAGAACCGTGTTCTTGAGTGTACCTTCTTCCTACGAAGTTTCCTTAAGTTCTCCGCTCTTCGCAAGGTTGCCAGCCGACATTTAATGTCTGCTTGGAGTAGCATGAGACCTTCTCTCTCTGCATCAGAGGCCTTCTTCCATTGCTTCCTCAGCTGCCTTCTCTCTCTGACAAGTATCTCGATCTCCTGCTGTCTCCTAGATATGGCTGGCGGGGGTGGTGTCTTGCCACTTCTCCTTTCGTTTACTCCAAAGCGCTCTTCTTCGTAGTGGTAGATAATGTCTCCCATCCTTTCAAGCTTTTTCTCTGCTGTTCCTACCTGTTGTTCCAAGATTTTTGTCAGGTCGTTGTTGAATGTTTCCCACTCTCTCTTTTCAACAGCTTTGGGCCACTTCACACTCGGTCTGTGCCCTTTGATCTTTTCCTCTTTTAGAGGTCTCTGTGGTTGGGTGAGTTCATCCACCGGCATTTCTGTGCTTGTGTTATCCTCCTCAGTTACAGGGGTGCTGATGCTCTGCGAACTTTGGTTTGCGTCCCGTCGCTGTGCTTCATTCGACTGATTTGACTGGCTGCTTCGTAAGAAGTACTGGTCAATGCGAGGTCCCTGTCTCTGCTCTCCCAAGCACCTTTTCCTCCCTTGATGGATCCTTAACCCCCTTGCCGATGTTACTCTCTCCCAACCACAGCTGCACACCTGAAGTGTGTGTCCTGCTGCTGTTATGGTTGTCTCGTGCTATGTTCCTACTCGTAGTCGTTTCCGTTCCTGGGTCCGTAACCGTGTGATCAGTCGTTGAGCCATCTTGCGCCCCAGCTCTCGCAGGCTCTAGGGGTATGTTCCTTTGTTGACTTTCAGTAGCACTTAGCGGGTGTCTCCAACATACTGAAACAGCGTCGGAGACTGCCAACATGGGTAGCTAGCCCATGACAGCCCCAGTGGGGTCTATTCCCTCCAGTCAGCTTTCTCTCCAAGCTGTCTTAAACTGCAGTAATTTATGTCTGAGATTATATGAACATAATCAATAACGTTACATTGCTATACTGACTCTAATAAAAACTCACATTGCGCTGTCAAGAAACGTTTGGCCGCTAGTTTCATCATTTAATTCAGGTCTAGTGTGAGTGAGGCAAAAATAATACCTACAGTTAGTGAGGTAGCTAGCTAATGTTAGCCACACAGCCTCCCCGACCACATGACCACATGGTCATAAAGCACACCGATTACCCTTTTTTTGTATCACAGTGCAATGATAATGTCACGCCCTGACCATAGAGAGCCCTTGGTTCTCTATGGTGTTGTAGGTCAGGGCGTGACTAGGGGGGTGTTGGTACTTGGTATGGTTCCCAATTAGAGGCAGCTGATGATCGTTGTCTCTAATTGGGGATCCTACTTGGGGATCCTCCATTGTTCCCACCTGGGTTGTGGGATATTGTTTATGTTTGTGCTGGTTGCACCACGTAAGTCACATTTTGTTGCTTGTTTATTGGTTTTGTTTGAAAGTTTCACTTAAATAAAAGATGTGGATCTCCGAACACACGCTGCGCCTTGGTCTGCCTATTATCAGCACGGTGACAGGTAAAACTTGGGGGAGGGCAAAAATGCAATTTTAGAATGTGGGGGGTCATATCCCACCGTCCCCAGTCAAATGATACTCCATCTTTAAGAGAATGGAAGAATCAAATGCTTTATTATTTAAATATGGGGAAAAAATCTGTCTACAGACAGAAACAACATAACACAATTTGAAGTCACATGGGGCAGAGCATTAGAAGGCACTAAAGCCGAAACGTCTGATGCAGTGAAAATAATGAAAAACATTGAATAATGAAGTACTGTACGCTTTATGCGACATCTTTTTGAGTGCCAACCCATTACACCTCTTTGTTTGTGTGGGAACATGTGGGTCTGGGCAAGTGTGATGCCACTAATGTTTGTGGAAATGTATGTAAATTAAGTTGTCTGTTTTTGCCCATGTTTTAGCTTATTGTCAAGAAAATAAGTTTAATCAAATATTTTAAAGAAATACATCAATGCAAACATTTTCAGTATTATTTATATCTACAGTATTTAAACATATTTTAATGTCCACAATAATATAATAATTACCTGTTAATGAACTAGCCTGAATATTTGAACAGACAAAGTGCCAAACGGCCCAGCCAGGCCACTGTCACCACTCTCTCGCAGTGTTGCCTAACACTTTACTTAAAGGATGCAGATACGCTTTATAACTTGTTAGAAACAAGAATAAGCCTTTATAATGTATTATTATAAGGCTTATAATATGTCAATTCTCTCAACTGACTCAAGATGGCTGTTATTTAGTCAGGACCAATAGAAAGTGACAATACACCATAATAAGGGGGTCATATATTATAATTACAGGCTTCGAGCGAGTGCTACAGCAGTGATGTCTAAAGTGGGATCCCGACATCCTCGGTGGAGTATGCTTTCATATCAAAGACCAGACCGTTCCTGTACATCAACATGGTGACCAAACAGTCAATCTCTCCTTGGCTTGAATCAGGGGTTTCTAGACGTAGCACCTGGGCCTTGTAATCAGGGCTCCGCGGGTCACTGACTGGTGTGCTGGAGTCTCCCATGCACTTCTCGTCCGTGTCTTCACACTCGTATGTCTCAGACACCTCCAGGACAGTGGCTTCCTCGGGGTTGGGGCCTTGGCTGCAGTTGTCATATAGCTGCAGCTCATGCACCTCCTCCTTCTCATGCATACTCTGTTGAGACAAAGGGATACCCATTCAGGATCAAATCATGCCAATGTCTCAATGTTGTCAGCATCAACACATGACTTGGACAAATGTTCAAGTTAAGCACACACATAAAGTCGTGCACCAGATATTTTTGCTTTGCACCAATAACGCATCAGTTTCACGTGTTTTGTAAAAAGTTGAGTTGATAAACCAGCTATTTAATAAGTTTGGCGTGCATTATTGTTTGTGGAATGTATGGAAGGTTTGTGGCTACTGAGTGCCAAGGGAAGATTCTTCTCACCATGTTTGTGCTTTCCTTGCTCAGCAGGTGCTTTCCTCCCACCAGTGTATTCATATAGACCTGAGCACCTCTGTAGACACAATAACTAAACCTACCTTTTATGATGGCAGCCTGACAGGGCTCAATCATGACTACTTTTATAATTTGTGATTTAGTGTAAAAGATCAAATCATGTCACATGATGTCTACTTTCAATTTTGTTTCAGTTCAATCATGTGCTGCGTGCATTCTGACTTACAAAGCAGGACATTTAGGGAAAATGCAGAGTTCTGCACAGTCAAGTCTGAACACAATCCTAAATATGTCAATTGTTAAAAGGATTTTACCTGATTCCTCGCTCGATAATTCACCGACTCTACGACCACAGGACGTGGTATTGGTGGGAAGATTTTTTTTTTATGTCTTAGAATTAGAACAAAAGTTATAGATGCTGTTTAGAATGATGTGTGAAATGTTTTTGAAGTCATTGAAAAATGAACAATATTCATTCCTGAAAGACTAGGCTTCCTTGCTAATCCTGAAGATCGGATGTTATTAAAAAGTATATATTTTCAGCTTACCTCTTGATGATGAACAAGCATACTGTTATTAATATTGCAATTATGCCAGCTATGATCCAACCTTATTGGAAAAGATAAAGGAGATAATAATTTAATTTTATGTTGTTGAGTTCGATAAGCATCTTGAGTCTGTAAGGGGAAACAATGCAGGCAACATCCACATATCACTAATTTGAAAATCACAAGTGATAAAGTCAATTATACCATGAATGTGGACTCTCATAATTTCAAAATTGTTTAACATTTTTGCTGATTCTCTGGTCTAGTCTGTGCCATAAAAATAATACATTCCTAATTCCTACCAATAACGGACTGGGGTACGGGCTTTGTCGTGATTTCGATAGTTGTCGTTGGTCCTGAACCTGCAGCTGTTGCTCCAGCGAGATGGATGTTGTAGATGGACCCAGGTGTCAGGTTTTGAACAAGATACTCTGTTTTTGATGCAAAGCTCTTGAGACACTCTGATAAGAGACAAAAATGTGATATTCATCTATATACATTAATTACACAATTACATAAATTACACGTTTATCACAGGGCATCGACTCATTAAGTTTGGAGGAGGACTTTACCAGATTCAATTTGTGACTCATTGTTTTGGCTTCTCCTTGTGTAGCAGATTTCATAGTGTGTAAGGAAACCTCGCTGGTCTGGCACAGGAATAGGTTTCCAATGCAGCATTGCAGAATTGGTTGTAACATTAAGAATAGGAGCAGTGAAATGATCAGGTGCCTTACTGGGTGCTGAAAACATGACATCCGTGTTAGATGATGTATACATTATTATGTAGGAAAGAACTGCATACAAGCATTGCTGTGACAGTCAGATTTTTTTTATATGAGCTTATCTTACCACCCTCCTTTTTATACATGAGACACGTCTCTGTTGATTGTGGCTTTCCATCAGTTTGTTTGTGAACGAGGTAATAGTAACGTACATAGTCGTCCATCTCTGGAACAAAACCAGACGTGTTTATTATCTCAGTTTGCGAGACACACCACCTGTATATCTTGATTTTTCACACTTGATAAAGCACAGTAAAACGAATAGAGACATTTCCTATTCTCCCCCCCCCAAAAAAATGTTTCTGGGTGAAATTCCCCCTTACTTTTTCTGACAAGTTTTAGTTTTTTCTTCACGGTTCCATTTAGTTTTGATCTATTCACTTTTTCTGGTCGCGTTTCTCCGTCTGTTGACTTGTACCACTCCAGGCAGGATTTCATAAAGCCATGCGCATACTTGAGGGGGATGAGTCTGTCATTAGGCCAAGCTAATTGGAAATTAAATAACAACATTTTGATTTCAGGAATTAACATCATTGTGTAGAGGTAAATGAAGCATAAGCGCAGACACACAAAAAACACACACACATATATACTTACACTTGCAGGGAAATGAAATATGTTTTGCTGGGACAAGGATATGTGTCGGGGATGACTTTCCCACTTTATTAAAGGCAATAATGTCACCACTGACAGCAGAGTAAGTCACGTAAACATTGAACTCAGTGGTAGTGACAATGGTGAAGTTCTTTCGCTTTAGTAGGCATGGCCAAATATGGAGAGAGAGGTTGTAATTCACCTGCATAGAGACTGGATAAGGTGGTGTCTGGAAGACACAGGGGTACACAAATGGATGTAAGTGATGCAACTCTTTGAAACACAATTTGAGCCTAATTGTAACCAGCAGAGTCTATAATGTTACTTAATTTTCAATGTTTTGTAGCACTTTGTAACTTACACCCCAAGTCAGCTTGAGTAGTCGAGTACCATTGTTAAAATCCTCTACTGTCCAGTTAACTTCTGGGGGATTTGGGATTTCTGCAGCAAAATGACAGTTACAACCAGAAATGGTACATCCTCTGCAATTCTAGAAGGGCAAAGCCAGGAACATGTCTTCATCTCGGGATATAGAGTCAAATAAAAAAAATCTGACAATACAGAAGATTGAAATTCAATTCATGAATTTAAAAACTTGCCACTGTTTCCAATCATCATGTGAACAGAATTGACTGATTTTGAATAGAATTGCCATCAACCCTGGTGAGTTTCACTGTAGGCTGTCGCACAGACTATTTAAATATCCATTGCTCACCAGTGGGAACGTCCAGGATTGGAGTCCAGTCGCTCCACAGGGGATGTTTGACATGCTTGGACATTTGTCTGACCTGTAGTTGGTAGACAGATTCGTTCTGGAGATTCTCCAGAGTGACCATGGCTGTACAGACAAACACAGGTTTACTGCAAGTCTCACTCTAGTTGTGATAGCTTTGTACCTTTCAAATACTCCATTTTATTGAGACCCACACTGCAGTAAAATAATGAAATAAACATTACAATAATGTGGCTGCTTATATTTCAAAAGATCTTAAAATGAAACTGAAAGGAGCTCACCTTGTTTGACTTCTTTCTTAAATGTCTTCTCGACCAACAGAGACAAGGTCAAATTAATTGAGGCAAAAATACTAAACTCATCAGAAAATAATGAATGAGCGCATTGTTGCAAGGAAAAGAAGAGGTCTCACCCATGTCCCTGAGGTTTCCTCTAGTCTTCTGAACTTCACCTCTATGACAGCATCTTCAGGCACGTGCACATATGAGAAATGGCTTTTTCAGATTGGTTGTGTTTACAACCCCCCCCAAAAAAAATCAACGTAAATCTCGTTACTTCTAACACATAAAACGAGCTAATCTCTCATAACCTCTTGAATCTTGGAAGAAATCTGTTGAGCACCTGCCCTCCCAAAGGACTGTGCAAGGCCCTGAGCACCCTTTTAACTACCTTTCGTGTTATCCCAGCTGAGGGTAAGATTGCTCGAGGATCTTGCCATAGACATACGTTGGGGAGCTTCATACTTAACTGTAGGGAGAAAGCAAAATCACGTTACACACACAAAAAAAACAAAGATTACAATAGGAATCTTGGGATTCAAATCGTACCGTGGTCAGTTGTGTAAAGTACTTAGTGGATTCTTAGCCTGCATTTTACACCGAATAACAGTTTTTAAAAAAATGATTTACCTCTTTCAGAAAGTGTAACAGTTGTATTAAGTGACTGGCAGCTCTCGTTGCCCATGTACGCGACCACCCATATATCCACCAACACTTTGTTGAGCACTGTATTGTCTTGCACACAGATATAGCTCTTCCTGCTACTGCCCAATGATGTTCTACTTGCAGCGGAATTGGAGCGGCTGAAAACATTAAGGATGAGAGCAACATTTGGTTCGCACACTGAACAGATATTTGTATGATCAATGTTTTATTACCTGTGGTTCTACTAAGGTTGATAGTTCATTCTCAAGCACAAGGCAATTCTTTCTTCCTTACTGTCAAACCCTCCGTCTTGCTTTATGTGCCGGTGACCGTAACGTGCACACGCTCACATGTCACAACACTATTTTCTTTTTGTCTGCTATAATACAATTGTTACAGTGTGTATACAGGTAGCTCTTAAATGAGGAGTTCTTCATTTGCTCATGCATCGTTTAGCCACTACACACACAGCACCTGCCGGTTTTCCGGTGTCATAATACAACTTCTCTGTCTGTGTAACTTATGGAAAGTTCCCAAGCATGCATAGCTAGTTCACGTACCTGTAAAAAAGCTCATAAGTTGCATTCTTCATAGGTTCAGATGTCTCCCATTCACATGTATAGATGGTGTCACTTTCAGTTTTCTTGTAGCACAGAGGACTAGAAGGACATTTAATAGTTGCCCCTTTATAAAGGAAATTTAAAGTGTTTAAATGTAAAAACAATAATAATAATACAAACTTCAGTGAGTTGCTGTCCTGTTCATTGGTATATATACATGGGGTCTGAAATTATTGACACCTTTGTTAAAGATGAGCAATAATGTCTGTGTAAAATAAATTATTAAAATACTGAGGTATATTTTCGTATGTAAAACATTTGGGAAATTGTATAATTTCATACCAATACAATTGTTCAGAGAAATACATTTTGTTTAACAAGTAATTATTGTAAAAAATAAAATAAAAATTGACACCCCTAATAGATTTTTATAATAAAGTAGTCAAAAGTTTAGTATTTGGTCCCATATTCCTAGCACGCAATGACTAAATCAAGCTTGTGACTCTACAAACTGGTTGGCTGCATGTACAGTTTGTTTCGGTTGTGTTTCAGATTATTTTGTGCCCAATAGAAATTAATGGTAAATAATGTATTGTGTCATTTTGGAGTATAATCATTTCAGACCCCACGTACAACTTCTTTGCTTTCACCAGAGAGGGTCAAGTTAATTTAATAGATATTATGAATAGAATATATTCTAGAAATTATTATATTAGATGTTACTTTGCAAAATTATCCCCAAATTACAAATGGATATTACAAAAGTTGAATTGAAATACTACTAATTGTAACTATCAGTGTGCAATAAATAATATGCATATCTTTCATCTGTATTTCTGCACAGTTCATTTACAGTAGCAGCCCTGTCACAAACTCTTGTTTGTGAAAACCATGCTGCCCTGATAAGCTAACCATAATCTTCAGCCTCATGTCAAACTTCAATCACAGTAAATGCTTCTTATTTGTCTTTTATGGTTTTGGTAGTATGATAATTGTATCACTACGGAGATAAGCTGAACAAAATTGACGCAGGGCCAAGAGCCACTTGAAAGCCCCTGAGACTAACTGAGTAGAGAAAAAGATTCATACCTTGAGCTATTACCATAGCAAGAAGCAGGAATCCTTGCAAGAACCAGTGTTCCTTTGTCTCCATCACCTCGACAACCCCTTGACGGAGTTAGTGTGTAAAGTCTCCAAACAGGTGACAATCCAGGGTTGATCAGCCTGCGTTTGACCAAAGAGACTTGGGTTTGCTAACTGCTAACTGTTAACACAGTTCCATGCAGCCGTCGACAGCTCCTCAAAACTGTTTCAGTTACGCTTCTCGTAAATGAAACTGTTGGGGGCGAAAAATGTCTGCATGCTCTTGTTCTTTCTCAGATAAAAGGGCAGAACATGTCTCTGCACCACAAACCACAATGTTGGGGAGGGAAGCGTGCTGACTGTTGGCAGGTTAAAAAAGAAATGTTGACTTAATGTTTCAGAGAGGATGTTGGCCACTGCAATCTTCTGCAGTGACACAAAATGACCTACTTTACCTTTCCTACGTTCAGAAGCATAATCTATTTTCACATCACTCTCAAGCTAACCCCTGCCATGCAGCTTAGGCTTTGATAGACTCTTTCATATTAAAAGCATCACTCATCACTGAGGTTTAGAAAACTGGCTTTGCAACGGTTTGCTCGACCAATCTGAATGAAGACACTTTGGTAGGACTTTTCAGGCAATCAGCTGAAGGCGTGGGCAATTCTGAGCAATTTCTCATCTCTTACATCCTCAAATTGGATTTCCATTTTCTATGAAATGACTACATTTCTTAAACATTGCTTAGTCACTTTATACCTCTCTTTGTACCTATTCCACATTAAAGGTGCATTCCGTTAGATTTCTTTGTGCAAATTCCACTGCGCACACCACGTCATTTCAACGTGGATAACTGGGTAATGTTTGGTTGAGACGTTGATCAATGACATTACAACCTACAGTATATTCAACCACTCAAAGAGACAGTCAAAAGTTTGTTGAAAGTATAGAGATAACACATTGGAAATTCAACAATGTCCACTGAACAAAAATAAAAATGGAACATGTAAAGTGTTGGTCCCATGTTTCATGAGCTGAAATAAAAGATCCCAGAAATGTTCCATACGCACAAAAAGCTTCTTTCTCTCAAATTTTGGAAACAAATTTGTTAACATTCCTGTTAATGAGCATTTCTCTTTGGCCAAGATAATCCATCCACCTGACAGGTGTGGCATATCAAGAAGCTGATTAAACAGCAAGATCATTACACAGGTGCACCATCTGCTGGGGACAAAAGGCTACTCTAAAATGTGCAGTTTTATCCCTCAAGTTTTGCGGGAGCATGCAATTGACATGCTGACTGTAGGAATGTCCACCAGAGCTGTTGCCAGAGAACAATGGGAATTAATTTCTCTACCAAAAGCCGCCTCCCTCATTGTTTTAGAGCATTTGGCAGTACATTCAACCAGCCTCACAACCGCAGACCACATGTATGGCATCGTGTGAGTGAGCAGTTTGCTGATACCAACGTTGTGAACAGTGTCCCATGGTGGCGGTGGGTTTATGGTATGGGCAGGCATAAGCTATGGACAACAAACACAATTGCATTTTAATCGATGGCAATTTGAATGCACAGAGATACCGTGATGAGATCCTGAGGCCCATTATCGTGCCATTCATCCACCGCCATCACCTCATGTTTCAGCATCATAATGCACTGCCCCATGGCGTACGGATCTGTACACAATTCCTGGAAGCTGAAAATGTCCCAGTCCTTCCATGGCCTGCATACTCACCAGCCATGTTACCCATTGAGCATGTTTGGGATACTCTGGATCAACATGTACGACAGCATGTTCCATTTTCTGCCAATATCCAGCAACTTCGCACAGCTACAATCAGCAGCCTGATCAGTTTTCTTCCGATGAAGGAGAGGAGGACCAAAATGCAGCGTGGTAATTTTGATACATGTTTAATAAACAAATAAACACGAACAACACAAAACAAGAACCGTAACGTGAAAACCTAAACAGCCTATTTATGAAAAATAATTTATTATCTTCAATACCATTCATTATTTACCACACATAATTTTCATACATACTCAAATAATGGTATTTTAATTAAACTAATTCAACTAAACATAAACCCCAAACAAAACCTCAGGGGAGCATCTTCCTCCCCGTCACCCTACAAACTACCTTTCCCTATCTCCCCGTCCCTAATCTATCCCCTTACAAATCTAAATGACACCCAGCCCTAAACCCCCCTTCCACCTCTCCCGAGCAGCATGCTGCCCCCACTTCCTCTCCTCCCTCTTCATCCTCCCCCTCAAATCTCCTTCCACCCTCCTCACTATCCCTTCCACCCCCCAATCTCTCCCTGTCTTCACCATGTTCTGCCTTGCTTCCCACAGCCCCCGTTTAAAGAGACTCATGAGAAGCCAGAGCAGAAACCTGTCCCTATCCGTCCCTCTCGCTCTCCCTACAGCTCTCTCTAACCTGGCCCACGTCAATACAAAATCCCCCTTTACCAAACCTAACAACACCCGTGCCCTAGCCTATACTACTCCGGCAAAGGCACAGTCCAAAAAGACATGGCGCACAGTCTCCTCCCTGCCACAAGAGGATCTTGGACAGGTGGGGGATTGCACCAAACTATACCGGTACATGATGGAACGTACCGGCAAGCACTTATGGAGGCTCAACCAATTCAGGTCCTTGAGCCTGTTGTCCAGACCCCGCGCCTGCACTCCCTCCCAGACCACTTCCGAGATGCCCACTACAGGCGCCGGACTCCCTGCCTTTCTGGCCTCCTCGTACAGGTGCCTGTGATCTAAACCTACTCAGGCAACTTCAACCTCAGGGTGTGCACGCAGCCACTTGGCCGCATGACCAAAGTGCCACGGCAGCTGTTCCGCCAGAGGACCCGTGTTAGACCACACCATTACGCTTCTCGCCTGATACGAGAAGAACACCCGCAGGAGGTAACCGGACGGGTGTATCACTGGCTGAGCAAGCTCCGTTAACAAGAAAGAAACAAAAATTGTGTCCAGCTTGATGGGGAAATGTGGTACCCCCCTACCTCCCTCCCCGATGGGACAGATCATGCATGCCCTGGCGACCCACTCACACCTGCCACTCCACATAAACTGAAACACAAGCCTCACTAGAGGCCTCCTCAGACAAGCCGGCAATGGGTAGATGTATGCCAAATACAAAAGAGACGGCAACACATCCACCTTTAGGACCAGGACTTTGCCCATAAAAGACAAATACCTAGCTTTCCACATTGCTAGCTTCCTCTGTACCACTGCGATACGAATGTTCCAGTTTAGCGTCGCTGAGCCGGAGGTCTCAAAATGGACCTCGAGAATCCTCAGGGCCCCCTCACAGAGAGATAACCCCCCAGGCACATCCGTTCTACCGCGCCATCTTCCGAAAAACTTGACGGAAGACTTTGCATGGTTCAGAACTGCTCCCGACAGTCGGGTGAAATCCCCAAAGATGGCAAGGGACCTTGTCAGGCACGAGTCCTTGCACAGCCGCAAGGAAGTGTCGTCGGCATACTGCGTCATCTTAACACGCAGCCCACCACTTCCAGGGATCAGCAAGCCTTCCACCACTGTGTCTGCCCTAATGGCAGCCCCCAGAGGCTCCATGTACAGAACGAAGAGGAGAGCCGAGAGTGGGCACCCCTGCCTGACCCCAGACGAGAGGTCAAAAACGTCACCCAAGTGACTATTTACACTAACTCGGCACCCCGCTCCGACATATAATGTACGAATCCATCCTATGAACTTCTCCCCAAATCCTAATCGACCTAACACTCTGAATAAAAAGGTTCTATTCACTCGATCAAAGGCTTTCGCCTGATCTAGCGCTGCTACCATTAAAGGCAGTCCTCTATCTTCAACCCAAGCGATGGAGTCCCTGATTAACTGTAGGTTCCATCTAATAGAGCGGCCCTCTACCCCGCACGTCTGATCCTCATGAACGACGTAGGGAAGGGCTGTGCGCAACCGGTCTGCTAAAACCGTTGCAAGTAGCTTGTAATCTACACACAGCATGGTCAACGGCCTCCAGTTGCCAAGGTCTGTTACTTCCCCCTTCTTATATAAAAGTGACAGCACACCAACAGCCATTGATCCCCCCGGGACCCCCGTCTCAAGGATGGCCTTCAAGACTTCGAGGACCACTGGTCCAAGTATACCCCAAAACTTGAGATAAAACTCAGCCGGCAGCCCATCCATCCCAGGCACCTTCCCTTTTCCCATCCTCTTAAGAGCGCTCTCAACCTCTTCTAGTGAGATCTGGGCCTCCATCACTTCTCTAATGTCCTCCGGCAACCGCCTGGACAAGTGTTCTAAAAACACATTTCCCTGCTCTACATCTATTTCCCTTTCCTTAAATAAACCTTGGAAATGATCAGTTGTCACCCTGACCATATCCTCTGGTTCTCTAACTATACTACCATTTTCTTCCTAACACCATGCATTACCTTCCTACTCTGTCTGGCCCTAACCAACTTAAAGAACATAGCAGAACAAGTCTCATTATGTTCTAGAAAGCCACTATGCGCACGCTCCAGGAAAGCTCGAGCCTTCCGCTCCTGCAACTCCCTGAGCTGCGCCTTTAGGGTTGCGGATCTCTCCCAGTCAAACGACCCGCCGAGGTTGCCTGCCTCGTATTCGAGTTCAATTAACCTTTGGATACGATCCACCTCCCTCCTCTCCTCCATTTTTTTCCTCTTGCAATACCCTATTATAAAAGCCCTAATCCTCACCTTAACTAATTCCCACCACTCTAACACCCCCTCGCACATGGACCGGAGGCCTTCAAGCCTCCAAAAGAAACCATAAAACCCGTCAACAAAAGCCTGCTCCTCCAGCACATCCCGATCTAGCTTCCAGTACCCCCTACCAAAGAGGCAGACTGGCGACCCCACCTGCAGGAGCACCCTGTCGGGATCCGAAAAGAAAACAGGCAACAGCCGCCCAGACAACTTACCCAAAGACCTGGGTACAAAAATATAGTCGAGCCTCCGCTCAACCCCCCTGGAGTTGCGCCATGTAGGACCGTCCATTTTCGGAGTAGTGTGCAGACCACCATCTACCAGACCATGGCAAGCCATTAGCCTGGCAATGGCGCCTTCACAATGCTATCCCCCCTCTTCCTAAATCTGTATTAAACCCCCTATCACTAATTTCATATTTGTGACACACAGGGCGTCAGACAGTCCACCATCTCCTCCTGTCTGCCACCACCTGTGGCCCATACACCACCACTAATCTAAATTTACAATCCCTTACCGTGACATCCACCCCTATAACCCTCCCCTGCATTACCACAAAAGAATCCTCCACTTTTACCTCCCTGTGCCCACACAAAATCCCTACCCCGATGAGTGCACCCCCCAACCCGACTCCCCTTGTCCCACTCCCTCTTAAACCTACTAACATCCCCTCCATACCTCAGGTGAACCTCTTGTAAAAAACAAAATCAAACCCCACACCCTCCAAATAACTAAAAACCGCCCTCCTCTTAACAAAATCCCTTAAACCCCTTACATTTAAACTAACAAAAGTAAAATTAGACCCCATGAAAAAATAAAAACATGTAATACACACAAATTCTAAACCCAGACAGAAAAAAAAAGAAAAAAACAGGAGACTCACCCAATGCTCCCCTGCTCCATATCTACCGGTGAGAACACCATCCGTACTCCAGACATCCCCCCCTCTTCCTCCATCACACCATCCCAGGATGCAGGAATAGTGTTTGGTCCGGGGTGCCCTGCACCCTGGGTCTACCCCCACAATCCTCCCCTCCCCAGTGTTGCAGCTGGTTTGGAAAAAAATTGGGGAGGCTGAGTCCCCAAACAAAAAACTCCCCACCTCCTCCTGTACCCAGTCCTGAGTCTTGTTAGGTGTGTCCCCACCCAACAGAAGTTGAGGACCTGGGGAAACCAGCAGCATCCCAGAGGTTTCTCCCACCCCCAAATCAAATCAAATCAAATTTTATTTTTTCACATACACATGGTTAGCAGATGTTAATGCGAGTGTAGCGAAATGCTTGTGCTTCTAGTTCCGACAATGCAGTGATAACCAACAAGTAATCTAACTAACAATTCCAAAACTACTGTCTTATACACAGTGTAAGGGGATACAGAATATGTACATAAGGATATATGAATGAGTGATGGTACAGGGCAGCATACAGTAGATGGTATCGAGTACAGTATATACATATGAGATGAGTATGTAGACAAAGTAAACAAAGTGGCATAGTTAAAGTGGCTAGTGATACATGTATTACATAAGGATGCAGTCGATGATGTAGAGTACAGCATATACGTATGCATATGAGATTAATAATGTAGGGTAAGTAACATTATATAAGGTAGCATTGTTTAAAGTGGCTAGTGATATATTTACATCATTTCCCATCAATTCCCATTATTAAAGTGACTGGAGTTGGGTCAGTGTCAATGACAGTGTGTTGGCAGCAGCCACTCAATGTTAGTGGTGGCTGTTTAACAGTCTGATGGCCTTGAGATAGAAGCTGTTTTTCAGTCTCTCGGTCCCGGCTTTGATGCACCTGTACTGACCTCGCCTTCTGGATGATCGCGGGTGAACAGGCAGTGGTTCGGGTGGTTGATGTCCTTGATGATCTTTATGGCCTTCCTGTAACATCGGGTGGTGTAGGTGTCCTGGAGGGCAGGTAGTTTGCCCCCGGTGATGCGTTGTGCAGACCTCACTACCCTCTGGAGAGCCTTACGGTTGAGGGCGGAGCAGTTGCCGTACCAGGCGGTGATACAGCCCACCAGGATGCTCTCGATTGTGCATCTGTAGAAGTTTGTGAGTGCTTTTGGTGACAAGCCGAATTTCTTCAGCCTCCTGAGGTTGAAGAGGCGCTGCTGCGCCTTCTTCACGACGCTGTCAGTGTGAGTGGACCAATTCAGTTTGTCTGTGATGTGTATGCCGAGGAACTTAAAACTTGCTACCCTCTCCACTACTGTTCCATCGATGTGGATAGGGGGTGCCCCATCACTCTCTTGGCCATCCCCTCCCTCTCACTGTCGGCCAATCGCACCCTCCTCTTCATTCTCTTCTTTGTTGATGGCGGCAGTGGAGAGATACCACCCTCCCCACCCGCCAGCTCCTCCACCATACCCCTCATCTCTTCCACCAGGGCACTTTCCCCTAGTCCACTTGCTCTTCCACCGTCTCCTTCTCCACCACTCCTCCCTCGCTTTCTTCTCTCTCATGCTCCTCCACTCGGTTGCCTTCTTCCGCCGCTTTTCCTGGTTCTCCTACTCCCGTGCCTTCCGTTTCCTTCTCTCTTCCATCCGCCGCTTCTTGCTCCTCCTCCTTCCTTGTGGCCTTCCCCTCTGAACCTGTACTCTGGTCATGAGGCGTGCTTCCTTCCCCTCCTCTTCTTCCCCAATCCCCCGCCCCTGCTCCCCCCCCAGCCGCAGACGCATATGACCTCTGACGAGCCACACCCATGGCACGTCTTAGGCTTGTCACAATCCCTCGCCTCGTGATCCTCAGATGCACAAAATCTGCATTTTCTTGTGCTGCACGAGGCGAATGTGACCGTAGGCCATACAGCACCTGCAAAATGGGGGCTGACGTGCATAAAACAACATCCCCCTGTCAGCCCCGAGGGAGAACATAGCAGGAGGATGGAGGTAGCCACCATGTCCCTTTGGGTCCTCTCGGAGGAGGGCCTGGAAGCCTCTCCTCCCATTTCAAAACCCAAGGGAGTCTTTGAGGTGCCTTGCTGAGGAGACGTTATCCATGTATCTCCCCAGAAAAGCCCTCACCTCTTCGTCCTTAACGTAAGGGTTGTAAATGTTGACAGTTACAACCATAAAGTTATTGTTCGCCAGGCTTGTTATTTCGTAGTGGCACATCGGCCTCTCACCTTCCACTGCTCTTGCCCTTCTCAGGATATCATCGTGTTTTTCCTCTGTATATAGTGCCATGTCGTATGCTCCCTCCAACGAGTTGCCTTGGAAACAAAACACGTCCTTCACCGTCAGCTTTAGAATCCCCATCAATATTATCCTTCCAAAAGATTCCCGTCCTAAAGGCTCCAACTCCTTTTCCTTCCAAGCAAACCGAATCGTGTTGGCCAGCCCAATCCCAGGGACCGACCGTGTTGATGTATTTAGCACCATCTCCGCAAGGAGAATGGCGCTCGTTCTCTTCCAAAACAAGTAAAAAAGAAAAACCAAAGTGACTGAGCCTATCTGGTGCGAACAAACACAGAGACAGAAACAATCACCCACGAAGCACTCAAAGAATATGGCTGCCTAAATATGGTTCCCAATCAGAGTCAACGATAAACACCTGCCTCTGATTGAGAACCACTCCAGACAGCCATAGACTATTCTAGATAACCCTACTATATCACAATCCCAATACCTACAAAAAACAAGACAAAACACACCACATAATAAACCCATGTCACTCCCTGGCCTAACCAAAATAATAAAGAAAACACAAAATACTAAGACCAGGGAATGACACAAATGTCTATCACTGCGCTTTCAACCATTTTCAAAGCACAGCAAAGTTCAAATTGGAATACAATGTCAGATATTTTATTTATTTATTCACGAGATGAATGTGTTATACCTCTGCTTCATCTAAAAGCATCAACAAATGTCCTGGATTGCAATTGAGATTACATTGAAAGTACATGGTGCAAGAGATCAATGCCGTTTGAGATTCTGCTCAAGTTATTGCAGCAATTGTAAAGATCTCCACAGACCTGCGGCGACCTGGGCATGCTCTCTTGAACAATAATAATCTTCAGAAATGGCTTTGTCAAAGGAACAAAATAACTTTACAATGATGGTGACAACTTGGAGAAATGTTGGGGTTAAGTGGGTTAAAATATTCCTGGAAGTCACAGAGGGATTTATTTAATTTCCAATGTGGTTTATATTAAAGGGCACTTCATTGAATATAAGTCTTTCAAAACTCAATATTGGTGCACAATTTCTACTTAAAATAAGAGACACAAAAGGCACTCATTTCGTGGAACGACACACATGTAACACTGCCTCAGATAACATGGTCCCACTACACACAGTGTAAAATTAACTCTTCACCAAGTGTTACATTTCCAGAGTTGATTCAACTTTAACTCTTATTAAAACTCGCTTGTTTTGTTCCTGTTTAACTCTATGCTACTAAGGTTCACCCTGCCCAGGGTGATGCCCCTTAACATGAATACCATATAAGCTCATAATTAATAGCTGCTAACACAAAGATGTTTCTGCTAGGTGGAGTTCAGTTTGTTATTTGCAGTTAGTTTCCCAATCCTTCTTCCTCCTTTTGCTATCGGAAGTAAGACTGGAACATAGTATCAACAGAAACTGAAAGTTTCAAACAGGCATTTGTATGGCTTTTGTACAATTGAGCTCTTCATGCACTTAAAGTGTCTACCACTGATTCTTAATCTCAAGCTAAAGCAAAACATGGATCATTGTACTTTTGTAATTACAGGTGTTCCAATAATGTACAGATATTTGTTAAGCGGAGTGACACAGGGGAACCCAAGAGCCTCGGATGAGGAAACAGGGATAAATGAACCAAAATATTTGTTACACAGGGAGATATGGAGGGCAGATATGGAGGGCAGATCCGGGGAAGCTCGGATGAGTTGCAGAAAAAAACAGATGTGGAGACTGAGGTTGGAGTTAGCTGAGTAGAACAGGGTAAACAGGTCCTGAGGGGAATCCAAGATAGTGGTTGTGAGTAAAATCCAGAGCAAGGTAGTTGGGTGGTGAGATGTGGAACAGGAGACAGGAGCCAGAGAGGTAACTGCAATGAGAGGATAAACTGTGTCAGGCAGGGACGCAGGCACATCAGCGTAACAGGATCTTGAATAATCATAAATGGCTAGAATCATGAACTGACTAAGCAGAGATTATGATCTGGCAGAGTGGAAGTGGCAGGACTGACTATTTGTACAGGTCTTGATTATGGAACGAGTTGCAGCTGGTAGGGATCTGCTCTGACTCCAGCACACCTGTCTCCAACCACACAATCACACAGAGAGAGAGAGGGAGAGGGAGAGAGAGAGTGTGTACAGGGGGAGTAACTGCAGGTCAAGAGGACACCAGATGAACACCAGAGGGCGTAGCAGGAGCAGATGTGACAGATATTATAGAATTCCTTTCACTGCCATGAAGTCCATGGCCATCAGGTCTGCATGGTAGAACTTCTAAGTAGAAGCTAATAACATATACAGTAGAGTTCACAACCCAGTTACTCTAAGTCAGGTTTAGGGTTAGGGTTAGGGGTTAGGGAAAAAAGGACTATAATTGGGAATCAATTATTGGTCCCCAAACAGTCCTCACAAGTATAATAAGAAATGCACTAAATGCTTGCCGAACATCTCATTCCAACGTCATATGCATTAATATGGAGTTGGTCCCCCCTGTGCTGCTATAACAGCCTCCACTCTTTCAGGAAGGCTTTCTGTGGGGACTTGCTTCCATTCAGCCACGAGCATTAGTGAGGTCGGGCACCGATGTTGGGCGATTAGGCCCGGCTTTCCAAATCATCCATAGGGTGTTCGATGGGGTTGAGGTCAGGGCTCTGTGCAGGCCAGTCATGTTCTTCCACACTGATCTTGTCAAACCATTTCTGTATGCACCTCGTTTTGCGCAAGGGGGCATTATCATGCTGAAATGGGAAAGGGCCTTCCTCAAACTGTTGCCAAAAATTTGGAAGCAAGGAAGAGAGAGACTGGAGATTCTTTCAAACAACAATTTGACAAGATTTGCAAAAATGAAGCAATCAACCATCACCAAGAATGCTTAAGAGTTGAAAGCTTAACAAACATAGTCGGATCTCTACTTTTATAGAAAAATACATATTTGTTGTATGAGTGTTAGTCAGCAGATAGTGTGTAAAAGGCAATTAGTTGTCTGTGCAGATTTAACATAGCACGAGGTTGCTAACCCAAGGGCTCAACCATCTAACTGTATTCAGCAAACACTATAATGTGCTCCTTTCTGCAAGTTTCCATACATGTGTCTTTCTGTCCCACAAAGTTAAGTTCGTATCAGGTTAGAAAAAACACAAGCATATAACAAGAGACTATTCTTTAAGCAGTAAAACACGGGATAGCATGACTAATTATGTAATTTTCCACGACAAAGCACAGAATCTTCTGGAATGTCAATGTATGCTGTAGTGTTAATATTTCCCTTCGCTGGAACTAGGGGGCCTAGCCTGAACCATGAAAAACAGCCCCAGACCATTATACTCCTCCACCAAACTTTACAGTTGGCACTATGCATTGAGGCAGGTAGCGTTCTCCTGGCATTTGCCAAACCCAGATTCGTCCGTCGGACTGTCAGATGGTAAAGTGAGATTCATCACTCCAGAGAATGTGAACGTGTTTCTACTGCTCCAGAGTCCAATGACGGTCCAATGAGCTTCACACCACTCCAGGCGACGCTTGACATTGCGCATGGTGATCTTAGACTTGTGTGCGGCTCCTCTGCCATGGAAACCCATTTTCTTGCATGGAATAGCCTTGATTCCTCAGAACAAGAATAGACTGACGAGTTTCAGAAGAAAACTCTTTCTTTCTTGCCATTTTGAGCCTGTAATCGAACCCACAAATGCTGATGCTCCAGATACTCAACTAGTCTAAAGAAGGCCAGTTTTATTCCTTCTTTAATTAGCACAACGGTTTTCAGCTGTGCTAACATAATTGCAAAAGGGTTTGCTAATGATCAATTAGTCTTTTAAAATTATTTACATTTACATTTAAGTCATTTAGCAGACGCTCTTATCCAGAGCGACTTACAAATTGGTGCATTCACCTTATGACATCCAGTGGAGCAGCCACTTTACAATAGTGCATCTAAATCTTTTAAGGGGGGTGAGAAGGATTACTTTATCCTATCCTAGGTATTCCTTAAAGAGGTGGGGTTTCAGGTGTCTCCGGAAGGTGGTGATTGACTCCGCTGTCCTGGCGTCGTGAGGGGGTGTGTTCCACCATTGGGGAGCCAGAGCAGCGAACAGTTTTGACTGGGCTGAGCGGGAACTGTACTTCCTCAGTGGTAGGGAGGCGAGCAGGCCAGAGGTGGATGAACGCAGTGCCCTTGTTTGGGTGTAGGGCCTGATCAGAGCCTGGAGGTACTGAGGTGCCGTTCCCCTCACAGCTCCGTAGGCAAGCACCATGGTCTTGTAGCGGATGCGAGCTTCAACTGGAAGCCAGTGGAGAGAGCGGAGGAGCGGGGTGACGTGAGAGAACTTGGGAAGGTTGAACACCAGACGGGCTGCGGCGTTCTGGATGAGTTGTAGGGTTTAATGGCACAGGCAGGGAGCCCAGCCAACAGCGAGTTGCAGTAATCCAGACGGGAGATGACAAGTGCCTGGATTAGGACCTGCGCCGCTTCCTGTGTGAGGCAGGGTCGTACTCTGCGGATGTTGTAGAGCATGAACCTACAGGAACGGGCCACCGCCTTGATGTTAGTTGAGAACGACAGGGTGTTGTCCAGGATCACGCCAAGGTTCTTAGCGCTCTGGGAGGAGGACACAATGGAGTTGTCAACCGTGATGGCGAGATCATGGAACGGGCAGTCCTTCCCCGGGAGGAAGAGCAGCTCCGTCTTGCCGAGGTTCAGCTTGAGGTGGTGATCCGTCATCCACACTGATATGTCTGCCAGACATGCAGAGATGCGATTCGCCACCTGGTCATCAGAAGGGGGAAAGGAGAAGATTAATTGTGTGTCGTCTGCATAGCAATGATAGGAGAGACCATGTGAGGTTATGACAGAGCCAAGTGACTTGGTGTATAGCGAGAATAGGAGAGGGCCTAGAACAGAGCCCTGGGGACACCAGTGGTGAGAGCGTGTGGTGAGGAGACAGATTCTCGCCACGCGTGGGCCGCGCTGGAGATGCCCAACTCGGAGAGGGTGGAGAGGAGGATCTGATGGTTCACAGTATCGAAGGCAGCCGATAGGTCTAGAAGGATGAGAGCAGAGGAGAGAGAGTTAGCTTTAGCAGTGCGGAGCGCCTCCGTGATACAGAGAAGAGCAGTCTCAGTTGAATGACTAGTCTTGAAACCTGACTGATTTGGATCAAGAAGGTCATTCTGAGAGAGATAGCGGGAGAGCTGGCCAAGGACGGCACGTTCAAGAGTTTTGGAGAGAAAAGAAAGAAGGGATACTGGTCTGTAGTTGTTGACATCGGAGGGATCGAGTGTAGGTTTTTTCAGAAGGGGTGCAACTCTCGCTCTCTTGAAGACGGAAGGGACGTAGCCAGCGGTCAGGGATGAGTTGATGAGCGAGGTGAGGTAAGGGAGAAGGTCTCCGGAAATGGTCTGGAGAAGAGAGGAGGGGATAGGGTCGAGCGGGCAGGTTGTTGGGCGGCCGGCCGTCACAAGACGCAAGATTTCATCTGGAGAGAGAGGGAGAAAGAGGTCAGAGCACAGGGTAGGGCAGTGTGAGCAGAACCAGCGGTGTCGTTTGACTTAGCAAGCGAGGATCGGATGTCGTCGACCTTCTTTTCAAAATGGTTGATCATCTGCAGAGAGGGAGGAGGGGGGAGGGGAGGAGGATTCAGGAGGGAGGAGAAGGTGGCAAAGAGCTTCCTAGGGTTAGAGGCAGATGCTTGGAATTTAGAGTGGTAGAAAGTGGCTTTAGCAGCAGAGACAGAGGAGGAAAATGTAGAGAGGAGGGATCGAAAGGATGCCAGGTCCGCAGGGAGGCGAGTTTTCCTCCATTTCCGCTCGGCTGCCCGGAGCCCTGTTCTGTGAGCTCGCAATGAGTCGTCGAGCCACGGAGCGGGATTATATAAATAAATTATAAACTTGGATTAGCTAACACAACGTATCATTGGAACACAGGAGTGATGGTTGCTGATAATGGGCCTCTGTACGCCTATGTCAATATTCCTTTAAAAACCTGCCGTTTCCAGCTACAATAGTCATTTACAACATTAACAATGTCTGCACAATGTCTACACTGTATTTCTGATCAATTTGAGGTTATTTTAATGGACAAAAAATGAGCTTTTCTTTCAAAAACAAGGGAATTTCTGAATTGTAGTGTAAGTTAGAAGCTTATTATGCATAAGCTATCATTAATTAGCTAAACATAAGGCTAATACTGCATTGATTTTATTACATGAAAGAGGTAGGCTTGGACATATATAGGATTATGTATTTTTGATGCAATTTGAATTGAAATTGATGGAGAGAGAGAGACTGCTCGCACGTGCTCTGATTTAAAACAACGATATTCGAGTGATAGCCTGTTTCAAAACTCTACAGCTGCAGTAAAATAAAATACATCATTACGATAAAACAATATGGTGACCTCCAAAAGCCAGATGGAGATGTGTAAATTAGACAGACGGTCCTTATATGACTTTAGTATAGGCTGTGCTGCATGTAGGCCTACCTGTCACAAGAATAAAGTTACCATGATGAGATGCATTGTGAACTGCACTTCATACTGAGATGGGCTGTCCGTCCCCACCATGAGCATCCCCTCCTCCCTCCTCCAGACCATCTCCCATTCCTCACTTCACTCGCTGCTAGCCTCACCACTTTCATGGCTGGCTCTCCTCTCTGCCAGAGCTCTCCAGTGTTCTCATCCTCCTAGATCTATCCTCTGCCTTTGAGACTGTGAACCATCAGATCCTCCTCTCCACCCTCTCTGCGCTGGATGTTTCAGGCTCTGCGCACTCTTGGACTGCATCCTAACTGGCAGGCAGCTTCTACCAGGTGACGTGGAGAGGATCTGTGTCTGCACCACATGCTGTCACTACTGGTGTTCCCCAGGGCTCGGTTCTAGGCACTCTCCTCTTTTATCTATATACTAAGTCACTCGGCTCTGTCATATCCTCACATGGTCTCTCCTATCGTTGCTTTTTAAAAATTATTTTACCCCTTTTTGTCCCCAATTTTGTGGTATCCATCGCTGCAACTACAGAATGACTCAGGAGAGGTGAAGGTCTAGAGCTGTGCATCCTCCGAAACGCATCCCAGCCAAGCCGCACTGCTTCTTGACACAATGCCCGCTTAACCCGGAAGCCAGCCGCACCAATGTGTCGAAGGAAACACCGTACACCTGGCGACCGTGTCAGCGTGCCACAGGAGTTGCTAGTTCGCGATGGGACAAGAACATGGGACAAGAAAATCCCTGCCGACCAAACCCTCCCCTAACCCTGATGACTCTGGGACAATTGTGTGCTGCCCCATTGGTCTCCCATCGCGGCCGGCTGCGACAGAGCCTGGATTTGCGACAGGTTATCTAGTGACACAGCTAGCACTGCAATGCATTGCGTTAGACCACTGCGTCATTCGGGAGGCCCCCTCTCCTATAATTGCTATGCTGATGACACTCAACTACTTTTCTCCTTCCCTCTTCTGGCAACCAGGTGGCAGCACACATCTTTGCATGCCTGGCAGACATCTCAGATTTTGTGGTCAATTAAAACCTGGTTGCCTCTCCCTGGAGGCTGAAACTTGGCCGTAAGTGGATATTCCAGCAAGACAATATCAATATTTACCACAAAATCATCTCATCTCAGTCTCCCATTGAAAACCTGTGGTTATAAATTGAAGAGGGCAGTTGAATGATATCAAGGATCTGAAAAGATTCCATACACTCTTAGAAAAAGGGGTTCCAAAAGGGTTCTTTGGCTGTCCCCATATGAGAACCATTTTTGGTTCCAGGTAGAATTGTTTTTGGTTCCAGGTAGAACCTTTTAGGGTTCACCAGAGAACTCTCTGTGGAATCCAAAATGGTTCTACCTGTAACCAAAAGGGTTTTACCTGCAACCAAAACGGGTTCTTCAAAAGGTTATTCTATGGAGACAGCCGAAGAACCCTTTCAGGTTCTAGATAGCATCTTCTTTTTTAAGACTGTATGGAGGAATGGTCTAAGATCCCTCCCAATGTGATCTCTAATCTCATAAAACATTTTAGAAAAAGTTCAGTGCCGTTATCCTCGCAATGTGAGATATTGAAAGGTATTGAAAACAGGGGAGCCAAGACCCCTTTCTTTTTTAGATTTAAAAAAAGAATAATTGTCAAACCAATTTTTTTTCAATTTTATGAGTAAAAACTATATTTTTTGCAGACAATATAGCTGAGTATTTGTATTATTTATTTTATACAGTCTTTTTTGGCTAATGTTCATCATTGCTGACTCATTTGATTATTTTCATTATAGAATAACTGGTGCCTTTTCAGATGATATGACACAATCGTGAACAAATTCTCAGTACTTCATTTTGTTGGAATCATTCTGATCAAAGACCGGATCACAAATCTGTTTTCTTTTTTTTGCTAATTGTGACATACAACATCAGGGCCTGAATTGAATTAATCCAAACATGAAGCAACCTCAAAATCCAGAGGAATCATGCTCCTGTGCTTTTTGAACTGCTGTTTTAATGGCTGTTTTATTCAAATATGTTGACAATAAAGTTCAATTGAATTCATTACTGAATATGAAAGCAACGTTAGCTGTGGCTCACTTGTTGCACTCTGTTTTCTGTTCTGCCTAAATGTCCATCTGGATGGGGAAGAGATAGTTAGAAAAGAGTGAGGCGGAGGTATAGCCCTTGTCACCATGGTAACAGAGGAACCTGTTCTCTTTAGCTGTTCCAAGCAGCAAGCTTCTCAAAACAAGAGAAAAGCATTAACAGGAAACCTCCACTTATGTCCTCCATTTTCACTTATGTCCTCCATTTTCACTTATGTCCTCCATTTTCACTTATGTCCTCCATTTTCACTTATGTCCTCCATTTTCACTCATGTCCTCTATGAACGTAGAATCTCTTGTTCTTCCTTCTAATGTCAATGTTTCACACTAAATATCCCATTAGTTAATGTGTCAATGCTTTAATACATTGTGATTTTGAGAGAGAGCTGTGGTTTGATTAATGGAATACAGGGGGTGTTCAGGGGAGGGGGAGTTTAAGGGTGGAATTCCAAAATGTGTCTTTCCAAGCAAGCTTTGAAAATCACAGATGCATAGGGTCAAATCTGGAGTATGCGCAGGCTCCTAGCAACCACCAGTAACCATGTGCTGCCTTAGTAACCAATGTTGTCTACATTTTTGTAGAATAAGATATAAGCATTAAACCTAATTAGTACAGATACGCACACGCACATGCCCAGACACACACTTATGCAAACACATGCATGCACGCATGCACACTCACACACAAACATGCACAGCACACGCATGCACACACAAACATGACCTGCACACAGGAGCACACACACACGCACACGCACACACACACGCACACACACGCACAAATCTTATAGAGACTAATATACAGAGTAGATCTGGCTCTGGTGATAGCATAGTAGACTGAGAGGAATTCCTGGAGCAGCTTTGGGATAGGCTACCAACAGTCCTCATCTTGAGCAACAGCTTGTGATTATGTTGTCGGTGCGTCAGTAAATTGCCTACTGACGGCTATCCCGGGCTATAATTATGCACATCAATTTGCATGTTATTTCAGATTGCACACCGTCATTGATTTAGCCGTATTTGTATCAATTCAAATAGATTTAAAGGGATAGTTCACTCAAATTTCAAAATGTAATTGGTTTCCTTACCCTGTAAACAGTATACACTCTTAGGTGCTATCTAGAACCTAAAACTGTTTTCCGACTGTCCCCATAGGAGAATCCTTCGAATAACCCTTTTTGGTCCCAGAGAGGGTTCTATATGGAACCTAAAAGGATTCTCCTATAGGGACAGCCTAAGAATGCTTTTGGAACCCTTTTTTCAAGGTATGACAGAAATCCATGCTTTGGTTTTGTTTAGCTGACCACGTGTTTTTTTAATGGTAACCTTTTTAGCATTTGTGACACAAATCCAATGAATGTCAGTGATACCTATTGTATTTTAGTGCTTTATGTCCAAATCACCCTAAAGCATCTAAAAATGTATTATGTAGGCTAACTTAATTAAGTTACTATAGATGATTTGGACATGAAGTGTAAAACATTCTAATATAGGTAACTTACCATTGACTTTCATTGGTTCGTGCCACAAATGAAAAAAAGTTAGCATTTAAAACAGTGGCCAGGTAAACAGACTGCTTACAGGGCAAGGAAAGCCAAATGTCATTTGTCATTTGGATGAACTATCCCTTTAACTTAGGAGATAAATTAATCTTACACTCTCAACACAACTTTTCTCTTCCAACACCTTCTCCAGGGCCGATTGATTACCTTGATCACCACATTCTTTTGGAGAGATTGGAAACCCAAATTGGTCTACACGGACAAGTTCTGGCCTGGTTTAGATCTTATCTGTCAGAAAGATATCAGTTTGTCTCTGTGAATGGTTTGTCCTCTGACAAATCAACTGTAAATTTTGGTGTTCCTCAAGGTTCCGTTTTGGGACCACTATTGTTTTCACTATATATTTTACCTCTTGGGGATGTTATTCGAAAACATAATGTTAACTTTCACTGCTATGCGGATGACACACAGCTGTACATTTCAATGAAACATGGTGAAGCCCCACAATTGCCCTTGCTAGAAGCATGTGTTTCAGACATAAGGAAGTGGATGGCTGCAAACGTTCTACTTTTAAACTCGGACGAAACAGAGATGCTTGTTCTAGGTCCCAAGAAACAAAGAGATCTTCTGTTGAATCTGACAATTAATCTTAATGGTTGTACAGTTGTCTCAAATAAAACTGTGAAGGACCTCGGCGTTACTCTGGACCCTGATCTCTCTTTTGAAGAACATATCAAGACCATTTCAAGGACAGCTTTTTTCCATCTACGTAACATTGCAAAAATCAGAAACTTTCTGTCCAAAAATGATGCAGAAAAATTAATCCATGCTTTTGTCACTTCTAGGTTAGACTACTGCAATGCTCTACTTTCCGGCTACCCGGATAAAGCACTAAATAAACTTCAGTTTGTGCTAAATACGGCTGCTAGAATCCTGACTAGAACCAAAAAATGTGATCATATTACTCCAGTGCTAGCCTCTCTACACTGGCTTCCTGTCAAAGCAAGGGCTGATTTCAAGGTTTTACTGCTAACCTACAAAGCATTACATGGGCTTGCTCCTACCTATCTCTCTGATTTGGTCCTGCCGTACATACCTACACGTACGCTACGGTCACAAGACGCAGGCCTCCTAATTGTCCCTAGAATTTCTAAGCAAACAGCTGGAGGCAGGGCTTTCTCCTATAGAGCTCCATTTTTATGGAACGGTCTGCCTACCCATGTCAGAGACGCAAACTCGGTCTCAACCTTTAAGTCTTTACTGAAGACTCATCTCTTCAGTGGGTCATATGATTGAGTGTAGTCTGGCCCAGGAGTGGGAAGGTGAACGGAAAGGCTCTGGAGCAACGAACCGCCCTTGCTGTCTCTGCCTGGCCGGTTTCCCTCTTTCCACTGGGATTCTCTGCCTCTAACCCTATTACAGGGGCTGAGTCACTGGCTTACTGGGGCTCTCTCATGCCGTCCCTGGAAGGGGTGCGTCACCTGAGTGGGTTGATTCACTGATGTGGTCATCCTGTCTGGGTTGGCGCCTCCCCCCTTGGGTTGTGCCATGGCGGAGATCTTTGTGGGCTATACTTAGCCTTGTCTCAGGATGGTAAGTTGGTGGTTGAAGATATCCCTCTAGTGGTGTGGGGGCTGTGCTTTGGCAAAGTGGGTGGGGTTATATCCTTCCTGTTTGGCCCTGTCCGGGGGTGTCCTCGGATGGAGCCACAGTGTCTCCTGACCCCTCCTGTCTCAGCCTCCAGTATTTATGCTGCAGTAGTGTCGGGGGGCTAGGGTCAGTTTGTTATATCTGGAGTACTTCTCCTGTCCTATTCTGTGTCCTGTGTGAATCTAAGTGTGCGTTCTCTGATTCTCTCCTTCTCTCTTTCTTTCTCTCTCTCAGAGGACCTGAGCCCTAGGACCATGCCCCAGGACTACCTAACATGATGACTCCTTGCTGTCCCCAGTCCACCTGACCGTGCTGCAGCTCCAGTTTCAACTGTTCTGCCTTATTATTATTCGACCATGCTGGTCATTTATGAACATTTGAACATCTTGGCCATGTTCTGTTATAATCTCCACCCGGCACAGCCAGAAGAGGACTGGCCACCCCACATAGCCTGGTTCCTCTCTAGGTTTCTTCCTAGGTTTTGGCCTTTCTAGGGAGTTTTTCCTAGCCACCGTGCTTCTACACCTGCATTGCTTGCTGTTTGGGGTTTTAGGCTGGGTTTCTGTACAGCACTTTGAGATATCAGCTGATGTACGAAGGGCTATATAAATACATTTGATTTTATTTTATTTTATTTTATTTGATCAACACCTTCACCATTACCCTCGCACCATAGTCTGGCAAAAGCCAGATGGGCTGGTCCATTTTTAGCACAGTGCGCCTGTCTAAATTGTTGTTATTTTTTTGTGCAAAATTGTAATTATATGGCTAATATTGGTGGCCTTGATATAAAAAATCGACCGGTGTGGAGGCCTCGAGGGGAAAAATGCGCTGGTGTGATAGAAAAGCCTGAGGCCGATTTCTGGTCCAAGTCCGTCCCTGGTGGTGACCGCGGTTCCAACCGCGCTGCTGCTCCTCAGTTCTTCACTGGTGCGCTTTGGACTACACACTTGACGCGCGCCTTTTCAGAAATGGATTGCCTATGTCGAGTTTGCCTTTATTGACATGTTGTGTTTGTACCAGTTAGCGACGATGTGCCGAAGCCACTGATAAACGACAGCTACTTGACAGTTCCTTTTAGGTCCCGCCGCACTATGATAGAGAAACTGTTCGCAAAATCACCAGTGTCGCAACGTGACAAGTGAAGTGCAAGCAGCAGTCAACGGAGGTCCCTCTTGGCAGGAGTCGTAGAAGGATGAAGTCGAGGAGAGACAAGCTGAAAATCCCCTCCCTTACTTTGGAGTAAGTTTGCATGCTTTTATATAGTGTATAACTTATGCACATTGATCTACATGACCATTCATTCATGTTGTCGGGGGAACCATGGGAAATCACTTGTATTTTATTAAGGTAAGTAAATGTAGCCTAAGTGCCCCTTTGGGTATAATGTTCTATTATTCATGTATGTAGGGCCTATTGTAGCCTATGTTTGACTATATATTATCAATTAATGTCTTAGATATTATAATAGTCTACAATCCCTATAGACTACTGTACTCTGATGCACTCAAATCATGCTTATTTTTCTGTGAGTATTTGAAGTGATAGATATGGTACACTTGGAATAAAAGGTGCTATCTAGAACCTTTAAAGGGTCCTTCAGCTGTCACCATAGGAGAACCCTTGTTGGTTCCAGGTCGAACCGTTTTGGGTTCCAGGTAGAACCTTTCCACAGAGGGTTCTACATGAAACCCAAAATGGTTCTACCTGGATCCAAAAAGATTTTTTATCTGGAACCAAAAATGGTTCTCCTATGCAAACAGCCGAAGAATCCTTTTTTTCTGAGAGTTTACAGCGATTGAAGCCCTAATAGTAGCTAGCCTACAGTATGTGCTTGATAAGAAAATAATACAGGCTACAGTGGTGTGCCAATGTATTTCTCAACTCTACCAGTTGCAACCAGTTTCTTGCACGCAGTATTTAACACGCAGTATGGAACCTACAGACACCTAGTGTGTTTCCCAATGAGACCCACTCAGCTTGTAGGCTGCAGGAGTTTTGAACACGCATTGAGTGAGTGATTATCGTGGTGTAGAACTCAGAACTTTAATTTATTTTTCTGTCTCTTTGTCTATTGAGATTTGACCAATGACTTAAGCTAGTTCTGCAAGATGAGCTACTATAGCCAGCCTACTTGGCATATTTATGTTGGTGAATTTATGGATGCTGGTATATACTGTACTTTGTTGATTGAACCAATTATCTGATCATAAACTGAATGTGAATTTGAGGGGTGCTTCTCACTTTGATGGTGGGTGGGGGATAGGAGCTTGTCTACATTCAATCCAGAAATACATTAGACTAGATGTTTTTGAAAGTGACCTCGGCACACAGATTATTTGCCCTTTTCAGAATTATTGTCAAGATGTCACATAGCTTTGATTCAGGCCAGTGTCAAACACTTGTTTCACATATCACTCACTCCCTACACAAATGTCTGTCATTTTGGAAATATGCACCCATTTCCCAAACGCTTTACTGTGATTCTTGCCTCCTTCAAAGGATTAGCATTGCTGCAGTTCTCGTCTTTCCACCCACTCTCCATTCTGAGCCAATGTAGCCAGGGGCTGCCTGTTTGCCTGCCTGCTGCCCACTAGACGCTGATCCATAAAGCGTAGGAGCTTTTTCTCCAAAATCTGACTCTCCCATGGATCACAGGCTCAGCGTAGGGTATTGACCCCTCAGTTTTGTGGGTGCAGCACGATGAGCAACATGAGCGCACTGCAGAGACCCTTTTCTGAGCAACCACTGTGTTCACAGAAAGCTTCACACAAAGTTTTTTATTTTTTTTTATCACAAAACGAAAGCAAAACATGGGAGCTGTCGGGTTTGACCGTGTGTTGCAGCAAATGCAGGTCCCCCAATCGTCTACCACTACTGGATATAAACATAACACCTCACTCACTAATTAAGTAGCTGGAGAGCTGCAATCTAACGATTAACAATGAGGTGACGCACAATGTGGAACAATCTAATTCAGAGCGTCGTAGATGGGTTGGAGGGGTGAGAAAAATATATTTTGAAATGATGAGGCGTGACTGTGAGTGATAGGTAATTATGAGTTAGCACAGTGCAGTGTCTTCGTGCAGAGGCTTGTTTTCCAACCATCTCTTTATTACTATGACAACAGGCTCATCTCGCTGCCGCAGAAGCCAGTGCTATGTTCTGCACTGGATCTGAAGAGCCCTCTGCCGCAGCAACACTAAAACCATATCAACATTGTGCAAAGCACAGATCTGTACATGAAAATCAATAAAGCCAGCCTTCCAGCAGATGACTTCTGACGGCCAGCCTGCTACGGTATTATAGCTGAACTGTCATATTTTGACACGTGAGCACGATGGCAGATGTTTTCGGGTGTGTTTCTATAGCAAGTCTTCCTATGGAATAAGGGCTGTGACGGTCATGGAATTTCGAGGACGGTTATTGTTTATTTTCTAATGTGTATTTTTTAAAAGTTCTCCTCCCGCTCCTGACTGCATGTGCTTCCATATAAATAGATGATATGTATATGTGTGCTGCTACTGCAAGGGGGGTGTCAGCCTAGGTAGCCAAAGACTTGTTTGCTAGAACACCTTGCTTGTTTCAGCAGGGAGCAAGAAAGGTTCATCCCGTTGTTAAGAGTCCATGTTGTCGCAGAAACAGACTCAAACGCGCAGATTCCCGGCCTCGCCGTCTTCAGTCAGCTGTTCGTTCCACAAAACAAACAAAAACAGTTATGACAGTTTATTTTCTTTTTTTTATGACAGTGTTCACCCATAACTGTCGGTTACACAGGTTATAAGGTAATTGTGCCAGCCCTACTATAGAATACAGAGGACGGCATGAGCTTTTGTATGTTCCAAAACACAAGAACAGAACTTCCCAGGCTCCATCTCAGTGTGCTTCATTCTATATCTAAAGGACTCCTGATATCTCCAGGAGTGAGAAGTGTAATTTCTGTCTTAATCAGTTGCTGTCTTTTTGCTAGCTAGGGCCATCTACTTTAAGTGCTGTCTGTGCTCCCTATGTATGAACTGCTGACTGCTATCAACTTGCAGATGATTGTTGACATATTAACCAGGATTAAGGTTTATGGAAATGTGTGACTGTTGCTGTCTTCATAA
This sequence comes from Oncorhynchus keta, assembly GCF_023373465.1. Classification (NCBI taxonomy): domain Eukaryota; kingdom Metazoa; phylum Chordata; class Actinopteri; order Salmoniformes; family Salmonidae; genus Oncorhynchus; species Oncorhynchus keta. The sequence continues at coordinate 55,456,565 of NC_068421.1, read as the reverse complement.
TCAGTGGCTCTATTGGAGGGGGAGTGGTTTCTCCTCTCCTAGACAATCACTACCTGGAGGTGAGGACGGGGCAAGGGGATACCTACCGTAGTCAGTTGCACAACAGAATGCATTCAACTGAAATGTTTCTTCTGCTAGATGTGCTCTTCACCTCTGCAAGGGTACCTGGAAGGATATTGACCTCATCCCGTCAGTTGAGGATGCCTGGTCATTCTTTAAAAGTAACTTCCTCACCATCTTAGACAAGCATGCTCCGTTCAAAAAATGCAGAACTAAGAACAGATACAGCCCTTGGTTTACTCCAGACCTGACTGCCCTCGACCAGCACAAAAACATCCTGTGGCGGACTGAAATAGCATCGAATAGTCCCCCCGATATGCAACTGTTCAGGGAAGTCAGGAACCAATACATGCAGTCAGTCAGGAAAGCAAAGGCCAGCTTTTTCAAGCAGAAATTTGCATCCTGTAGCTCTAACTCCAAAAAGTTCTGGGACACTGTAAAGTCCATGGAGAACAAGAGCACCTCCTCCCAGCTGCCCACTGCACTGAGACTAGGTAACACGGTCACCACCGATAAATCCGTGATAATCGAAAACTTCAACAAGCATTTCTCAACGGCTGGCCATGCCTTCCTCCTGGCTACTCCAACCTCGGCCAACAGCTTCACCCCCCCCTCCCCCCGCAGCTACTCGCCCACGCCTCCCCAGCTTCTCCTTTACCCAAATCCAGATAGCAGATGTTCTGAAAGAGCTGCAAAACCTGGACCCGTACAAATCAGCTGGGCTTGACAATCTGGACCCTCTATTTCTGAAACTGTCTGCCGCCATTGTCGCAACCCCCTATTACCAGCTTGTTCAACCTCTCTTTCGTATCATCTGAGATCCCCAAGGATTGGAAAGCTGCCGCGGTCATCCCCCTCTTCAAAGGGGACACCCTGGACCCAAACTGTTACAGACCTATATCCATCCTGCACTGCCTATCTAAGGTCTTCGAAAGCCAAGTCAACAAACAGATCACTGACCATCTCGAATCCCACGGTACCTTCTCCTCTGTGCAATCTGGTTTCTGAGCTGGTCACGGGTGCACCTCAGCCACGCTCAAGGTACTAAACGATATCATAACCGCCATCGGTAAAAGACAGTACTGTGCAGCCGTCTTCATCGACCTAGCCAAGGCTTTCGACTCTGTCAATCACCATATTCTTATCGGCAGACTGAGTAGCCTCTGTTTTTCTATTGACTGCCTTGCCTGGTTCACCAACTACTTTTCAGACAGAGTCCAGTGTGTCAAATCGGAGGGCATGTTGTCCGGTCCTCTGACAGTCTCTATGGGAGTACCACAGGGTTCAATTAAATTATTTTCTCTGTATATATCAATGATGTTGCTCTTGTTGCGGGCGATTCCCTGATCCACCTCTACGCAGACAACACCATTCTATATACTTCTGGCCCTTCCTTGGACACTGTGCTATCTAACCTCCAAAAAGGTTTAATGCCATACAACACTCCTTCCGTGGCCTCCAACTGCTCTTAAACGCTAGTAAAACCAAATGCATGCTTTTCAACCGTTCGCTGCCTGCACCCACCCGCTCGACTAGCATCACCACCCTGGATGGTTCCGACCTAGAATATGTGGACATCTATAAAGCTAGACTGTAAACTCTCCTTCCAGACTCATATCAAACATCTCCAATATAAAATCAAATCTAGAGTCGGCTTTCTATTTCGCAACAAAGCCTCCTATCCTACCAATCCTCGACTTCGGCGATGTCATCTACAAAATAGCTTCCAATACTCTACTCTAAACTGGATGCAGTTTATCACAGTGCCATCCGTTTGGTTACTAAATCACCTTATACCACCCACCACTGCGACCTGTATGCTCTAGTCGGCTGGCCCTCGCTACTAGTTTGCCGCCAGACCCACTGGCTCCAGGTCATCTACAAGTCTATGCTAGATAAAGCTCCACCTTATCTCAGTTCACTGGTCGCGATGGCAACACCCACCCGTAGCACGCGCTCCAGCAGGTGTATCTCACTGATCATCCCTAAAGCCAACACCTCATTTGGCTGCCTTTCCTTCCAGTTCTCTGCTGCCTGCGACTGGAACGAATTGCAAAAATCTCTGAAGTTGGAGACTTTTATCTCCCTCACCAGCTATCTGAGCAGCTAACCGATCGCTGCAGCTGTACATAGTCCATCGGTATATAGCCCACCCAATTTACCTACCTCATCCCCATACTGTTTTTATTTATTTACTTTTCTGCTCTTTTGCACACCAGTATCTCTACCTGCACATGTTCATCTGATCATTTATCACTCCAGTGTTAATCTGCTAAATTGTAATTATTCACTCCTATGGCCCATTTATTGCCTACCTCCTCATGCCTTTTGTACACAATGTATATAGATTATTTTTTTCTACTGTTATTGACTTGTTTATTGTTTACTCCATGTGTAACTCTGTGTTGTGTTCTGTTCACACTGCTATGCTTTATCTTGGCCAGGTCGCAGTTGCAAATGAGAACTTGTTCTCAACTAGCCTACCTGGTTAAATAAAGGTGAAATAAAAAATAATAATAAAAAGGGAATTAGTGTTAGTAATTCAGTCTCCCCTGTTTTCTCAGTGGCAGCTGTCAGTGGCAAAACTAAGACCATCGCCAAAACAAAGACAGTTCTGCTGAGTTATTCGAGGTAGGAAATAAAAGAGGAAGGTTCCACACCACTCTCTCACTTGAGTATCTTACCTAGTTATTTTCAGATGATCTCATTTGGCTATTTTGTAGCTTTAGCAACTAAGTGTGTGTTTTCATTTGGCTATTTTGTAGCTTTAGCAACTATGTGTGTGTTTTCTATACCTGTTTGCTCCTTTCCTCGTAGGCATACAGACACTCCCCACCCTTGGTTGCAACCCTTCTAATTTAGTGTAACCTGCTCACACAACCCATGTGGAATTCCTGGTCTCTTGCAACGTTTGAAACTGACAATCTGTGGTCAAGAACGTCGAGTTCGTCTCAGCCTATGCTTTAAAAAAAAATAGGATACCCATTAGCCAACGCCTTGTCTTACTGGGGTCCGACACATGCTGCCCTTCAGTCCTTTGACTTTTTGGCCCTGATGTAGACATGGGTCACCCCAGAGAACACTGTTACTCCCGCTGCTCTCACTTCATCTGATTACGTTTTTCTGTCATAGTCCGAGAGCATCTGGTTGTCGTGGTGGTGACACAGGGCTACTCAAGTGGACATTTTCTCTTGTCTCCCTCTCTCACCTGTCCATCTCCCCATTTGAATTCTATGCCGTCACTGTCACTTATCCACTCAGGCTTACCATTGTTGCCATCTATTTCCCACTTTCCCACTTGGTGCCCTTAGAGAGATCCTCAATGAGCTTGAAACCTTGATAAGCTCATTTCCTGATGATGTCTCACCCCTCTTCGTACTTGGCGACTTCAACTTCCTGATGCCTGCTTTTGATTAATTTCTTTCCAACTCTTTCTTTCCCCTCCTTGCCCCTTTTGACCTTCCGCAGTCTCCTCCCACTCACAAGGCAGGCAATATGCTTGACCTCATCTTGACCTTATCTGTTCGCCTACTAATCTCACTTTAACCGCCCTCCAGGTCTCTGATCACTACTTTGTTTCCTTTTCTGTCTCCCTCTCTTCCAACCATAGCCACTCAGCCTCTATCAAGATGATCATGAGCCGTCACAATCTTCTCTCTCTCTCTCTCGCTCTCTCCCACTACTCTCTCCTCTTCTATCATATCATCTCTCCCTTCTGCTAAATCCTTCTCCCTCCTGTCTCCTGATTCTATCTCTTCGACTCTACTCTTCTCCCTTTCTGCATCCTATGATTTGCACTCTCTCCTTTCCTCCTCTCCGGCTCGGCCCTCCCCTGCTGCTCCATGGCTGAGTCACTCATTGCTAGCTTACAGAACAGGGCTGCAGGCAGCTGAGCAAAGATTTAGAAAAATGAAACTTCCGGAGGACCTATCGTCCTTTCATTCCCTCATCTCTTCCTTCTCTTCCTCTATATCTGCTGCAGAAGTTACTTTATATCACTCTAAATTTCAAGCTTCTTCCTTTAACCCTAGGAAACTCTTTTCCACCTTCTCTTCCCTCCTTGGAACTGCCAATCTGCGGTCAAGCACACAGAGTTCATCTCAGCCTATGCTTTTTTATTTATTAGGCTCCCCCCGGCGGCAGCTTGTCTCCTTAGTCCTCCACCCCTTTCCCCTCCCTCCTCCCTCTATGCGGACAACTTTGACCGTCTCCCATTCCTCACTTCCTTCATCAACTCATCCCTGATCATTGGCTGTGTCCCCTCTGACATAGAAAACTACAGACCGGTATCCATTCTTGCTTTTATTTCCAAAACACTTGAGCCTGCTGCGTCTGACTAATTCTCTCACTATCTCTCTCAGAAAGATCTTCTTGACCCTAACATGTCCCGCTTCAAGACAAGTCACTCAACCAAGACTGCTCTTCTCTGTGTCATGGAGGCTCTCTCTGCCAAAGCTGACACTCTCCTCTGTTCTCATCCTCTTAGATCTATCCACTGCCTTTCTTCACATTGAACCATCAGATCCTCCTCTCCACCCTCTCAGGGCTGGGGTCTCAGGCTTGGCACACTCTTGGATTGCATCATACCTGGCAGGCCGCTCCTACCAGGTCACATGGAGAGGATCTGTGTCTGCACCATGTACTTTCACTACTGGTGTCCCCCAGGGCTCAGTTCTAGGCCCTCTCCTCTTCTCTCTATACACCAGTCACTCGGCTCTGTCATATCCTCACATGGTCTCTTTAAAAAATGTATATATATTTTACCTTTATTTAACTAGGCAAGTCAGTTAAGAACAAATATTTTTTTTCAATGCCGGCCTAGGAACAGTGGGTTAACTGCCTTGTTCAGTGGCAGAACGACAGGCTTGTACCTTGTCAGCTCAGGGATTCGATCTTGCAATCTCTTGGTTACTCGTCCAACATTCTAACCACTAGGCTACCTGCTGCCCTTCTATCATTGCTATGCAGATGACACTCAACTACTTTTCTCCTTCCCCCCTTCTGGCACCCAGGTGACGACACGCATCTCTACGTGCCTGGCAGATATCTCAGCTTGGATGTCGGCCTACCACCTCAAGCTCAACCTCTACAAGATGAAGCTGCTCTTCCTCCCAGGAAAGGACTACCTGCTCCAAGACCTCTCCATTACGGTTGACAACTCCACAGTGTCTCCCTCCCAGAATGCAAAGAACCTAGTGTGACCCTGGACACCCTGTTATTCTCTGCAAACATCAAAGCAGTGACTCGCTCCTGCAGGTTCATGCTCTACAACATCCGTAGAGTTCGACCCTATCTCACACAGGAAGCTCCGTGGGTCATAATCCAGGCAGTTGTCATCTCCTGTCTGGATTTCTGCAACTTGCTGTTGGCTGAGATCCCCTCTTGTGCCATCAAACCCCTGAAACGTATTCAGAATGCTGCAGTCTGCCTGCTGTTCAACCTTCACAAGTTTTCCCATGTTGCCCTGCTTCTCCACACACTCCATCGGCTTCCAGTCAAAGTTTTTGATTTACTACAAAATGGTACTTGCTTACGGAGCAGCAAGAGGAACTGCCCCTTCTTACCTTGAAGCTATGCCCAAACCATACACCCCAACCCAAGCACTCCGTTCTGCCACATCTGGTCTTTTGTCCAAGAACCCCCCCCCTTACCCCCTCCTCAAGCCCAAACCTGACACCCCCCCCACCACACAAAAAAGCTTTTGTGAACTAACACTCCCAATTTAGTAATTTCCCACTTACTGGCTCTGATTTTGCTGATAGCTACTTTATTGAGGAGAAATGTACTTACTACGACTGTGATATGTGGTTGTCCCAACTAGCTTTCTTAAGATGAATGCACTAACTGTAAGTCGCTCTGGATAAGAACGTCTGCTATATGACTAAGATGTCAAATGTAAATATAAGACTGTGTACTGGTATGTATATATCTGACACGCTATATATTTAAATTCTCAGATGGTGTCTACTTTGGGACATTAGGCTAGACCTATCAGATAACCAGTGTTATAGAGCTAGACTTGGCCAATAACCTTTTAATGGGAAACCAGGCCAAAGTAATCAATGGTCTGAAAGGTCTTTAACTTCTGCTTTGACTGAAAACAGCAAGACCATTGTGCTGTTGTTGCTGTTAGAAATACCAAGGTTCCTAAGACAAACCCACGCTTCATTCTTAAGAGGAATTTGAAGAGTTTTAATGAGCAGGCTTTCTTTCATGATTTGTTTTATTTTGACTGGAGCAAGATTAAGCTTATTCCTGATGTGGAAACTGCCTGGAAATTCTTTCATGATGTTTTTTTCCAAATATTTTCAGAATATGCCACATTCCGCAGGTTCAGAGTTAAAGGGAGGGATAATCCATGGTTTTCTTCTGAGCTCTCTTGTATTTTTCACGAACGTAATCTAGCCTAGGCTAAAGCAAAGAAATCATGTTTTAATGCTGATTGATGTATTTTAAGGCAGTTACGAAGCAAGTGTTATTTTCTTCTCAGGAAGGCCAAGTCTGAATATTTTATGTCAGTTACCACTGATAACCTGAAGGACCCTAGAAAGTTTTGGAAGGCTATTAAATCTATGTCTGGAAACAGTAATGACTGTCAAGTGTATTGAAGGACTTTGTTGCTGCATATGACAAAACTGAAATGTTGAATTGTTTCAATGAGCACTTTGTATCATCTGGTAGGCTGTTTGATTGTGTCTTCTGTCTCTGTTCAACCCTGTGTGGATGAACCAGTGAGAGCTGGTCAAACTTTTAGCTTTTTGCCATTCTCAGTACAGGAGATACATAAAAGCCCTGAAATCCTTAGATCAGAGAAAGCCTGCAGGTCCTGATCTTCTTGATCCCTGCTTTTTAAAACTGGCAGCTGATTTCATAGCTGAACCACTTACATATTTGTTCAATCTAACCCTGGATTGTAATAAAATTCCAAAGATCTGGAAATCAGCATTTGTCCTACCACTTTTAAAAGGAGGAGATCCAACTATTTTAAATAATTATAGGCCAATCTCAAAGCTGTCACCCCTGATGAAAATACTTGAAACCCTTGTGAGTGAACAGCTAAAATAGTTTTTATATACTAACTCAATTTGATCAATTTTATATACCAATCGGGCTTCAGGAAGAAGCATAGCACAATTACAGCAGCCATGAAGGTTTTAAATGATTTCACTGAAGCCCTTGACAAAAAACAGCACAGTGTCTAACTTTTTATTGATCTCTCTAAGGCTTTTGATACAGTTGCTCATGCCATACTGAAGCAGAGATTGTCGAGTGTAGGTCTTTCAGAGCATGCAGTTGCATGGTTTGATGACTAAGCTTTCCAGAACTTCCAAACTGCTTGTTATACTGTTCAACATACCCTGTGTCAATTGAAGCTTATCCTCAATACTGACAAAATTAAACTAATGGTGTTTTCTAATACAAGAAATAGATCTCTGAACCTTTCACCTGTCATTACTACCTGTCAGGGCAATGAGATTTAGACTGTAACCTCATATAAATATCTTGGAATTTTAATTGCTGACGGCCTCTCTTTTAAATTGCATATTCAACAACTTACAAAAAAATTGAAATTGAAGTTGGGATTTTATTTTAGGAATAAGCCCGTTTTCTTTTGATGCCAAAAGGAGGCTAGTATGAGCTACATTTATGCCTTTACAAGACTATGGGGATATTTTATATATGAATGTTTCCGCTCAGTGTTTGAGATCAATTGACACCCTTTACCATGGTGTATTGAGATGTATTTTTAAACTGCTAAGCCCTGACGCACCACTGCACTTTATATACCAGGGTTGGCTGGCCTTCTCTAGTCACTCGTAGGCTCAGTCACTGGTATACTTTTATTTACAAAGCCATTTTGGGTTCACTACCATTTTATTTGGGGAATTTTTATTGTTCAGAAATGTGGTGGGTACTCTCTTCGTTCGCAGGACTTTATCCTGCTAACTGTTCCAAATGTCCGAACTGAATTTGGTTAAAGGGCTTTTATGTACTTTGCGCCATCAGCTTGGAACACCTTACAAAATACTTTTAAACTGGAAGAACTTGTCCCGATTGGTGTTTTTAAATCACTGATGAAGGATTTTGAGACTGATTCCCTGACCTGTCAATGTTTTTAATTTGCTATTTTATGATTTTTCTTTTATACTCTTGTGAATTCTATAGTTTTTACTAGATTACTTGTAGTTTTTCATGTTGTCTGTCTGTAATTGTGTAATGACTTGGACCTGACTTTATTGGCCAGGACGCTCTTTAAAAAGAGATTTCTAATCTCAATGAGCCCTTCCTAGTTAAATAAAGGTAAAAAAAAATACAAATGAAAGCAAGTGAGCAAAAAATGATGCTGTGACATACCCTGGACATCGATCTGGTGTCATGTACAGAACACTGAAATGGCTATCCGATGACAGACTATTATCCATACAATACTATCTGGAAAAAGTATCCCAAAACACAGCTGGGAAGTAAGTTGGTGTCATTTGCAAACAGTTGCCGAGTGTCTATCACAGACCTATAATGTCAGCCAATGAAAGTGAGACCTTGGGGTGCATCTCAGCCATTACCCAGGCACTGGTAGGCAACAGCGACCGTGCTGAGTCAGCACACTGATCCATGTGACCGTGTCTTGCCTTACAGTTTGTCACCCACTTGCCAGAGCCCAACTCTACTGAGCCCATGCAGCCCATGCAGCCCCTGCAGCCCCTTACAAACCCTACATCCCTGGAGGTAAGAAAGACAGCCCACATACAGCACACAGCCACATACAGCCACACAAGGGCAATCAGGCCCACTTTATAGAACGGACAGGTGGCTTGAGAACAGCTCCTGTGAGAAATTATGAAGATACCTTTAAAGCAGACTTTGCTTTTACGGACTGTATTTTTGCAAATTTAATTTCACAGATTTTTCATCGCAGTAACAATGCCTAATTTGTTGAACAATAAACGTTAAAACACTGAACCATATTGTTTAGATAAAATGTTGCAACGTGCAAAATGCAGCTGCTAGAAATTGTCTTAACTATTGGAAGTCATTTAGAGGAAAGGTTGCCTGGCTTATGGTGGTTGCCTGGCAACCCCCAATGGTACACTGCAGAGGAAAGGAAAACCATATGGCAAACCGAGCAGCATACAGAATGCTATGTAGAGCACGAGGTTATTGTAATACATATAGTGAGAAATCATCTGTATCCTGATAATTTGGCAAAACTACCAAGAATATTGTTCAGTTCTGTTCACAGAGAAACTGTAATATACCAGTCATAGTCTTTTAAATGACATTTGGTTGAACTTCATTTTAGTTTGATCAAATTATTTATTTGACCACCAAGATTTCTTTATTTTACAACACTAAAGTGTTATGCATCAATTTCTTTCTCTACACCAGTTGTTCCTAAACTTTTTATAGTCCCGAACCCCTTCAAACATTCAACCTCCAGCTGCGTACCCCCTCCAACACCAGGCTCAGTGCACTCCCAAATGTTGTTTTTTTGCCATCATTGTAAGCCTGCCACACACACACTATACAATACATTTATTAAACATAAGAATGAGTGTGAGTTTTTGTCACAACCTGGCTTGTTGGAAGTGACAAAGTGCTCTTATAGGACCAAGGCACAAATAATAATATGATAATAATCAATAATTTTGCTCTTTATTTAACCATCTTACATATAAAGCCTTATTCACAATTTTCGATGATCAAATAACTGACCACAGGTTAATGAGAAGGGTGTGCTTGAAAGGATGCACATAACTCTGCAATGTTGGGTTGTATTGGAGAGAGTTTCAGTCTTTTTCCACACATAGTCTGTGCCTGTATTTAGTTGTCATGCTAGTGAGGGCAGAGAATCCACTCGCACATCTGTACGTGGTTTCAGGGCAATAGTGTCTTAACAGCACGGTTTGCCAAGGCAGGATACTCTGAGCGCAGCCCAATCCAGAAATTTGGCAGTGGCTTCTGATTAAATTAAATTTTCACTGAACCAATGTTGATGAGGCTCTCTTGTTCAGATATCGGTAAGTGGACTGGATGCAGGGCATGAAAGGGATAATGAACCCAGTTGTTTGTGTCATCCGTTTTGGGAAAGTACCTGCATAATTGCTCACCCAACTCACTCAGGTGCTTAGCTATATCACATTTGACATTGTCTGTAAGCTTGAGTTCATTTGCGTACAAAAAATCATAAAATGATGGAAAGACCTGTGTGTTGTCCTTGTTACTGCAGACAGAGAAGAGCTCCAACTTCTTAATCATAGCCTCAATTTTGTCCCGCACATTGAATATATATTTGCGGAGAGTCCCTGTAATCCTAGATTCAGATCATTCGGGCGAGAAAAAACATTACCCAGATAGGCCAGTTGTGTGAGAAACCCGTCATCATGCAAGTGGTCAGACAAGTGAAAATTAGTCTCTCAATTAAAAAAAATGTGTCAATACTTTGCCCAATGATAACCAGTATGTTTTAAAAATATTACATAGTCGCTGCCCATATCATTGCATAGTGCTGAAAATACACAAGAGTTCAGGGGCCTTGCTTTACTGGAGTGTCCAAAACGTCTTTCAAGCTGTCAGGCATTCCCTTGGTAGCAAGATCCTCTCGGTGGATGCTGCAGTGTACCCAAGTGGCGTCGGGAGCATCTGATTGCAGGCACGTTACCACTTCACTATGTCTCCCTGTCATGGCTTTTGCGCCATCAGTACAGATACCAACACATCTTGACCACCAAAGTCCATTTGATGTCACAAAGCTGTCCAGCACTTTAAAAATATCCTCTCCTGTTGTCCTGGTTTCCAGTGGTTTGCAGAAGAGGATGTCGTCCTTAATTGAACCCCATAAACGTAACGGACTGTCACCAGCCCGGTACCACCAGTGCCGGCACCACGCACCAGGCCTACAGTGCGCCTCGGCAGTCCAGAGCGTCCGGCGATAGTACCCAGTCCAGAGCGTCCGGCGATAGTACCCACTCCAGAGCGTCCGGCGACAGTACCCAGTCCAGAGCGTCCGGCGACAGTACCCAATCCAGAGCGTCCGGCGATAGTACCCAGTCCAGAGCGTCCGGCGACAGTACCTAGTCCAGAGCGTCCGGCGACAGTACCCAGTCCAGAGCGTCCGGCGACAGTACCCAGTCCAGAGCGTCCGGCGACAGTACCCAGTCCAGAGCGTCCGGCGATAGTACCCAGTCCAGAGCGTCCGGCGATAGCACCCAGTCCAGAGCGTCCGGCGATAGTACCCAGTCCAGAGCGTCCGGCGACAGTACCCAGTCCAGAGCGTCCGGCGACAGTCCACAGTCCAGAACCTCAAATGACGGGCCACAGTCCGGAACCTCAAACGACGGGCCACAGTCCGGAACCTCCAAGGACGGGCCACAGTCCGGAACCTCCAAGGACGGGCCACAGTCTGGAACCTCCAACGACTGGCCACAGTCCGGGGTCTCCAGCGACGGTCCCCAGTCCGGGGTCTCCAGCGACGGTCCCCAGTCCGGGGTCTCCAGCGACGGTCCCCAGTCCAGAACATCCGGTGATGATCCACGCAGCGAGGGTCCCCAGGCCGGAGCCTACAGCAAGGATCTGCAGTCTAGAGCCTCCGACGATGATCCACGGGTCGGTGCTACAAGAGAAGACTCAGAGTAAAAAAGGGGGACGGCGTCCAGAACCAGAGCCGCCACCGAGGTTAGATGCCCACTCAGACCCTCCCATATAGGTTTAGGTTTGCAGCAGGGAGTCCGCACCTTTGGGGGGGTACTGTCACACCCTGACCTTAGTTATCTATGTTTTCTGTATTATTTTGGTTAGGTCAGGGTGTGACGAGGGTGGGTATATGTGTTTTTGTTCTGTCTAGGGTTTTTGTATGTTTATGTTTTTTCTAGTCTGGGGGTTTATATGTCTATGGTTGCCTAGATTGGTTCTTAATCAGAGGTAGCAGTTTATCGTTGTTTCTAATTGGGGACCATATTTAGGTAGCCATATTCATTGGGTATTTTGTGGGTTATTGTCTAGGTGTAGTTGCCTGTTAGCACTCGTGTTATTAGCTTCATGTTCATTTTGTTGTTTTGTATAGTTTGTTCAGTGTTTATTCTTCATTAAAAGAAGTATGTATTCTTATCACGTTGCGCCTTGGTCTCCTCGTTATGACACGGACATATGCCAGGAACTGTGCCAGGCCAGCCACCTCTGTTGACTCATCCAGCTGTAATGCATAGAATTCACTGGCTTGCATGAGAAGCAGTAATTGGTTCAAAACGTCTCCTGCTATGTCACTGATGTGTCGTGAAACAGTGTTGTTTGATGAAGGCATTATCTGTACAGTTTTTTGGCCTTTCCCCCCAGCATTGTCTCAGTCATGTGGTCAATGAAGCTGACAGTTGAGGACTTCTGTTTCTCAAACTAGACACACTAATGTACTTGTCCTCTTGCTCAGTTGTGCACTGGGGCCTCCCACTCCTTTCTATTCTGGTTAGAGCCAGTTTGCACTGTTCTGTGAAGGGAGTAGTACACCACATTGTAAGAGATCTTCAGTTTCTTGGCAATTTCTCGTTCAAAAGTGTATATACAGTTGAAGTCGGAAGTTTACATACACTTAGTTTGGAGTCATTAAAACTAGTTTTTCAACCACTCCACACATTTCTTGTTAACAAACTAATAGTTTTGTCAAGTCGTTTAGGACATCTACTTTGTGCATGACAAGTAATCTTTCCAACAATTGTTTACAGATTATTTCACTTATAACTCACTGTATCACAATTCCAGTGGGTCAGAAGTTTACATACACTAAGTTGACTGTGCATTTAAACAGATTGGAAGATTCCAGAAATTGATGTCATGGTTTTAGAAGCTTCTGATAGGCTAATTGACATGATTTGAGTCAATTGAAGGTGTACCTGTGGATGTATTTCAAGGCCTACCTTCAAACTCGGTGCCTCTTTGATCATGGGAAAATCAAAAGAAATCAGCCAAGACCTCAGAAAATAAATTGATACATTAAAATAAATTACATTTCCAAAAGGCTGAAGGTACCACGTTCATCTGTACAAACAATAGTAGGCAAGTATAAACACCATGGGACCATGCAGTCGACATACCGCTCAGGATATGATATGTCTCCAAGAGATGAAAGTACTTTTGTGCGAAAAGTCCCACATTTGTATCACAAATCATTTTTAGAGAACATCATGATGAAAGTGAACATTCTAGACCCTTTTAGGCCCTTTTTAGACCGAAACATGCCTCCAGAATCCTTTTGTCATTATAGGCCAATATATAGTTCATATATATTTGCATTATGACCTATGGAATGGTTGAAGTAAAATTCCAGCAACACTCCGTATTATTCAGTGCCCCATGAAATTACACCATATACTGTATATATTGAACAGAAAAATAAACGCAACATGCAACAATTTCAAAGATTTTACTGAGTTACAGTTCATTTAAGGAAATCAGTCAATTGAAATAAATTCAGTAGGCCCTAATCTATGGATTTCACATGACTGGGAATACAGATGTGCATCTGTTGGGGTGTGGATCAGAAAAACTGTCCGTATCTGGTGTGACCATCAGTTGCCTCATGCTGTGCGACACATCTCCTTCGCATGGAGTTGATCAGGCTGTTGATTGTGGCCTGTGGAATGTTGTCCCACTCCTCTTTAATGGCTGTGCAAAGTTGCTGAATATTGGCGGAAACTGGAACACTGTCATAGACGTCGATCCAGAGCATCCCAAACCTGCTCAATGGGTGACAAGTCTGGTGGGTATGCAGGCCATGGACAAATTGGGACATTTTCAGCTTCCAGGAATTATGTACAGATCCTTGCGACATGGGCTGTGCATTATCATGCTGAAATGAGATGATGACAGCGGATGAATGGTACGACAATGGGCCTCAGGAACTCGTCACGGTATCACTGAGGATTCAAATTGCCATCGGTAAAATGCAATTGTGTTCCTTGTCTGCAGCTTATGCCTGCCCATATGCCTGACCAGCCCGCCACCATGGGGCACTGTTCACAACGTTGACATCCGCAAACCGCTCTGCCAAATGACATCATACACGAGGTCAGCGCTTATGAAGCCATTTGGACCTACTGCCAAATTCTCTAAAATGACGTTGGAGGCGGATTATGGTCGAGAAATTAACATTTCATTATCTGGCAACAGCTCTGGTGGACATTCCTGCAGTCAGTTTGCCAATCGCACACTCCCTCAAAACTTAAGACATCTGTGGCATTGTGTTGTGCGACAAATCTGCACATTATAGAGTGGCCTTTTATCGCCCCCAGCACAAGGTGTACCTGTGTAATGTCCATGCTGTTTAATCAGCTTCTTCATATGCCACAACTTTCAGGCGGATGGGTTATCTTGGAAAATGTTTATATTTTTGTTCAATGTAGATTCTACAGACCCTGCTCCCAACCCCACTTTTACATAGGCACCCCCCAAAAAATTGCGCTAAGCCCAATGTTGTCAACAATCCAGTCTGAGCATTGTATTTTTCAATGGTGGTCTCAAGTTTTACATATTTAAAACATTTACCATACATTCCTTCTTGCATTTGCTTATACGCACAATAAAAATCGACATGAATAAAAATGTAATATCTTTTGAAAGAGGTAACCACCTTGCAATGTTTTGAAATGCCGACTTTTATTTTAAAGGTTTCCTTTATTAACGCAGGGAAGTGACGTCATCGTGTGTGCTGAACAGAATACTAGTGAAAAGTCTACTGTGTCTATGGTAGTAGGCTATATCAGTCAGCGACGGAGTTTTGGCAGCAGAGAGAGTAGCCCATGTCCACCGGGAACACTTTCCAGGCAGAAGATGTAGGCCTAGGTGCTTGGATATGAGGCAAAATAAAGCGAAGGTGGCGCTGAAAGCTGGTTGAATGATAGCCAAGCTGACTAGCTAGTCCAGGGAACACAACATACTGCCACGGCGATGGAGGGTCTACCCGTGGTTTTGTGGGTTCCATCCTTGGGTCCTGTATCTACCATCGAGGAGATTCAATAATTATTTATTTTGGATCGGAATGTGTGTTCTTTTTCGTTGTAAACAACATCCACCATGTCGGATCCAAGTTACTGGACCGCAGTGCCAACCCACAACAAGTGTCATTTTGTAACAGGATCAATGCTAAAACGATCAAAAAGGTAGGTAGGAAAGGTTCTGGTTTATGTAGTTATGTAACAAAGCTTAACGGCAGACAATTATGGTCCTTTTAATGTGTTGCGTATTATTTTTTAAAGGATATTTTCTTGTGTTGGCCTTGCTGATGTTCTCAGACAAGTCTCTGAAATAACCCGTCTATGGTCCAGATGGCCATCCAGATGGACACATGCTTGACCTCAACTTGCATTGTGTCCATTTCACATATTCAGAAACAATGTAACTAGATAAAAACATGACTTTGTAAGTGATAACATAGCCGATGTTGACGCTCATTCATTGGCTCCCATTTGGTTTCGATATTGGTGCCACGCGCGGTCTTATCCCCATTGTTTTAGTTTCAGAGCGTTCAGCTAAACGTGGTCAGTGCTTAGAAAATGTGCTGATTGTGAATATGTATCGTTGGCTACAATATAGTTATGGAAAGGCAAAACAAATAGGCTTTCAGGTTATTCGTGTTTAAGTCTGTAATACTGTTATAACAAAAGGGGAACAAAATAGTTATGTATTCAATAATTAATGACCTAAGTACAGTCCTTGTTAGATCCAAAACAATGATACTATGCAGAATAAATATTCCTGGTTCACGTATAATTTTTGGTTGCTCACTGCTGTGCAAAAACATCCTAGTTCTGGATGACCTATGGGAGTCACTTAAACTAATTTGATGGGTGCTTATATTTGATATTTGTCCTATTTCATACATGTGATGCTCATCTGTCCTTTATTGACCCTTATTGTGGCCATTCGGGTCAAATCGATGAGATGATTTACTGGACTCCTCCTCAGTCTTTATAATAAACTGTCTGACTCTCTGTCTGTGAGTATGCCTCCTGTTGATGTACATCGGCCTATGCTCAAAGTGGTAGATTTTTAGTGGATGTTTTGTTATACAAGTGTCTCACCCTCATATTTTGTTGCTTCACAGTTATTAACAATAGTCGTTTGCAATTGTGTTGATTTTGGTTCTATTTAAGTTTTGAAAGAAAGTTTTCCCGTTTAGAAGTTAGTTTCCTGCAATTATATGCATTATGTCATAGATAATGCTGTTGTTTTTGGAAATTTCAATTCTGACGGCCTAGCTTTTAGTTTTCAAAGATGGTAAAATAATATGTGTCCATTATCTTTTCTACATACATATGTTGTTTTAGTTGTTTAAGTTTAGACAACGTTTGTTTATTACACTGTTTGGACTTAGGCAACCCCAAAAAACGCTTAGGTGGCCCGCTCAAGGATTTCATTGGCAGAAAAATCCCTGCATTGCTTGCTAGTCATAGCCAATTACTCACATTGAAAGCAATGCATCTTTGCCCCTTCCAGAATAGAAACAAGCCTGTTTTTGATGATCTTTTCCCCCCCTCTGGTTTAGACTGGTGTATTTGCTGTGCTTAAAGACATTTTCATGACATCACTTGAACTATTCCTATTGCTATTTGAAGGCGGAACTAACTCATGTTTTGAAGCACTGCCAGATGGATGACTGAAGTGTTTTGTAGCTGGTGACTGACATCTCTGTTCCTGTTTATGTTCCACAGTTGCCGGAGCAGCAACAGGAAGAGTCTTGGCCTGGGGACTCCATCGCCCACTCTGTCACGCCCTCTCTCCCCACTCTCCGTCCACACCGGTAAGAACCATCACAGGAACAGTTGTTTGTCTCCAATGTATGTGTAGCCTGTTTATGTAGCCTGTTTATGTAGCCTATAGTACACTACGTAGACTTATTCCTACCCGTTGACACGTTTGAATGTTTTCGAGTAGGCTGTCCTACTACAACTTAGCAAGTACAAGTATCAATATTTTGGATTTCTCTCGCTATTATTGGGACCTCAAAGCATTTTCAGATATATGCTGTGCTGATTGTAGAAAATAAAGGAGGAGACACATCTTAATGGTCAGAAAATACAAAAATGGGCTCTTCAGTAAAGGGTGGGTTTTTGTGTTTCCCTTTAGCATTTGAATCAATGGGAGTATATACAGTGCCTTCAGAAAGTATTCACACCCCTTGACTTTTTCCACATTTTGTTGTGGTACAGCCTGAATTTAAAATGGATTAGATGCCCTATAATGGCAAAGTGGAATTATGTTTTCAGACATTGGCAAATTACTAAAAAATCTAAAGCTGAAATGTTGAGTCAATAAGTATTGTATTGAAGTCAATAAGTACCGAACCCCTTCGTTATGGCAGGCCTAAATTAAGTTCAGGAGTAAAACTCTTCTTAACACTTCACATAATAAGCTGCATGGACTCACAATGTGTGCAGTAATAGTGTTTAACATGATTTTCTGTACCCCACATACAATAATCTGTAAGGTCCTTAAGTCACGCAGTGAATTTCAAACACAGATTCAACCACAAAGACCAGGTTTTCCAATTCCTATTGGGGAAAAAAGCAGACATTGAATATCCCTATGGACATGGTGAAGTTATTAATTACACTGTTGATGGTGTATCAGTACACCCAGTTACTGCAAAGATACAGGCACCCTGCCTAACTCAGTTGCCGGAGGGTAAGGAAACCGCTCAGTGATTTCACCATGAAGCCAATGGTTACTTTAAAACGGTTGTTTTAAACAGGCTGTGTCAGGAGAAAACTGAGGATGGATCAACAACATTGTATTTACTCCACAATACTAACCTAAATGACAGAGTGAAAATAAGGAAGCCTGTACAGAATAAAAAATATTCTTATTTGCAATAAGTCACTAAAGTAAAACTGAAAAAAAATGTGGCAAAGAAATTAACTTTGAGTCCTGAATACAAAGCGTTATGTTTGGGGCAAATCCAACACATCACTGAGTTAATATTACTACTCATATTATTTTCAAGCATGGGGTGGCTGCATCATGTTATGTGTATGCTTGTCATCGGCAAGAACTAGGGAGATTTTTAGGATAAAAAGAAACGGAATAGAGCTAAGCACTGGAAAAATCCTAGAGGAAAAACTGATTTAGTCTGCTTTCCAACAGAAACTAGGAGACAAATTCACCTTTCAGCAGGACAATAACCTAAAACACAAGGGCAAATATACACTGGAGTTGCTTACTAATATGCCATTGAATGTTCCTGAGTGGCCTAGTTACAGTTTTGACTTAAATCGGCTTGAAAATCTATGGCGAGACTTGAAAATGCCTGTCTAGCAATGGTCAACAACCAGAACTTGAAGAATTTGAAAAATAATAATGTGCAAATATTGTACTATCCAGGTGTGGTCTTGGAGACTTACCCAGGAAGACTCACAGCTGTAATCACTGCCAAAGGTTACTGTAACATGTATTGACTCAGGGGTGTGAATATTTATGTAAATGAGAAATTTCTGTATTTCATTTCTAAGAACATGTTTTCACTTTGTCATTATTATGGGGTATTGTGTGTACTGTGGATGGGTGAGAGAAAATATATGTAATAACTTTTGAATTCAGGCTGTAACACAACAAAATGTGGAATAAGTCAAGGGGTATGAGTACTTTCTGAAGGCACTGTATCACTTCTGGTTGTCAAGCAGGTGCACCCTATGAATAGAGTTCTGCACGAGGGCCCTACATGCCAGAGATGTGCAGACATTCTCTTTCAAGTCCTATCATGTCGAGACTTATCTGATTAGGGGGCACAATTTAAGCATTCATTATGTTTACAGTTGAATTAATTGGTAGCAAAATGCTCCCATGTTAATGAACACTTGTGTCTCGAGTACACACAGGTCCAGGCACTGTCAAAGACAAACAAAATGATACTTTACAACGGCGCATAGCCTCCTCTCCATTAATGCCCTTTGATGCTAACTGCTGCAATGTTTGGCACCATAAACCAGACCTATTTGAGATATTATTCAGTCTAGCTACTTACAGTACCTGAGACTTGCCTCCATACAGTTTGCTTCGACCTTATTCAAATATGAATAGGGTTTCAATCGCTATAATTACCTATTCTTATTTATCCAAGCTTAATTCATTGTAATGATGATAATCATCCCTTGTTTCTTTTCAGCTGCAAGCAGTCCCATAGACAGCCCCCGAAATGTGTCCACCAGTGCCTCCCTCAACTTCCCATTTGCTCGCAGGTATGTGGTAGGGTTGAATGGCGGAAACCCTGTTACCGACATTTTACCGGGATTTACCGCCCATAATCAATCCCTTTTCCTGGAATAAATAACTGTGAGACACCAGTAAATTATAATACATTATTTATATGACTAGCATGGCGTGAAATTGAACTGTTAAGTTATATGCTTCTCTGGTAAAGATTATACTTTTTTTCATTGCAGCTGCAGAGTTTTAAAACCGCCTATCAGTAGTGTACCTTTGGTTCCTAGGGTGTTTCGGCCTTTCACACTATACACCCTCCCCAAAGGCGGCCAGCAACAGGGTGATCAAACCTACGCTTGCGTCCCATTCCCAAGTCATAGGAGTTGCCTTGTTGTTGATAGCCAACATCCCAGATTCTAGATTGAAATCAATCAATCAAATGTATTTATGAAGCCCTTTTTACATCCTCCGATGTCACAAAGTGCTATACAGATGTCCAGCCTAAAACCCCAAACAGTAAGCATTGCAGATGTAGAAGCACAGTGGCTAGAAAGGCAGGAACCTAGGAAGAAGCCTAGAGAGGAACCAGACTGAGGGGTGGCCAGTCATCTTCTGGCTGTGCAGGGTGGAGATTATAACAGTAATTGGCCAAGATGTTCAAACATTCATAGATGACCAGCAGGGTAAAATAATAATAATCACAGTGGTTGTAGAGGGTGCAACAGGTCAGCACCTCAGGAGTAAATGTCAGTTGGCTTTTCATAGCCGATCATTCAGAGGTTGAAACAGCAGGTGCGGTAGAGAGAGAGAGTCGAAAACAGCAGGTCCGGGACAAGGTAGCACATCCGATGAAGAAAGAAAGAGAGAGAGAGAGAATTAGAGGGAGCATACTTAAATTCACACAGGACACCAGATAAAACAGGATAAATACTCCGGATATAACAGACCGACCCAAGCCCCCCCACACATAAACTATTGCAGTATAAATACTGGAGCCTAAGACAGGACGGGTCGGGAGACACTGCGACCCTGTCCGACGATAACCCCGGACAGGGCCAACTAGGCAGGATATAAACCCACCCGCTTTGCCAAAGCACAGCCCCCACAACACTAGAGGGATATCTTCAACCACCAACTTACTACCCTGAGAGAAGGCCAAGTATAGCCCACAAAGATCTCCCCCACAGTACAAACCCGAGTGGGGCGCCAAACCAGACAGGAAGATCACATCAGTGACTCAACCCACTCAGGTGACGCACCCCTCCTAAGGACAGCATGCACCAGTAAGCCAGTGACTCTGCCCCATAATAGGGTTAGAGGCAGAGAACCTCAGTGCAGAGAGGGGAATCGGCCAGGCGGAGACAGCAAGGGCGGTTCGTCGCTCCAGTGCCTTTCCGTTGACATTCACACTCCTGGGCCAGACTACACTGAATCATAGGGCCTATTGAAGAGATGAGTCTTCAATAAAGACTTAAAGGTTGAGACCAAGTTTGCATCTCTCACATGGATAGGCAGACCGTTCCAGAAAAATGGAGCTCCATAGGAGAAAGCCCTTGCCTCCAGCTGTTTGCTTCGAAATTCTATGGACAATAAGGAGGCCTGCGTCTTGTGACCCTAGCGTAGGTGTGTACGGCAGGACCAAATCAGAGAGATAGGGAGGAGCAAGCCCATGTAATGCTTTGTAGGTTAGCAGTAAAACCTTTAAATCAGCCCCAGCCTTAACAGGAAGCCAGTGTAGCACTGGATTAATATGATCAAATTCTTTGGTTATAGTCAAGATTCTAGCAGCCGTGTTTAGCACTAACTGAAGTTTATTTTGTGCTTTATCCAGGTAGCCGGAAAGTAGAGAATTGCAGTAGTCTAACCTAGAAGTGACAAACGCATGGATATATTTTCCTACCTATCTCTCTGATTTGGTCCTGCCGTACATACCTACACCTACGCTACGGTCACAAGACGCAGGCCTCCTAATTGTCCCTAGAATTTCTAAGCAAACAGCTGGAGGCAGAGCTTTCTCCTATAGAGCTCCATTTTTATGGAATGGTCTGCCTACCCATGTGAGAGACGCAAACTCGGCCGTCATTGAAAATAAGAATTTGTTCTTAACTGACTTGCCTAGTTAAATAAAGGTAAAATGAAAATAAATAAATAGTGGAGATCACATCCTTCCTGCTAGGTTAGCCTTTTCCTCACTCAGATGAGGTGTGTGTGTGCGTGCGTGCGTGCGTGCGTGCGTGCGTGCGTGAAAAGATATTTCAATATAAACTCGTTTTTTTTGTATTTATAAAATATGTTTATTTGTTATGTTTATTTGAGCGGTGACAATGTACATCAAAAACTTTAGTCTCAATATACGTGAGAAGATGCATTGCAGTCCCTGAGCAGGTGAACATAAAAACAAGAGAACTTCATATACGAACAGATACCCGCAAACATCAGACATTTTTTTAAACATTCAGACATGTTTCCACACAGAAATCAAGACATTGCAGAAACCAATAATGGGATGTGGTTTTATACTAAATCAGTCTTATTCCAATGTTTTCTCGTTAAGAAGATGTACCCAGTGTTGGAAGACTGTCGACAGCTGTTGCCATCGGGAAGCTGTTTTCGGGCTGGAAAAGTCAGAACGTTCAACTAGGAGTTGCTGAATCCTTTAAGCTGGAACAATTTGTTTTTAGTCGGCTTTCATTTTGATCCTCTTTAAAACCACATTTGGCCAGCAGTGTGTTTGCAGTTACTCAACATCCCTTTATTCACAACCCTGGCTTCGATTCCTGATGGCAACTCATTATTGGTTATGCAACATGTAGAGAAATGTGCATAACCAATTTTTCTTAAACCCAGATTTGATAGGAAAATATATGGTTTTACACAATGTCTCTGGAAATTTGATATGGGCTGAAAAGGAACTGCACTGAAATGATAAGACCCTTTATAATTTCAGCCCCCTGATCATTTCCTTTGCCCGTATCCCTGGTTTTTAGAAAGAGCAAATAAATGCTACAGCATTTTTTATTTTGCTCTTTGAATTCATGTTGAACCTGTTCTCCCCATGCTAGACAAATGAAGGCTGACACATTAGCCAATTGTGTCCGACTTCATTCGTCAAATGAAATGTCACAGGTCAGTTGGCTCACTATCGCAGTCATGTTCAATCTAAGCATGAGACTGTGGAAAGATGCAAACTTAACCTGTAACAGTTTCACATGTTCCCCCGTAATCTCTCTCTTGCTTCTCCTGCTGTCGTGACCTCAGCCACATGGCTCGTGCTGACAGGTAGGTCTCTCTCTTATCCTATTGTCCTTCGTGCCTTTCTCCTTTCACACCTCTATATTTGGTTACCACTTCTTCTGAAAAGATCACATCCCCTTGTCCTTCATCAGCCCAGATACAGTCAGGCCCGTAATTATTTACACCCTTGATAAAGAACAGCAAAAAATACCTTGTGTAAAATAGGTCATATAAACACAACAATATTGCAGCTGTTATTGTAGCTATGTTGCAGCTATATTGAGCTATTAAGGTCAATGGTGCCGTTCACTGGCCACAGTACCAGTGAAAGCTAAATAGCCATAACATCAGAGATAAACTGCATTGCCACTTGGATTGGAACCGGTGCTATGGTCATATGACATGAAAATAGAGCTCTTTGGTCACACACCAGTGGTGGGTTTGGCGTTAGAAAATCAGAACCATATGCAGGAAGTGTTTTTTTTGTTTAAATCTATTTTAGATGACTTTGATAATGCTGTCAGATTTCACATCCTACGTCACACAGGCGGAAGAGATTGGCTCATGAGTCCGTGGGAACCAGGGCTACCGCTCAATGCAAGCCATTTCGATATATACGGTGTCCACAGATCAATTTGTAAGTTAAAATGTCTGTTGGAACCAGTACCATAACCACACAGGTCCTCGATTACAGGGGACTTTAGAAACGGCACCATGAACTTTACCAAGTACCAGGACATTTTAGACAAAAACCTGGTTGCCTCTGCCAGGAGGGTGACAGTTGGCAGCTAGTGGCTCTTCCAGCAAGACCATAACCCCAAGTACAAAGAAATGGTTCATTGACCACAAAGTCAACATTTTGCAACGGCCATCTCAGTCTTCGGAGTTGAGCCCCATTGAAAACCTGTGGTTTGAATTAGAGGGCAGTACATAAGAACAGACGAAGGATATGAAGGATCTGGAAAGATTCTGTATGGAGGAATGGTCTAAGACCCCTCCCAACGTGTTCTCATAACACATTTTAGAAGAAGGCTCAATGTTGTTATCCTCGCAAAGGGAGGGTGCTGGAGTATTGAAAACATGGGCGCCAATAATTTTGACCCCTATAGATTAGATTGTTTAACAAGTAATCTATTCCTCTGAGCAATTGTATTAGTATCGAATAATATAATTTCTCGTATTTTTTGAGCATACAGTATAGCTCAGTATTTGTATTATTTATTTGATACAGTCTTGGTTGCTCATCTTTATCAGGGGTGCCATTAATGATGGACCTGACTGTACATTGCAAGTGCATAGTAATTACACATGACACAATCCCCGAATGCGTATTACATCACGAAGAACAGAGTAATAGCAAGACACAAGGCTTTCAGTGTAGTGCGGGGAAGACGTAACGTGTTATAAGGCAGTTGATATGACATGCAAAAATGTACACGGTAACATAACCATGTCTGTCTGTTTTTCTCCAGAGCGGAAGGCAGACGATGGTCTTTGGCGTCCCTCCCCTCCTCCGGCTATGGAACCAACCCCCCCAGTTCCACGGTCTCTGTAAGTCTCTCGCCCTCACCCAGCTCCCGCAGGGTCCATATGAAACTGCAGTATCACAACACCATATAAACCATTCAACAAGATCTGAATAGGATAAGAAATGCGTCTGTTGCTGAAAGAGACAACACTGTGACCATGTGATCAAACGGGACAAATCCTATCTTGAATCATCATGTGTCTGAATGAGTCATTTATGTTTGGCTCCTAGCCTGCGGTGGATAATGTCTAGTGATAATGGGCCCACAGTACATTAATGTATTCGAGTGTGACGTGATGAGCTAATGTTCTGTATTTGTGCTTGTAATAGGATTTGATGCTTCAAAGAGCATTATCAATGCTCCTGTGCCGAAAGGGTGCGCACTTAAATGCCCTCATATCTTTTGCTTACCCTGCGGATATTGTTCATGGTTAAGCATGAACAGAATTAACAGAATAAGATGTGAACATCAAATATTCTATATGAGAGAATACAACAGTGGGGGCTTTATAGCGGCTGGGGAGAGTTTAGCCCTCTGCTCCCCATACGCCCCAACAAATCTAATACAAACTCTCATGCTCACAAATCCACCATTATCTACGTTTCTGACAGACAGATGAACTTGGTACCTTTTCACTCTATATGTGTTGCGTGAGACAGTAGGACAGGGTTCACAAACTGGCAGCATTAGGCGTGTGATTTTTTAATTTTTTTAAAAATACGACTGTAAAATAACCAGCAAATCAGCTCTAAGTGATTTACATTTTGGAGATTTGTTCCAAATGATTCCCACGCATAATTGAGAGATATATCGTATACAAATGGCAGCAAGGTTTAAAATGATTGTTTTAGCCACGTATTATGTACAGTGCATTCGGAAAGTGTGCCCAACCCCTTCCCCTTTTCCACAATTTGTTACGTTACAGCCTTATTCTAAAATAGATTAAAACATGTATATACATCCTCATCAATCTTCACACAATACCCTATAATGACAAAGCAAAAACAGGTTTTTATTAAGAATGAAAAACAGAAATACCTTTATTTGCATATGTATTCAGATCCTTTGCTATGGGTCTGAATACATCCTGTTTCTATTGAACATCCTTGAGATGTTTCTTCAACTTGATTGGAGTCCACCTGTGGTAAATTCAGTTGATAGGACATGATTTGGAAAGGCACACACCTGTCTATGTAAGGTCCCACAGTTGACATTGCATGTCAGAGCAAAAACCAAGCCATGAGGTCGAAGGAATTGTCCATAGAGCTCAGAGAAAGGATTGTGTTGAGGCACAGATCTGGGGAAGGGTACCAAAAAATCTCTGCAGCATTGATGCTCCATTGCCACTCCTCAGTAAAAGGCATGAAGGCCTGCTTGGAGTTTGTCAAAAGGCACTTAAAGGACTCTCAGACCATGAGAAACAAGGTTCTCTGCTCTGATGAAACCAAGATTGAACTCTTTGGCCTGAATGCCAAGTGTCATGTTTGGAGGAAACCTGGCACCATTCCTACGGTGAAGCATGGTGGTGGCAGCATCATGTTGTGGGGATGTTTTTCACTAGCAGGGCCTGGGAGACTAGTCAGGATCGAGGGAAAGATGAATGGAACAAAGTGGAAAGAGATTCTTGATGGAAACCTGCTCCAGAGCGCTCAGGACCTCGAACATCTCTGGAGAGACCTGAAAATAGCTGTGCAGCGACGTTCCCCATCCAACCTGACAGAGCTTGAGAGGATCTGCTGGGAAGAATGGGAGAAACTACCCAAATACAGGTGTGCTAAGCTTGTAATGTCATAACCAAGAAGACTCGAGGCTGTAATCGCTGCCAAAGGTGCTTCAACACAGTACTGAGTAAAGGGTCTGAATATTTATGTAAATGTATTATTTACGCTTTTTTATTTTTTATACATTTGCAAAAATGTCTAAAAACCTGTTTTTGCTTTGCCATTATGGGGTATTGTGTGTAGATTGATGAGGAAAAAAACATTTTAATCAATTTTAGAATCATGCTGTAACGTAACAAAAAGGGGGGAAAAGTCAAGGGGTCTGAATACTTTCCGAATGCACTGTATGTTTGGACTTCTTGCGGTCAATTAGCAGTCTTCAGATTTATTTGTAATTATGTTCTGGCCCCCTGACCATCCGCTCAAGAAAAATGTAGTCCCAAGGCTGAATTAGGTTGAAATAAATAATAATTCAAGGTCTCCATTCTGAAGGAGAAGGGTGGTGTAAAAATTAGATGAAGGTCTAAGATGAGAACAGGCCATGTGTTCCTCCATTTGTGAGTAGTTTTATAAGGGAAAGGTCGGCATATGCGGCAAGGTCAGACTGAGACAATAGGCCTTTCAGTGATCCTCAGTGACCTCTTTATGAGCAGGCAGAAAAGGGGCATCACAGATGCAGCAGGCCAAGTCACCATGATCTACTGCTATTCAGGACCCATGGGGAAAAACATCTGACAGATTGCCAGGAGCTGCCGGAGTGTGCCTTTCATCTCATAAAAATAATCAGGAAAATAATGTACTCAGCCTCAAAAGCCACATGAAATAACCGTTCTCTTGTCCTAATTATGATACCGATCCTCCATCCTTCAGGATAAAGTGTTGGCGTTTGAATGTTAAAAGTACTAATTTTCCTCCAGTCCTCCTCCTCTTCCCAGGAGCGCCTGCACCAGCTCCCCTACCAGCCCACTCAAGACGAGCTCCACTTCCTGTTCAAGCACTTCCGCAGCTCAGAGAGCGTAACAGACGAGGATGTGCGACCCTCGCCTTTCATGCGCCCTCGCTCCCGCAGCCTCAGGTAGCCGTCCGTTAATCCTCGCCTTAACTGTAATGTGCCATATCATCAAAATGAGATTTAATGCATCATTGCCCTTACGTACATTTTTGAGGATTTTTTTTCCCAATCAGACCTAGGAATTTATTACATGCTAATTGGAACATCTTCAAATACAATGTGTTAAGTCAAATCCAGATTTGACTCTACCGTACCAGGATCTCATTGTTTTGCCTGGTTCTTAATGAACGCACCTCACTTTGTGTTGCGATAGAGAACTTAGGTGTGGACGACAGCATGAGTCAGTGGAGTATTTTGAACTGACGAATGGAGTCAATGTATTCGTCTACATCCCCTTACCTGGGGGGCTGTGTCACAAAGCACAATCAATGCGTTAGCTAGTTATTGATCCTGCTTTGTACAATCCATCCCTGATGTTAGTTCTCACAGTGTGGTCAGTCAAAATGTATTCAGTCCTGTAACAAAGCAAAGCTAAAGTATTTTGCGGTTGCTAATGTTCAGTACGCCTCAATTTGACCTCTAGCTAAACTCACGACACAGTGGGATTGCAGTTCCCACCTTCACTGTTCTCGTGTGGTATAATATTGTAGAAAATGAGCCTGTTTTGTAATAAGTAACATACTGTACCAATTTGTGGGACTCTCGTCGGGTCCGATTTAAGCATAGATTAGGACGCAGAGCGTGGTGTTGCTGCGTGGCCTAAGGCGAGCAGCGTTGTGTACCATGCTCTGTCCGAGCTCCCTGTGTTGTCGTGGCATGGCGTGCAATGCGTAGGTGGGTGGGTGGGTGCAGAGCACTGCGGGGACCAGCTAGACTGGAGGTTCTCGGGGGGGCGGGTTATGGGGAGGGGGAGGGTTAGGGGGAGGGGGCGGGCTGCAGTGTGTGGTGGTCAGGCTGCCATCTGCTGCAACAGAAGCCTCTTTCATTGCAAAAAAAAAAGCGCTGAATGCGTCTGTGGCTGGGGTGCATTTCTGCACCGTACCCCTAACTCTTGGACAATGAGATTAGGCGGGACAACGTGAGAGGGAAGGGCCTGTTGGTCTGTTACATGGGCCAGACAGACAGTGTAGATGTGGCCATGTCTTACACCAGCTGTTCTCTTACCTAAAACTGAAGGGTAAAAAAAAAAATCTAAAGTAGCAAAGTAAAACAGGAAATGAGCTTGGACGCAATGTTGCACGTTCACTATTCCACAATGAATCTTCACCTGGGATGATCATTTTAGCCACTATTCAAAATATTGCAAACACCCAATAAGAACTGTCAATACCGACTGCTTCACAGATTTTTGCGAGCTCTTGTCAGTCCATTTGGTTGGATTGGAATAATAAACATTGACAAGATCTGTGTCCTTTTCTGTTCTAGCCCCGGAAGAACAATGGGTTCATTCGATAATGAGGTCGTCATGATGAACCATGTTTACAAAGAACGGTTCCCCAAGGTATGTCATGTTGTCTCCTCCCCCTTTGTTGTACAGGAAGCAATGTCTGTTTGTATTTGCCATAATCCGAAAGCTAATTTCCCCTCTGCTCCTGGGGAATGTGATTACTCTGACTTATCTGACTTTCTGAACGTTGCACTTGGACTAACCATGGTCGCCATAACATGTCTGAAGGTAGTTAGCAGTAGTGGGTGCTCCAGAAGGACCACTTAACCAGTAGCACCCTGTTTTGGGTGCTACTGAGGATTACAGGCTGTGATTGAATGCATTTTCTCTATTTCTATTTCTGAACTAATGCTTAATTGTGTTTTTTTTTTGTTGGTGTAATGTTGTGTGTGTTTGCTGTCCTTTTAGGCCACAGCACAGATGGAAGAGCGCTTGCTGGATATCATCACCGCCTGCTCCCCAGACAGCACCCTCCCACTGTCCGATGGCGTGCTGGGCTTCATCCAGCACCAGCTGGTGGAGCTGGTCCGAGACTGCCTGGACAAGTCCCACACGGGCCTGGTCACTTCACGCTACTTTGTGGAGCTGCAGGAGAAACTGGAGAAGCTGCTCCACGAGGTGGGATATCCACAAATATCTTTGCGTCTAGGTTTATCAGTGTGATCGGACGATAACTGCCGGCACTTGAGTCTAAAATGTGTTTCCTCACCACTTCCCTTGGGCATCCAGTTGTTTTATGATTTGCATATGATATGTCAACCCCCTGAGGAATGAATAAGTTGTTTTTGGATGGCATGTTATTTGTATGGTTTAGGTAGCGCAGCCAATGATGAGGACTCACCGTTTGAATCAGGAGGCCCTCAGAATACAGCCAAGGAGTATTCTCCTTTGTTGATGTAACGTCCTGTCTGATGCATTTTCTTGGGGATACGTGTGTGTGTATAATATTTCTGGCCACATTTAACCCATCTGTTAAGGACACATCGCTTTTCTCCTCCTTTTTCAGACGTTCGTCCTCATTGCCTTGGCTTGTTTTGTTATTGATGGATCAAATTTGCCCTCACGGAGGCCACAGCATGACTGAGGCTGTCTCATGTGGTTCCGTGGGGTTGTTTCCAGCTAGTCGTTTTTCTGTGATGCGCAACACATTTCAGGAGTTCTCACTGCCCACTATTGTTCTGTGTTTAGCTCCTCTATCCAGAGCTCCTCTATCCAGAGCTTCTCTATCCAGAGCTCCTCTATCCAGAGCTCCTCTATCCAGATCTCCTCTATCCAGAGCTTCTCTATCCAGAGCAGCGTGCATTCTCTTCCCCTGAGTTCCGCTTATACCGAAACTTAGTCTTGCTCTCACCACTCCAAGCAGACAGTTTTCCTTAAAGGCAAACTCACTTTACCACTGTTGTGTGGTAAATGTACTGAACAAAAATATAAATGCAACATGGAACAATTTCAAATATCTTACTGAGTTACAGTTCATATGAGGAAATCCAGTCAATTGAAATGAATGTATTTGGCCCTAATCTATGGATTTCACATGACTGGGAATACAGATATGCATCTGTTGGGGTGTGGATCAGAAAAACTGTCCGTATCTGGTGTGACCATCAGTTGCCTCATGCTGTGCGACACATCTCCTTCGCATGGAGTTGATCAGGCTGTTGATTGTGGCCTGGGGAATGTTGTCCCACTCCTCTTTAATGGCTGTGCAAAGTTGCTGAATATTGTCGGAAACTGGAACACTGTCATAGACGTCGATCCAGAGCATCCCAAACCTGCTCAATGGGTGACAAGTCTGATGGGTATGCAGGCCATGGACAAATTGGGACATTTTCAGCTTCCAGGAATTATGTACAGATCCTTGCGACATGGGCTGTGCATTATCATGCTGAAATGAGATGATGACAGCGGATGAATGGTACGACAATGGGCCTCAGGAACTCGTCACGGTATCACTGAGCATTCAAATTGCCATCGGTAAAATGCAATTGTGTTCCTTGTCCGCAGCTTATGCCTGCCCATACCATAACCACTCCGCCACCATGGGGCACTGTTCACAACGTTGACATCCGCAAACCGCTCTGCCAAATGACATCATACACGAGGTCAGCGCTTATGAAGCCATTTGGACGTACTGCCAAATTCTCTAAAATGACGTTGGAGGCGGATTATGGTAGAGAAATTAACATTTCATTTTCTGGCAACAGCTCTGTTGACCAACATTTGCCTCATGCAGTGCGACACATCTCCTTCGCATAGAGTTGATCAGGCTGTTGATTGTGGCCTGTGGGATGTTGTCCCACTCTTCAATAGCTGTGTGAAGATGCTGTATATCAAAACAAATCCAATTTTATTTGTCACATACACATCGTTAGCAGATGTTAATGCGAGTGTAGCAAAATGCTTGTGCTTCTAGTTCCGACAATGCAGTAATAACCAACGAGTAATCTAACCTAACAATTCACAACAACTACCTTATACACACAAGTGTAAAGGGATGAAGAATATGTACATAAAGATATATGAATGAGTGATGGTACAGAATGGCATAGGCAAGATGCAGTAGATGGTATCGAGTAGAGTATATACATATGAGAAGAGTAATATAGGGTATGTAAACATTATATTAAGTGGCATTGTTTAAAGTGGCTAGTGATACATTTTTTATATCAGTTTGTCCAATATTAAAGTGGCTGGAGTTGAGTCTGTATGTTGGCAGCAGCCACTCAATGTTAGTGGTGGCTGTTTAACAGTCTGATGGCCTTGAGATAGAAGCTGTTTTTCAGTCTCTTGGTCCCTGCATTGATGCACCTGTACTGACCTCGCCTTCTGCATGATAGCCCTGCCTATCTAAGGTCTTCGAAAGCCAAGTCAACAAACAGGTCACTGACCATCTCGAATCCCACCGTACCTTCTCCGCTATGCAATCTGGTTTCCGAGCCGGTCACGGGTGCACCTCAGCCACACTCAAGGTACTAAACGATATCATAACCGCCATCGATAAAAGACAGTACTGTGCAGCCGTCTTCATCGACCTTGCCAAGGCTTTCGACTCTGTCAATCACCATATTCTTATCGGCAGACTCAGTAGCCTCGGTTTTTCGGATGACTGCCTTGCCTGGTTCACCAATTACTTTGCAGACAGAGTTCAGTGTGTCAAATCGGAGGGCATGCTGTCCGGTCCTCTGGCAGTCTCTATGGGGGTGCCACAGGGTTCAATTCTCGGGCCGACTCTTTTCTCTGTATATATCAATGATGTTGCTCTTGCTGCGGGCGATTCCCTGATCCACCTCTACGCAGACGACACCATTCTATATACTTTCGGCCCGTCATTGGACACTGTGCTATCTAACCTCCAAACGAGCTTCAATGCCAGACAACACTCCTTCCGTGGCCTCCAACCGCTCTTAAACGCTAGTAAAACCAAATGCATGCTTTTCAACCGATCGCTGCCTGCACCCGCATGCCCGACTAGCATCACCACACTGGATGGTTCCGACCTTGAATATGTGGACACCTATAAGTACCTAGGTGTCTGGCTAGACTGCAAACTCTCCTTCCAGACTCATATCAAACATCTCCAATCGAAAATCAAATCAAGAGTCGGCTTTCTATTCCGCAACAAAGCCTCCTTCACTCACGCTGCCAAGCTTACCCTAGTAAAACTGACTATCCTACCGATCCTCGACTTCGGCGATGTCATCTACAAAATAGCTTCCAACACTCTACTCAGGAAAATGGATGCAGTTTATCACAGTGCCATCCGTTTTGTCACTAAAGCACCTTATACTACCCACCACTGCGACTTGTATGCTCTAGTCTACTCTGTACCATCACTCATTCATATATCCTTATGTACATATTCCTTATCCCCTTACACTGTGTATAAGACAGTAGTTTTGGAATTGTTAGTTAG
The DNA here is from genome assembly GCF_023373465.1 of Oncorhynchus keta. Taxonomy (NCBI): domain Eukaryota; kingdom Metazoa; phylum Chordata; class Actinopteri; order Salmoniformes; family Salmonidae; genus Oncorhynchus; species Oncorhynchus keta. The sequence goes on along the minus strand of NC_068421.1, from coordinate 55,424,464 downwards.
ATTACTTGTTGGTTATCACTGCATTGTCGGAACTAGAAGCACAAGCATTTCGCTACACTCTCATTTAACATCTGCTAACCATGTGTATGTGACAAATAAAATTTGATTTGATTTGATTTTTCTAGTCGGCTGGCCCTCGCTACATATTCGTCGCCAGAGCCACTGGCTCCAGGTCATCTACAAGGCCATGCTAGGTAAAGCTCCGCCTTATCTCAGTTCACTGGTCACGATGGCAACACCCATCCGTAGCACGCGCTCCAGCAGGTGTATCTCACTGATCATCCCTAAAACCAACACCTCATTCGGCCGCCTTTCGTTCCAGTACTCTGCTGCATGTGACTGGAACGAATTGCACCAACTTCAAACATCAGCTATCTGAGCAGCTAACCGATCGCTGCAGCTGTACATAATCTATTGGTAAATAGCCCACCCATTTTCACCTACCTCATCCCCACAGTTTTTATTTATTTACTTTTCTGCTCTTTTGCACACCAATATCTCTACCTGTACATGATCATCTGATCATTTATCACTCCAGTGTTAATCTGCAATATTGTAATTATTCGCCTACCTCCTCATGTTTTTTGCACACATTGTATATAGACTCCCCCTTTTTTTTCTACTGTGTTATTGACTTGTTTATTGTTTACTCCATATGTAACTCTGTGTTGTCTGTTCACACTGCTATGCTTTATCTTGGCCAGGTCGCAGTTGCAAATGAGAACTTGTTCTCAACTAGCCTGCCTGGTTAAATAAAGGTGAAATAAAAATAAATAAAAAATAGCGGGTTGAACAGGCAGTGGCTCGGATGGTTGTTGTCCTTGATTATCTGTATGGCCTTCCTGTGACATCGGGTGGTGTAGGTGTCCTGGAGGGCAGGTAGTTTGCACTCTGTGATGCGTTGTGCAGACCTCACTACCCTCTGGAGAGCCTTACGGTTGTGGGCGGAGCAGTTGCCGGGAACTTGAACACGCTGCCTTACTAGTCGATCCAGAGCTTCTCAAGCTTGCTCAATGGGTGACATGTCTAGTGAGTATCCAGGCCATGGAAGAACTGGGACATTTTCAGCTTCCAGGAATTGTGTACAGATCCTTGCGACATGGGGCCATGTATTATCATGCTGAAACACATCTGGCGGCAGATGAATGGCACAACAATGGGCCTCAGGATCTCGTCACAGTATCTCTGTGCATTCATGGGGCACCCTGTTCATAACGTTGACATCAGCAAACCACTCGCCCACACGACGTCATGCACATGGTCTGTGGTTGTGAGGACAGTTGGGCATACTGAAATATTATCTAAAATGCCGTTGGAGGTGGCTTATTGTAGAGAAATGAACATTCAATTATCTGGCAACAGCTCTGGTTGACATTCCTGCAGTCAGCATGCCAATTGCAAGCTCCCTCTACTTGAGACATCTGTAGCATTGTGTTGTGTGACAAAACTGCACATTTTAGTGACCTCCTATTGTCCTCAGCTCAAGATGCACCTGTGTAATGATCATGTGGTTTAATCAGCTTCTGGATATGCCACACCTGTCAAGTAGATGGATTATCTTGGTAAAGGACAAATGCTCACTATTTGTGCCCAAAATGTTTGAAAAATAATATTTTTGTGCATATTGAACATATCTGGGATCTTTTATTTCAGCTCATAAAAAATGGGACCAACACTTTACATTTTGCGTTTATATTTTTGTTCAGTGTAGTTAGTCATCCTCTTTGTGTGTGTGTATCAGACCTGAGTTCAAATACTATTTCAATTATTTGGATTACTTTCACATATATTTAAGAGTAAGTATTCAGATCATTTATTTGGAAAATAATAGTAGTTGAATATTGGAACATATTTGGAAATACACTAGGAAAGTCTTGGCATGTATTTGAAAATACTAAAATACACAGTGTCTTTTCAAATACAAATAAATACTCCAATGCACTTTAACCTAATAGTTATTAGGCTAAATAGGAAATTATTTGAAAATACTTTCAAATACTTCAAATAGCAGTAGTAGATTTTGTCCACACTATTTGAAAATACTCAAATACACATGTATTTGAACTCAGGTCTGGTGTCTGTACATTGTGACCCAGCTGTCCAGTCACTTGCAACTGGCCTCAGAAGGACAGCGAATCAAAAGCCAATGCTATTCTCCCTATTGGTCCTGGTATACAAACTAAAACATACCGGTAATAATAATTTGGTAGGTGCTTATATTTGTCTTATTTCAAATGTGTTGTCGTGGAAATTCTACACAAGGACACTCGAAGTCAATCTTAAATTAATCATTGTTTATTGACAGCAAGCTGGAGAGGTCACAGTCAAACTTAGATGCTTAAAGTACCGGTTTGAAGTGAGCTCCCCCGGGGCAGTCCTGTTAGATCTCTTATATACTGCTTACATAGGCATAGTTCATTGGGTTGGTTCTGGGCATTTGTCAGGCACTGTCTCCTATCTTAACTTATAGACCATATTCTTGGCATTCTGTCAGATGGTCTTAAGGAGGGGGTCATGTCGCCACCCCTCATGTCTTTACCAAGCACAGGCAGGAACCAAGGATTATTTATGACACTAAGACAAGATGAACATTTTCAAGGCTGTCTCTTCACATCAAATTTTCCGTCAGTGTTTTTTGCATACTCCAACTGCCCCCGAGACAACCTCAGAGAGTGAGGTCATGGCCATGGTCAGCCATTATCAACGGCATCCCTGGAGCAATAAGGGTTAAGTGCCTTGCTCAAGGGCACATTAACAGATTTTTCAACTAGTCGGCTCTGTGATTCGAACTAGTGCTCTTTTGGTTACTGGGCCAACACTAACCACTAGGCTACCTGCCGCCCAGGTACTTGATTGTGATGCTTGGGGTAGCCAATAATGATGCATAGTGCGAGGGCTTAAGATCCATTGGCTTCCTGATTTGTGTTCTGTAGAACAATTTATTCTCTGGAATTGATTAACCACTGAAGAACAAAGAACAACCCATTGTACCTTCCCCCTAAGCACTTGGGTGGAATTATCGCTATATAATTTATTCAGTCCTCTCAGATCTACAGAAGTGCCTAGGGGGCAGGGTTTCTTTCTAGACAGGGCCTATGTCTGCAAGTACTGCATTCTGTGGTCATGCTGCAGGTAGCTAGGTTGGCTTTAATGCTATGTGGTTGCGCTCTTGCTATGGTGAAAGAGAGATAAAGGATCCTCTGTTTTTGAGCTATCTGCGTCATCAACAAAGTTTATCATCTCCATGTTGTGCTCTGTTCAGAAGCTGATAACATTTTGGCTTTGCATTTCAGGCGTACGATCGCTCGGAGAGCGAGGAGGTATCTGTCATCACCCAGCTGGTGAAGAAGATTCTCATCATCATATCCCGACCGGCGAGGCTGCTCGAGTGCCTGGTGAGACGGAGAGAAAATCTAATTCCGATTGAAAATGCGATTTGATTCTGTTGAGAGCGTTGGAAAGCTGTCTCTCTTAATCTGTTTTGTCTCTGGTTTTTAAGCCACTGTATCGCCAATAAGCTCTTTCATGACTAAGTGATTTTATTCACTTTAATCCAATCTAATCTAATGGCCCTTGGATGTCATTGGCAGGAATTTGACCCGGAAGAGTTCTATCATCTGCTGGAGGCAGCCGAAGGTCATGCCAAAGAGGGCCAGGGCATCAAGACGGATATTCCACGTTACATCATCAACCAACTGGGCTTGACTCGCGACCCCCTCGAAGGTATTGGTATATCCTTTGCCATAACATTGACCTGAATTTCCCGCACTTGAGACAGACATCCAGTACCAATCAACATCATTGCATTGCTGTTAAATCATATCTTTCTACCCTGCTATTTTAGATATGGTACAGCTTGAGCAGTATGAGTCCGCTCCATCGATGACATTGGAGTCTGATGAGTCTGTGGAGGTAAGGAGTTATGCCTCATTCACATTCCGCCTGAACTTTCCTTAACGGAGTGGTATCGCAGCACCCCCCTGCGGTTGAAGGCTCCATTGCGAAACGGGTGACACACTTTTCCAAACTATGCAACGTCTTCAGTGCAACCCGAGTCTGTCAATAGAATAGGAAGTTACCAAACCACAGAACAAGATGAAAATATATGTGGTTTTCGGCGATGGCTTTAACTAGCAACTTCTAAACAATTACCCATTCCTATAATTGAGTACTATTTTAATAGAAATGTTGGCTGTTAAGCCAATTATATTATATGTCTGTTTTGGTTTATTGTGATGATAATGACTTTTGTTTTTGATAATAATGTTTAGGTGGAGATCACTAGCTACAGTATTTTCAACCTAGCCTTGCTTTTAGTTAGCTAGCTAGTTGCTCTGTAAGCTAGCTTGACTTGATAGAAAGTTTGAGAAAGAAGTTGAGGAAAAAGTAACTCAACGAAACATGTTTTATTATCACCTGAAACAATATGTTTCTACAGTCTTGAATGAAAAGGGCCTATTTTGCAAAATAAATGTGTTCTCGGACGAGAAACTAGGCTCTCCTCCATTTTGTCTTGCATTGTGAAACCCTATGCGCTCCATCCAGTAGCAGAGCGAGATTGCGTTAAGATGACTTACTGCAAATTGGGCATTAGCTTGCCTGTGATGTACTAGGTTTTTAGTGTGAGATTGCCAACAGAATCACATAAACTGGACTTTCAGTTAACAACATAGGCAGCTTTATTTACATGACGTTATTTGGTAGACTGGCTATGTAATCATACTGGCACCAGTGGGTTAATGGGTCCCCCGGCACCTTTTGAATAATGGCTGCCTCTTAATTCTCTAATTGTTTGCACTGTTTGCAGCAGAACAAGTGTCCCCAGGCACTCACCCCGACGCGAAGGAAACCACTGGAGAGTGACTTTGAAACCATCAAGCTCATCAGTAATGGAGCCTATGGGTAAGCGCTAAACAGGCAAGTGGTTAACCACGCTGATCACTGAAAACATGGACTCCCAATTAGCTATTATCATGTTGATCTGAAATCAATGCACTCTGTCACCTCAGATATAGTCAGTTAAAGGTTTAACAGTAAAATGCAAACTGTAGACTTCTGTCATGGTTAGTAAACATTTAGAAAACTATTGAATATTAACTACAATTCCACCTTTTATGGATTGAAGTGTCCCTGTAGTCATGGATTATCAATGTGGAGGTCTTGTATGACACGGCTCCTGTACTGTGGTGGTTGGCAGGGCTGTATACCTGGTCCGACACAGAGACACTCGGCAGCGTTTCGCCATGAAGAAGATCAACAGGCAAAACCTGGTCCTGAGGAACCAGATCCAGCAGGTGTTTGTGGAGCGGGACATCCTGACCTTTGCCGAGAACCCATTTGTGGTCTCCATGTTCTGCTCCTTTGAGACACGACGCCACCTGTGCATGGTGATGGAGTATGTGGAAGGTAATGTCATGATATTCTAACCCAAAAGCGATATGTTTATCATGACTCTGTTCGTCATGTTGGAATGGAAATATACTGAACAAAAATATAAACGCAACAATGAACGATTTTACTGAGTTACAGTGCATATAAGGAAATCCGTCAATTAGGCTCTAATCTATGGATTTTACATGACTGGGTAGGGACACAGCCCTTTTGTGTGGAAAAACTAATTCTGATTGTTTGGTCCTGGCTCCAAAGTGGATGGGCCTATGCCCTCCCAGGCCCAACCAATCATAATCAGTTTTTCCACACAAAAGGGTTTTATTACAGACAGAAATACTCCTCAGTTTCATCAGCTGTCAGGGAGGCTGGTCTCAGATGATCCCACAGGTGAAGAAGCTGGATGTAGAGCTCCTGGGCTGGTGTAGTTACACGTGGTCTGCGGTTGTGAGGCTGGTTGGACGTACTTCCAAATTCTCTAAAACGACGTTGGAGGCGGCTTATGTTGAGAAATTAACATTTAATTCTCTGGCAACAGCTCTGGTGGACATTCCTGCAATCAGAATGCCAATTGCATGCTCCCTCAAAACTTGAGACATCTGTGGCATTGTGTTGTGTGACAAAACGGCACATTATAGAGTGACCATTTATTGTCCCCCAACACAAGGTGCACCTATGTAACGATCATGCTGTTTAATCAGATTCTTGATATGCCACACCTGTCAGGTGGATGGATTATCTTGGCAAAGGAGAAATGCTCACTAACAGGGAAGCAAACACGTTTGTGCACCAAATTTGAGAGAAATAAGCTTTTCTGTGGGTATGAAACATTTCTGGGATCTTTTATTTCAGCTCATGAAACATGGGACCAACACTTTACATGTTGTGTTTATATATATAATATTTTTGTTCAGTATAGTTGGAAAGGCGAATTTGATCCACCCATGATTTCTCCTAGCTTTAGCATAACTGTTGATTATCTCTTGTAGGTGGGGATTGTGCTAACCTGCTGAAGAACATGGGCCCCCTTCCCGTGGACATGACCCGGATGTACTTTGCTGAGACTGTGTTGGCCTTGGAATACCTTCACAACTACGGCATTGTTCATAGAGACCTCAAACCTGACAAGTGAGTCCAGAACAAACTTTAAACCTCTTTACAAGCAGTGCCTTCAGAAAGTATTCATACCCCCTGAATTCAAAATGGATTAAATAGTTGTTCCCCCCCTCACCCATCTACCCACAATACCCCATAATGACAAAGTTAAGAAAATAAAATACATCTACATTTTTGCAAATTTGTCACACCCCTAAGTCGATACATGTTAGAATCACCTTTGGCAGCAAATACAGCTGTCTTTCTGGGCATGTCTCTTCAGAGGTTTGCACAGCAGGATTGTACAATATCTGCACATTATTTTTTTATTCTTCAGCTCTTTTAAGTTGGTTGTTGATCATTTCTAGACAGCCATTTTCAAGTCTTGCCATAAGTTTTCAAGACAATTTAAGTCAAAACTGTAACTAGGAGCTAAAGAACACTCAATGTCGTCTTGGTAAACAACTCCAGTATAGATTTGGCCATGTGTTTTAGTGGTTGTCCTGCTGAAAGGTGAATTTGTCTCCCAGTGTCTGTTGAACAATAGACTGAAACAGGTTTTTCTTTAGGATTTTGCACGTGCTTAGCTCTATTCCGTACATTTAATTATTATAATTATTTTAACTCCTTAGTCTTTGCCGATGACAAGCATACCCATAACATGATGTAGCCACAACTATGAAGAGTGGTACTCAGTGATGTGTTGCATTGGATTTGCACTAAACATAACACTTTGTATTCAGGCCATTTTTTTTTCAGCTTTACTAAAGTGCCTTATTGCAAACAGGATGCATGTTTTGGAATATTTTTATTCTCTACAGGCTTCCTTCTTTTCACTCTGTCATTTAGGTTAGTATTGTGGAGCAACTACAATGTTGTTGATCCTTCTTCAGTTTTCTTCTATCACAGCCATTAAACACTGTTGTTTTAAAGTCACCATTGGTTCACCTCATGGTGAAATCCCTGGGCAGTTTCCTTCCTCTCTGGCAACTTAGGCGTTAGGAAGGACGCCTGTATCTTTGTAGTGACTGGGTGTATTGATACACCATCCAAAGAATGATGAATAACTTCATCCTGCTCAAAGGGGTATTCAATGTCTTTTTTTCTGCCAATAGGTGCCCTTCTTTGCAAGGCATTGGAAAACCTCCCTGGTCTTTGTGATTGAATCTGTGTTTGAAATTCACTGTTCAACTCAGGGACCTTACAGGTCATTTTATGTGTGGGGTACAGAGATGAGGTAGTCATTAAAAAATCATGTTAACCACTATTATTGCACACAGAGTGAATCCATGCAACTTATGTGACTGGTTAAGCAAATATTTACTCCTGAACTTATTTAGGCCTGCTATAACGAAGGGGTTGAATACTTATTTACTTAAAGACATTACAGCTTTTAATTTTTAGGAAATGTGTAGCTATTTCTAAAAATGTAATTCCACTTTGACATTATGGGTTATTGTGTGTAGGCCAGTGACACAAAATCTAAATGTCATCCATTTTAAAATCTGGCTGTAACACATCCAAATGTGGAAAAATGAGTGTGAATACTTTCTGAAGGTACCGTACCTCAAGTCAAAGAAAATATATCTTTAACATTTCTCTCTATGCCACCTGCAGCTTGTTGATCACTTCTATGGGCCACATCAAATTGACCGACTTTGGCCTGTCCAGAATTGGCCTGATGAACATGACCACCAACCTTTACGAGGGTCACATGGAGAAAGACACCAGGGAGTTCATCGACAAACAGGTGAGAGTCTTGTCAACCGCGTAACTCTTTTTGTCCTTTCACTATAAACACATTCAGGAAAACAATATAACCAAATGCCAGACAAGTTTTGTGAACACATCCTCACACCAGGGTCAAATGCATAGGTCAAATACGTTCAAATACTCAACCCAGGATAGGTATACCATCTCATAACTACTGTTGTAACTCAACTCCATTGTGTTACAGAAATCTGAATGCAAATGTTACAGTATAACTGAATATTATTGGTGTGGTTCTCTAGGTGTGTGGCACCCCAGAGTACATAGCCCCAGAGGTGATACTGAGACAGGGCTATGGGAAGCCAGTAGACTGGTGGGCCATGGGAGTCATCCTGTACGAGTTCCTGGTTGGATGTGTGCCCTTCTTTGGGGACACGCCCGAGGAACTCTTTGGGCAGGTTGTCAGTGGTAAGTATTCCGTTGCTGGAATATGTACAGTATGTAGGCTTTCTTTAATTGTGTACAATGTGGAGATCCTCTCATTAACGTTTGCTTGCTCGATGTACAGATGACATCATCTGGCCCGATGGGGATGATGCTTTACCTGCAGACGCCCAGGACATGATCACACGGCTGTTGAGGCAGAGCCCTCTGGAGCGCCTGGGGACAGGTTCGTATAGACCACAAAATTACGTTCCAATGTCCATACTAGCATCCCACTTAGAATGCATGTCCTATTGCTTCATTCTAAGTGGTGCGCTAGTCTAGATATTGGAACCCGGGGCCTCGTTTTTCCTGGTCTGACGTTTTGCTGTTGGCTATTTTTCCTGAGATTTGCGCACGACTGTAATCGGAAAAATAAATGTTGTTCTAGGAGGAGCATCTGAGGTAAAACAACACCCCTTTTTCTTAAGTCTGGACTGGAACGGGCTACTGCGACTGAAAGCCGAATTCATCCCCCAACTGGAAGCGGAGGACGACACCAGTTACTTTGACAGTACGGGCAGTCCTTCATAAGTGCTTTTATTAAAGATTCATTCTTTCTATTGCCAGTATATCTCCACAGATGTAGTGATATTTGCTCTTCATGCCTGTCTAATGCTTATTGATATTCTCATTAGTCAATTGTGTTTAATGAAAACTATATGTTTTCCTGAAATACACTAAATGTCCTGGTTCGGATTTTATGGTACGGTCCCTGTTCCTGAGTTCCACTCATTTTGTGTTGTCATGTTTTCAGCTCGCTTAGAGCGTTACCACCATTTGGCCTCAGATGAGGATGACGAAACCAACGATGAAGAGTCTTCCCTGGAAATCCGTCAGTTTTCCTCCTGGTCAAACCGCTTCAGCAAGGTTCGGAACGTAACTTTTCAAATATTAGAAATGTCAATAATATCAGTCATTTGCTGAGCAGTTCTTTGTAAATATCAATATAATGGAAAACTCCTTAAATCTGTGAAAGAGAAAAAAAAAGGTTTTGTTGGTGCCAAGTTCACCAAGCGTGACCACCCTAGCTAACGTGGCTACTCCATGCTTTCAGGTGTACAGCAGCACAGAACATCTGGCCACACCGTCCAACCTGAGCTTCTCATCGGACCGCAGCCACAGTGAGGACAAAGAGGGCTGGGATGGGCGTTTCACACCCTCCCCGGGAGGAGACATTCTGAGACAGGAACGCCAGCACCAAGATCGCAGGGGAAGGTGAGCAGAGCCAGAATGAGTTTGTAGCGCTCTGTTTCTGTTAGGATTCCCTGTGTAAGAGTTAAAACACATATTTATTGGAGGCACTCCAAAACAGTGGGCGAAAAGTGCATAAAATGATGATTAGTTCTGAAAAGTCAAGAAATGTTTGCTGAATAGGATGGGCATAACCAATGGCTGCACACATCATCAATTACTATTTTAGCTGTAGATAGGATGTCACCATTGCCCCTTCTACTCCTAACTGACACTGCCGTTGATGTGTTGCAGCCTGCGCCCTCGGGCCTCGTCCAATTCCTTCCATTCTGAGAGGGGCACCAGCCCCCTGGTGATGAGCAGCACCCACAGTCTGGAGACCATGCCCCGCTTCGCCTTCTCCACAGACGACGAAGGTGAGCTCAGTCTCAAGCCCCTCCACTCTTCTTCAAGTCTCCACAGCTTCATGGAAACCAACAAAAATTGAAATATTACATAAGATATTTAATTTCTCTTGAAACATTCTTCACAAACAGATTTGTGTCGATAGGAGGATTCATGACCAAGCCAGGTGCAGACTGATCAAAGGGCAAACTGTCAAAACAAAAAGCAGTCTAGTCACAAACACAGAGTTCAAGTGTATGGACTTTCTCTTTATAGTGAGCTTCCATCCAGACCAAATTATTTGCAAAGATACTTCAGACATTGCCTTTTTTGGTCAAACACATTTGATTTGAACCCTTATTCCTGTGTATTACAGCTGAGGTGGTAGTGTCAAACCTGCATCGGATCAGGATTCGTAGCAACAGCACCGGGGCCAAACACTCTTCTCCCAGGAATCACAGAGCCCCCCAACGCTTTGGAAACCAGCTGGAGACACCAGATAGACAGACACCAGACAGACCGAGGCTTGGGGGCAAAGTCCCCAAGTCTGCCTCCATCTCCGCCCTGTCTCTCATCATCACTGCAGGTCTGTGTTGGGGGTAATGCATTACAAAAGTAAATCGTTACGTAAATCAGATTACTTTTATGAGTAACTGAGGAAAGTAATGGGTTACTTTGTCAAACGGGGTAATATTATTACAGTTGCTTTGTCAAACAACGCTTGCGTTACTTTCACAATCATATCTCTAACGGGCACGTTTCCATGATCTGATCTCGACTTGTTTCCTCATTTATTTCTCGAGCGATTACAGAAAGGCAACAAGCTCTCACAGTCTCACTGCTGAATTAGACATTTATCCACGTTGCTCCAAATTTCAGAGTGTTTTTGACACCCTGGGTTGACTCCTGCTGCTCTATGTGGGCCCATTTCTCCAAACATCAAATTTCGAAGTTAAGGGTTAAGGTAAGGTTTGGAATAGGGTTAAAAGAAATCATGTGAAACCTGTGTCCACGACTGGAATCAAACACACAACCTTCTGATCCAGAGTCATGGGATAACACTTATCCACCACCTCTGTCCACAGCACCCTAGCAAAACACAAGCCTACTTGATGGTAATAGTGCTCACTGTTGCCCCTAATGGACAGTTTTGAAGGCATTTCCCGACGGCCTTGGGACATGGATAGATGTTCAATTTCGACGTCAATCTTGAACGAGCTCTCTGGTTTGGAGAAATGTCATGACAGTTGCTGTCCATAGAAATATATAGAGGGCTCACCTCTGATCTTTGCCATTGATCACTTCTGTGAAAACAAAGCCCATGGAGGGCTTTCCCGTGTAGTGGCAAGTGTTCCCTCTATACATTTCTATGTGTCTGTGTACGTGTGGTCTACAACCAGAACTGGCCAGCTCGAGAGAAAGATTTTTAATGAAAAGATAGGAAATCTGTACAGATGTTTGGCTTAAAGTGCATATGGCTTGTAGACTAGCACAGGAAAGCAGCGCCACAGATGCCAGGAGAAACTAGTGATCAAACCTGAGTTCATAAATAGCCCATCTCTGTCAGAGTGCACACGGCCCTGTTCGCTCCTACAGAATTGGTGATTTTTTGTCCTCGCTTTGTGCACGGGGGATTTGTCATGCTGAAACAGGACAGGGCCTTTCCCAAACTGTTGCTGGAAGCACAGAATCATCTAGAATGTCATTGTATGCTGTTGCGTTATGATTTCCCTTCACTGGAACTAAGGGGCCTAGCCCGAACCATGAAAAACATCCCCACACTATTATTCCTCCTCCACCAAACTTTACAGTTGGCATTATGAATTGTGACAGGTAGCGTTCTCCTGGCATCCGCCTAACCCAGATTAGTCCGCCGAATTGACAGATGGTGAAGCGTGATTCGTCACTCCAGAGAACGCGTTTCTATTGCTCCAGAGTCCAATGGTGGCGAGCTTTACACCATTCCAGGCGACCCTTGGCATTGCGCATGGTGATATTAGGCTTGTGTGCGGCTGCTCGGCCATGGAAACCCATTTCATGAAGCTCCTGAAGAACAGTTAATGAGCTGACGTTGCTTCCAGAGGCAGTTTGGGACTCAGTAGTGAGTGTTGCAACCGAGGACAGGCTATTTTTATGCGTGAAGCGGTTCAGCACTCTGTGGTCCCGTTTTGAAAGCTTGTGTGGCCTACCACTTCGCCACCTTATGACATCAGTGGAACAGTCACTTTACAATAGTGCATCTAAATCTTTTAGGGGGGGTGAGAAGGATTACTTATCCTATCCTAGGTATTCCTTAAAGAGGTGGGGTTTCAGGTGTCTCCGGAAGGTGGTGATTGACTCCGCTGTCCTGGCGTCGTGAGGGAGTTTGTTCCACCATTGGGGGCCAGAGCAGCGAACAGTTTTGACTGGGCTGAGCGGGAACTGTACTTCCTCAGTGGTAGGGAGGCGAGCAGGCCAGAGGTGGATGAACGCAGTGCCCTTGTTTGGGTGTAGGGCCTGATCAGAGCCTGGAGGTACTGAGGTGCCGTTCCCCTCACAGCTCCGTAGGCAAGCACCATGGTCTTGTAGCGGATGCGAGCTTCAACTGGAAGCCAGTGGAGAGCGGGAGGAGCGGGGTGACGTGAGAGAACTTGGGAAGGTTGAACACCAGACGGGCTGCGCGTTCTGGATGAGTTGTAGGGGTTTAATGGCACAGGCAGGGAGCCCAGCCAACAGCGAGTTGCAGTAATCCAGACGGGAGATGACAAGTGCCTGGATTAGGACCTGCGCCGCTTCCTGTGTGAGGCAGGGTCGTACTCTGCGGATGTTGTAGAGCATGAACCTACAGGAACGGGCCACCGCCTTGATGTTAGTTGAGAACGACAGGGTGTTGTCCAGGATCACGCCAAGGTTCTTAGCGCTCTGGGAGGAGGACACAATGGAGTTGTCAACCGTGATGGCGAGATCATGGAACGGGCAGTCCTTCCCGGGAGGAAGAGCAGCTCCGTCTTGCCGAGGTTCAGCTTGAGGTGGTGATCCGTCATCCACACTGATATGTCTGCCAGACATGCAGAGATGCGATTCGCCACCTGGTCATCAGAAGGGGAAAGGAAGATTAATTGTGTGTCGTCTGCATAGCAATGATAGGAGAGACCATGTGAGGTTATGACAGAGCCAAGTGACTTGGTGTATAGCGAGAATAGGAGAGGGCCTAGAACAGAGCCCTGGGGGACACCAGTGGTGAGAGCGCGTGGTGAGGAGACAGATTCTCGCCACGCCACCTGGTAGGAGCGACCTGTCAGGTAGGACGCAATCAAGCGTGGGCCGCGCCGGAGATGCCCAACTCGGAGAGGGTGGAGAGGAGGATCTGATGGTTCACAGTATCGAAGGCAGCCGATAGGTCTAGAAGGATGAGAGCAGAGGAGAGAGAGTTAGCTTTAGCAGTGCGGAGCGCCTCCGTGATACAGAGAAGAGCAGTCTCAGTTGAATGACTAGTCTTGAAACCTGACTGATTTGGATCAAGAAGGTCATTCTGAGAGAGATAGCGGGAGAGCTGGCCAAGGACGGCACGTTCAAGAGTTTTGGAGAGAAAAGAAAGAAGGGATACTGGTCTGTAGTTGTTGACATCGGAGGGATCGAGTGTAGGTTTTTTCAGAAGGGGTGCAACTCTCGCTCTCTTGAAGGACGGAAGGGACGTAGCCAGCGGTCAGGGATGAGTTGATGAGCGAGGTGAGGTAAGGGAGAAGGTCTCCGGAAATGGTCTGGAGAAGAGAGGAGGGGATAGGGTCAAGCGGGCAGGTTGTTGGGCGGCCGGCCGTCACAAAACGCGAGATTTCATCTGGAGAGAGAGGGGAGAAAGAGGTCAGAGCACAGGGTAGGGCAGTGTGAGCAGAACCAGCGGTGTCGTTTGACTTAGCAAACGAGGATCGGATGTCGTCGACCTTCTTTTCAAAATGGTTGACGAAGTCATCTGCAGAGAGGAGGGGGGGAGGGAGGAGGATTCAGGAGGGAGGAGAAGGTGGCAAAGAGCTTCCTAGGGTTAGAGGCAGATGCTTGGAATTTAGAGTGGTAGAAAGTGGCTTTAGCAGCAGAGACAGAGGAGGAAAATGTAGAGAGGAGGGAGTGAAAGGATGCCAGGTCCGCAGGAGGCGAGTTTTCCTCCATTTCCGCTCGGCTGCCCGGAGCCCTGTTCTGTGAGCTCGCAATGAGTCGTCGAGCCACGGGGCGGGAGGGGAGGACCGAGCCGGCCTGGAGGATAGGGGACATAGAGAGTCAAAGGATGCAGAAAGGGAGGAGAGGAGGGTTGAGGAGGCAGAATCAGGAGATAGGTTGGAGAAGGTTTGAGCAGAGGAAGAGATGATAGGATGGAAGAGGAGAGAGTAGCGGGGGAGAGAGAGCGAAGGTTGGGACGGCGCGATACCATCCGAGTAGGGGCAGTGTGGGAGTGTTGGATGAGAGCGAGAGGGAAAAAGGATACAAGGTAGTGGTCGGAGACTTGGAGGGAGTTGCAATGAGGTTAGTGGAAGAACAGCATCTAGTAAAGATGAGGTCGAGCGTATTGCCTGCCTTGTGAGTAGGGGGAAGGTGAGAGGGTGAGGTCAAAAGAGGAGAGGAGTGGAAAGAAGGAGGCAGAGAGGAATGAGTCAAAGGTAGACGTGGGGAGGTTAAAGTCGCCCAGAACTGTGAGAGGTGAGCCGTCCTCAGGAAAGGAGCTTATCAAGGCATCAAGCTCATTGATGAACTCTCGAGGGGACCTGGAGGGCGATAAATGATAAGGATGTTAAGCTTGAAAGGGCTGGTAACTGTGACAGCATGGAATTCAAAGGAGGCGATAGACAGATGGGTAAGGGGAGAAAGAGAGAATGACCACTTGGGAGAGATGAGGATCCCGGTGCCACCACGGTGTGTGCGAGAACACGTGGGCGGACGAAGAGAGAGCAGTGGGAGTAGCAGTGTTGTCTGTGGTGATCCATGTTTCCGTCAGTGCCAAGAAGTCGAGGGACTGGAGGGAGGCATAGGCTGAGATGAACTCTGCCTTGTTGGCCGCAGATCAGCAGTTCCAGAGGCTACCGGAGACCTGGAACTCCACGTGGGTCGTGCGCTGGGACCACCAGATTAGGTGGCGCGGCCACGCGGTGTGGAGCGTTTGTATGGTCTGTGCAGAGAGGAGAGAACAGGGATAGACAGACACATAGTTGACAGGCTACAGAAGAGGCTATGCTAATGCAAAGGAGATTGGAATGACAAGTGGACTACACGTCTCGAATGTTCAGAAAGTTAAGCTTACGTAGCAAGAATCTTATTGACTAAAATGATTAAAATGATACAGTACTGCTGAAGTAGGCTAGCTGGCAGTGGCTGCGTTGTTGTAAGTTAGTCATACACTGAATAGGGTATGGTATGGCAGGTGTGTTTGTACAGAGCTAATGGCTGTTAAGTTGATTGTAAATGCTAAACAAGAGCAGGCTCTTGTTCTAAATACAACCATTACCCAATGCCTTTTCTCATTTCTTGAACTTGAACTCATCCTTTGTGTACCATTCCAGATGATATGCCCAGCGGCCTCCAGCCCAGCCCCATCTCTTCGCGCTCGCTCTCCTCCAATCATTCGTCCCGTGATTCGTCCCCCAGCCGTGACCTGTCGCTTAGCCTCAGAAGCCTGCGGCCACCCATCGTCATCCACAGCTCAGGGAAGAAATACGGCTTCACCATGCAGGCCATCCGCGTCTACATGGGCGACAGCGACGTTTACACGGTGCACCACATGGTCTCGGTGAGTGCCGCTTTTCTATCCTGCTCCAGAATTAGCCAATAGTCACACAATAAAAGGCGGCATCACCCCGCAAAGACTGAGGAATTGTGATAATAAAAAAAACACTTGTTTTACAGAGTGTTGAAGATGGCAGCCCAGCCCACGAGGCAGGACTGAGGGCTGGTGACCTCATCACTCACGTGAACGGAGAGTCCGTGCAGGGTCTGGTCCACACAGAGATGATGGAGCTGCTTCTGAAGGTATAGAAAACAATACACACCCTAGAGCCTATACCTATTGTCAACCTATAACAACACTGTTGGAGATAGTAGAAGATCCAATCCTTCATAGTTTTTTTTTTGTGAAACACCCAACAGAGTGGCGGCAAGGTGGCCCTTCAGACTACGGCATTGGAGAACACGTCTATCAAGGTTGGGCCGGCTCGAAAGACCAGCCACAAGGGGAAGATGGCAAGACGCAGCAAGAAGAGCAAAAGAAGGGACAATCAGGACAGGTGAGGGAAAATATTTAGATATGTTTTTGTGCTCATTTAATTTGATGGAATATTGCTGCCGTATTGCCATTTGTTATAAGTACATCCGGCAAGAGTCGTACTGCAAAAGTCACTATTCCAAATCGAGTCAAATTGTATTTGTTACATGCTTCGTAAGCAACAGGTGTAGACTAACAGAAAAATGTTTACCCACCGGCCCTTCCCAACAATGCAGAGAGAAATAAAGTAGAGGAATAATAGAAAAGTATTTGCGTAATAATAAATACACAATGGTTAACGATAACTTGGCTTTATACACACAAGGTACCAGTACCGAGTCAATGTGCAAGGGTACAAAGTAATTGAGCTATATATGTACATTTAACTAGGAATAACGTGACAGTAACAGCAGTGTATGTGATGAGTCCAAAGGGTTCATGCAAAAAGGGTCAATGCAGATAGTCCGAGTAGCAATTTGGTAAACTTTTTAACAAACTATTTAGCAGTCTTATGGCTTGGGGGTAGAAGCTGTTCAGGGTCCTGTTGGTTCCAGACTTGAATTGATTGGCTGGAGTCTTTAGGGCCTTCCTCTGACATTGCCTAGTATAGTGGTCCTGGATGGCAGGAAGCTCGGCCTCAGTGATGTACTGGTCCATACGCACAAGCCTCTGTATCGCCCTGCGGTCGGATGCCAAGCAGTTGCCATACCAAGCGGTGACGCAGCCTGTCAAGATGCTCTCAATGGTGCAGCTGTATAACATTTTTGAGGATCTTAGCCAAATCTTTTCAGTCTCCTGAGGGGGAAGAGGCATGTGTTGGTGTGTGGACCATGATAGATCCTTAGTGATGTGGACACAGAGGAACTTGACGCCCGTCGACGTGAATCTCCCCCCAGTGTTCAATCGAGATCACTTCACACAACACACTACCGCATGGATGACGACAAACTGCATACCTCACCTGTGTCGCCTTTTTTCAAAATGGAGTAAGAAATCTAAGCCTTGACTTTAGGTTAAGAAACGTAAGGTATACATACTGTAGAAGACCTCCTTAGTGCACAGAGTATTCCCTCTCATTTCTATAACTCTACTGTCATCATCGTGAAACAAGTTGACCTAACCCCGATCAATTAGAAAAACAAATGATCCTTGATGAGAAATTTGTTTTACAGTATACATTTTCAGAAAAAAAAGACGTGAATCACGTACTATAATAATAATGTTAGGGCTCTATTTACCCTTCGAAACCCTTCGCAACCCCTTCATAACTCTTTGTAACCACTGACTGAGCTAGGCGGAGGAGCATCCTGAAGAAGCTGTCCAAGCAGAGCACGGTGATTCACAGCAGCCGCAGCTTCAACTCTGGACTGCAGCACCACTCTGTGTCGTCCAGCGAGAGCCTGCCAGGCTCCCCCACACACAGCCTATCACCTGGCCCCTCCACCCCCTGCCGCAGTCCTGCCCCCGACCACCAGGCTGCAGGTAAGACAAGGCCCACGCTCCTGCAGCAATGTTGCTACTGACACTGTAACTATGACTACTAATACTACTGTCACTATTACTACTACTGTGGCTACAGTCACTACTGTATTACTAGGCTACTACTAAAACGACTACTGTTACCACTAACTTGAGCTTTTATCTCCCCATTTTGCTTGCAATATCTCTTAGTCCATGACAATGCAATAGCCCCTTTGAGGTGGACTGTAAACTTACTCTGTATTTACCTCTCCCTCAGACACAAACTCTCCACAGAGCACTTCTCCCTGTTCCAGCTCTCCCAGCTCCCCGGCTGCACACATCCGGCCCAGCTCCCTGCACGGCCTGGGCTCCAAGCTGAGTATCCAGCGTTACACCAAGGTGGGTCGCCGCAAGTCCACCAGCAGCATCCCCCCGTCCCCCTTGGCCTGCAACTCCTCTCCCCAGCCTCTGTCGCCCCAGCGCTCCCCTTCTCCCCTCCCTGGCATCACCAAGACCTTCCACACAGTCCGTGGCAAGACTCTGTCCCCCCCAACCATTGTTCGCCATTGTGTGCGCCCCCGCAGCGCAGAGCCGCCCCGCTCTCCCCTCCTAAAGAGGGTGCAGTCGGCTGAGAGGCTCTCCAGCGCCTACCACGTTGACAAGAAGTCGTACCCCCACCGGAGGCACACGTTGGAGGTGCCTTTCCAGGGCGAGGGAGAGGACGTGGAGGTGGAGGGGGTCTGCGGCGGGGGGGTCTCCTACCTCGGGGACCACGGGAGGCTGCTGGGGGGTTACGGGGGCTGCCAGAGGTTGAGGGACTGGGCGGCGGAGCGTTCAGAGCAATTGGTGGTGATGAGGAAGCTCAACCTTTCGGAACGCCGTGACTCCTTCAAGAAGCAGGAGGCGGTGCAGGAGGTGAGCTTTGACGAGTCTGACGACCAGAAGACAAGTCCCACGTTCACCGTGATGCTCACTGCCCCTGGAGCCAACAGGCTCCAGCAGAGGGCAGCCTCCTGGACGCCCATGTCCCAACCCAGCGAGGAGGTGACTGAGGTGAAACGCTTCACCCTGGTGCCTCAGATTGCTGTGCAGGGCTCGACGGAGAGTGAAGAGCAGGATGACTGGGAGCCGTGCTCAGACGGAGAGGAGGAGGACGGCAAGAGACAGGAGCCCGAATCTACCGATAACAACGTTGGCACACAGCAGCTTGTTAAGGATGTCTCTCTCACGGTGAACGTCTCCAGTAAGGCACCAGAAGCGACAGCTGCTTTACATAAAGACTGCCTCTGATAAGGTTGGGGATACCGCAGAAGACTCTAGCCCCCAGAAAGGGAAGCCAAGAAAGTGACATTTCCTTGAATCATTTCATGCAGCACATATCTTCCAAGGATGCACCTTGACACTCACTGTTGAAGGAAGGAAATGTTTGGGCAAAAGAGTGTTTCTCCGAAGGAACTCAAACGAATCACGACTTTGATTTTATTTTGTAGATTTCACTTGATCCAGGATATTGTTTTATAAATATGTAACACTAGGAAATAGATTGCACTTTATTTCCTGGGCTTATTTATTACTTTTATAAGCTAAGTGGATTTTTGGGGCCAAAAAAGGAAAATGTTAAATTGATAGTGGCTAGCCAAGGTTAAATCATGTTTTGTGTCCATATATTTTGTTGTTATGTCTATTTTAAAACATTCTACAGAGTAGTTGCTAATAGTAGTTCAAAGAAGTGAGTAGTTTGAGAGGAATTCATTTTTTACACATTCATGTTTTGATTTAGGCTCGTTTACTGAGACTGAGTGATGCTTTTGTATAATCTCAGACAGTAGTTTTGAAAGTGGTGCTAACGAGCCAAAACGGGTCCCAAAACGGGTACTACATCATCCAATTGTGTACAATGCCATCCATTACGTTTTTTCTTTCTTTTTTCAATTCGTATGATTTGTTGCAAATCCAATTCAAACAATATATTAAGAATTTGTTGTGCTTAAGATCCCGGACTGCGTCTTGAACAGTTTGAAGTATATTTTGAATCATATAAAACTGCAGGGCAATTGTTATTTGAACTAATTACAGTGCATTCGTAAAGTATTCAGACACCTTTTTTCCACAATTTGTTACTTTACACACTTATTAAAACATTTATTTAATAGTTACCTCAATCTACACACAATACCCCATAATGACAAAGCAAAAACTGTTTTTTGATTTTTTTTTTTGTTGCAAATGTATTTAAAATAAAAAACGGATACCTTATTTACATAAGTATTAAAACCCTTTGCTATGAGACTCGAAATTGAGCTCAGGTGCATCCTGTTTCCATTGATCATCCTTGATGTTTCTACAATTTGATTGGATTCTACCTGTGGTAAATTCAATTGATTGGACATGATTTGGAAAGGCAGACACCTGTCTATATAAGGTCTCACAGTTGACAGCGCAAGTCAGAGCAAAAGCCGAGCCATGAGGTCGAAGGAATTGTCCTAAGAGCTCCGACAGAGAATTGTGTCGAGGCACAGATCTGGGGAAAGCTACCAAAAAATGCCTGCAGCATTGAAGTTCCCCAAGAACACAGTGGCCTCCATCATTCTTAAATGGAAGAAGTTTGGAACCACCAAGACTCTTCCTGAGCAATCGGGGGAGAAGGCCCTTGGTCAGGGAGGTGACCAAGAACCCGATGGTCACTCTGACAGAACATCTCAACAGAGTTCCTCTGTTGAGATGGGAGAACCTTCCAGAAGGACAACCATCTCTGTAGCACTCCACCAAATCAGGCCTTTATGGTAGAGCGGCCAGACAGAAGCCACTCCTCAGTAAAAGGCACATGACAGCCCGCTTGGTGTTTGCCAAAAGGTACCTAAAGGACTCAGACCATGAAAAACAAGATTCTCTGGTCTGATGAAACCAAGATTGAACTCTTTGGCCTGAATTCCAAGCGTCACGTCTGGAGGAAACCTGGCACCAGCTCTACAGTGAAGCATGGAGGTGGCAGCATCATGCTGTGGGGATGTTTTTCAGCGGCAGGGAGTGGGAGAATAGTCAGGATCGAGGGAAAGATGAACGGAGCAAAGTACAGAGAAATCCTTCATGATAACCTGCTCCAATGACCCTAAGCACACAGCCAAGACAACGACCCTAAGCACACAGCCAAGACAACGCAGGAGTTGCTTTAGGACAAGTTTCAATGTCCTTGAGTGGCCCAGCCAGAGCCCAGACTTGGACCCGATCGAACATCTCTCATAGCTGTGCAGCAACGCCCCCCATCCATCTTCACAGAGCTCGAGAGGATCTGCAGAGAAGAATGGGGGGAAACTCCCCAAATACAGGTGTGCCAAGCTTGTAGGGTCATACCCAAGAAGAATCGAGGCTGTAATCACCAAAGATGTTTAAACAAAGTACTGAGTAAAGGGTCTGCATATTTATGTAAAATATGATATCAGTTTTGTTGTTTTTTAGATATTTGCAAAAAAATCTAAGAACCTGTTTTTACATTGTCATTATGGGGATTGAACTATTTAATTCATTTTAGAGTAAGGCTGTAACGTAACAATGTGGAAAAGGTCAAGGGGTCTGAATACTTTCCGAATGCACTGTGGCTAGTTCAGGTTTTAGTTGATGTGAAGACATTGTATTACTAACAAATGGTATTAGCTGCCATGAAACAGATTTGTTTTGTTTTTGTTCTCTTAACCCATAACTTATGGAATGAGGGCCTTTCTTCTTTGACAAATAGCTCTTATTCCCTTGTTTGCAGGCTTGATAGTAGCAGGAAAATGCAGTCACCTTTACGAATGCTTCAATTATTTTGCAAGTTTATATTTCTAAGCATTTTTACCCAAATCACAAAGAGGGTATTTCTTCCAATCTTATTGGTTTAGTTCGTTTTGAAACCTACTGATTATATTGCACAATATTATGCCATAACCTCATCCTTATGTTCGTTCATCCCGACCTCATCCACTTCTGGGTTTCCTGGTTTCTCTGTACTGATTCTGATGGACAACAGGGTTTATACCACATGATTTCGCTGAAATCATGGTAGCATGGCAATTTGAGCTTGCTGCCAATGCTTGTACTTCTAAAGCATAATTTTAATCCTATCAAATGCTGTCACCTAATCTCTGTCACAGAGGCAATTGTTGACAGGATATTGTTTTGATAAGCCACAGATAGTTTTGCTCTCAAACCTGTTTTTAGGCTACATCCTAGAATTCAGCTGTCCAGATGACATCACCAAGTTAAAGATAAACCGTTTAAGCTTTCCACAAGATCCGCTTGCATATTTTCTAATTATCCTCAATGCAGCCTTTGACCTTTTATCTACATATTAGACTCTTTTTGAGCACAGTGACTAGTGTGCGTGTGAAAATGTCCATGCGTAAGAAACCCATTCCTCTTTCATCTCCTTCTGTGTGTTGATGTTTACATTGGGGTAAAGTGCACTAAGGAAAATATATATTTTGACATGAATTTTGTAAACGACATAAGGAAGAGGCAACGATGGAGGAGTGTCACATACCTTCAGTCAGAACCCAGGGCTTAGATATTAGAAACAGATGATAGTTTTATGTCTTTGTACTGTACATGTATTTATTTACAGTGAGGAGAAAAAAGTATTTGATCCCCTGTTGATTTTGTATGTTTGCCAGCTGACAAAGAAATTATCAGTCTATAATTGTAATGTGAGGTTTATTTGAACCTACCATTAAAATGATTTGAACAACAAAAAAATCCAGAAAAATGCATGTCAAAAATGTTATAAATTGATTTGCATTTTAATGAGAGGGAAATCAGAAAGATTTCTGGCTCCCAGGTGTCTTTTATACAGGTAACAAGCTGAGATTAGGAGCACACTCTTAAAGGGAGTGCTCCTAATCTCAGATTGTTACCTGTATAAAAGACACCTGTCCATAGAAGCAATCAATCAATCAGATTCCAAACTCTCCACCATGGCCAAGACCAAAGAGCTCTCCAAGGATGTCAGGGACAAGATTGTAGACCTACACAAGGCTGGAATGGGCTACAAGCCCATCGCCAAGCAGCTTGGTGAGAAGGTGACAACAGTTGGTGCGATTATTCGCAAATGGAAGAAACACAAAATAACTGTCAATCTCCCTCGGCCTGGGGCTCCATGCAAGATCTCACCTCGTGGAGTTACAATGATCATGAGAATGGTGAGGAATCAGCCCAGAACTACACGGGAGGATCTTGTCAATGATCTCAAGGCAGCTGGGACCATAGTCACCAAGAAAACAATTGGTAACACACTACGCCGTGAATGCTGAAATCCTGCAGCGCCCGCAAGGTTCCCCTGCTCAAGAAAGCACATATACATGCCCGTCTGAAGTTTGCCAATGAACATCTGAATGATTCAGAGGACAACTGATTTAAAATATATATATATTTTACCTTTATTTTACTAGGCAAGTCAGTTAAGAACAAATTCTTATTTTCAATGACGGCCTAGGAACATTGGGTTAACTGCCTGTTCAGGGGCAGAACGACAGGTTTGTACCTTGTCAGCTCGGGGATTCGAACTTGCAACCTTTCGGTTACTAGTCCAACACTCTAACCACCAGGCTACCCTAACCACTAGGCTACCCTGCCGATTGAAAGTGTTGTGGTCAGATGAGACCAAAATGGAGCTTTTTGGCATCAACTCAACTCACCGTGTTTGGAGGAGGAGGAATGCTGCTTATGACCCCAAGAACACCATCCCCACTGTCAAACATGGAGGTGGAAACATTATGCTTTGGGGGTATTTTTCTGCTAAGTGGACAGGACAACTTCCCCGCATCAAAGGGACGATGTACCGTCAAATCTTGGGTGAGAACCTCCTTCCCTCAGCCAGGGCATTGAAAATGGGTCGTGGATAGGTATTCCAGCATGACAATGACCCAAAACACACGGCCAAGGCAACAAAGGAGTGACTCAAGAAGAAGCACATTAAGGTCCTGAAGTGGCCTAGCCAGTCTCCAGACCTTAATCCCATAGAAAATCTGTGGAGGGAGCTGAAGGTTCGAGTTGCCAAACATCAGCCTCGAAACCTTAATGACTTGGAGAACTAAGTCATGTTTTCAGAGGGGTCAAATACTTATTTCCCTCATTAAAATGCAAATCAATTTATAAAATTTTTGACATGCGTTTTTCTGGATTTTATTTTGTTATTCTGTCTCTGACTGTTCAAATAAACCTACCATTAAAATTATAGACGGATAATTTCTTTGTCAGTGGGCAAATGTACAAAATCAGCAGGGGATCAAATACTTTTTTCCCTCACTGTGTATTTTTATATCGGAGTCTGTTAATGCCATATGCATTATTATTATACTTAATATTATTATATTTTGGAGTATACCAACATACCAGTTGCACAAGCGATGTGAACAAAATAGCTGTAAAAATGTGCCTCAAGGATGAAGCTGGTTGGGGAATCACATCAGTATTGCAATGCATATTGTACAATTAGTGATGTTGTGTTGAACACCATCATTTTGGGCCTTTTATACACTACAGTAGTTCTGAAGGTTGATATTGTGTACATTTTTACTTGCTGTTATGTAACGGTCTGTATATATCAAACGTTGGCAGAGGGGGGGTTCTTTCGAAGTCTCAACAGATCCTCAAAAGAGGTCTATATTTTCAGATTTGATGAACTACTCAGAAGTCAGTGGTGGTGAAATGGAATTATACCCAGGACATGCTATCTCGCAAAGCCGGTCAGAATTGTTTACAACGAACATGCTATGTACAATTTGAACAAATGGTATTTTGTAATCCTGTGTTTCTATGTACTGTGTAGGTATTGTATTGCAGTCTGTGCATTTCAACACTACACCGTTTTAAAGGCTTTACTCAAGTACCTTTTTGGAACTGTAAAACTTCCGAACTGTTCTATGAGAATACACTATGATGCATTTTCTCTTGTTTACGCCTTTGTTAGCTGCATGCTGCATGAGACAAGGACACATCATACTTGATTGCATGGTACTCTGGGTTTCTACAGCCCGTGCTGGGGTTTCTACAGTGTGTCTAATAGAGCATTTGTGTGCAAAGTCAACTTTTTCACTTTCCTCTTGACTCCTACTCATCATACCCTGAACCACAAATAGACAACTGGTCTGTTTTCCTAATAGTTGTAGGTCTTGTTCTGTGTGTACTGGGATGAAATCTTCCACTCTCGGGATGTGTATGTCTAATGTTTTTCACTTTCTCAACACTGGGCGGTAAAATAATCTCTTTCGTCATCTACGTCATAAAGGGGGATGCATGCGGTTCGAGGGCTGGGAGTGAAGCTTAGACGGTTAGGCTACTAGCATAGTCCATTAGTCTACAGTGGTTTGTCTCTCTTGCATTTAACCCTCATTTGAACACATTTTCCATTTTATCTGCTCTCGGAACGCCTCTATGCTGACTTAGTTGTAGACAAGGGTACCTGTACACATTGTCACACACTTACAGGGTCGAATGGACACATATGCAAAAACATGTCCACATTCATTCTTTCCCTTTTGTTTAATTCTGTGATTGGGTTAGAAATACTGGAGGTACAGTGCTAATGTCCATTTTATGTGAATATGGAGAGTATGGTGGTGTTCATATTTGTTTCATTTGAAGCCAGTTTTGTCTGACTAGTTTTTCTTTTTGTGGTTCTAACTGTATGGCCTAGCGCCCTATTCAAACAAAAGCAAATGTTGAGTAAATAGTTGGCTAGGATGTGAATATGCCTATGATTGGGTTGGACTATTGAATGTGTTTGCCGAGAAGTGCTTGTGTACCTGAGAATTCGAACAATTTTGCAGGCTCACATCACTTTGCCTCGTTTGACCATCTGTCTGCTTTTGTTTGAGTAGGGATGCCGGCCATCCTTGGTACAAGTGTCAAGATTGATCTATTTTGTGTTTTTACTTGATGTTTCCAAACGGTTTTATAATAAATTGTTTCCGTATGGCATTTGATATTGAAGGCACACATTGTCCTATCTTTTGTTTAAGAAGTTATTTTGAACTGGTGCGTGTTCAGCAAGCTTCATACAACACAAGTTTAGCTGGTATGACCAATAGTATGGAGCTGCAGCCCTGCGACGAAACTAGCCAGTCATTAAAAGCAATACTATCGCCATCTACTGGCCGTGTTTAATCCCTACCACATATTTGTGAACTCCTCTTCTTTCCTAGATTTCTTTCCACCTTTCCTTGCTTCCTTTTCTTTACTGGCTCCCTTTCGTTATCTCCTTTTCTCTCTCCCTTCCTTACCTCCTTACTGGCCGTGGTTAATCCCTACCACATGTATGAACTCCTCCTTTTTGTTTCTAGATTCCTTTCCCTTTCCTTCCCTCATGTCCTAGCTTCCTTTCCTCCTTTTGATGACTTCCTTTCTTTCCATACCTCCATTTCCTATATCCGTTTCCTTAATTCCTTTCCTCTTAATTTCCTCCTTTCCTTCATTAATAGTCTTTCCTAGTTTCCTTTTCTCCTTTCATCGTTTCCTTTTCCTCCTTTCCATTTCCTAGCTTCCTTCCCTATTTCATGTCCTTATTTCCTTTCCTAGCTCCCTTTCCTTTCCTCTCTACTGGCCATGGTTACATTTCACATTTGGGGAAGCTAAGAATTTATCCTACCATTTCTACCGATCTGCGTGCCAGTTGTCTCGTCACAGTTTCATTTCAATAACAACGTTTTAGTTTCTCAAAAACATTGTCACAAGGTTACAAAAATGACTGAGAAGCTCAGCTTAGTAGTAGTGGTGATCAGAAATCAGACATCCCCAAATGGGCGCTTTCCGACCTCACTACTTCAACATTAACAGGACAGAGAAACGAACCAGACACATGCTCATTGCTCACATGAGGTGTGATTCCAGACAGAGTTAAGCATGTGTGTAAATGGAACGTAATTCCCTTTGTATGCTGTTTTCTCTCAGTGCTTATTGTGAGCTTGAATTTAAGCATGAGAATAGCATGCTGTTCACCTGCTATTCGTTTTGAGTGGAGATCGAATACATCAAGGTGTGGCTGAAGTGTCTACATATACTGTACGCCGTTTTCTGACCTTGATTTAATTAATTCCCGAATAATTCCACCTCCTTTACGCGCAAGGAAGTCATGAATAAGGTATTGCGAACCAAATGGAAAAAACATCTATATTATTTTTTACGATAACAGCTATGTAAACTAGTAATCCGTTTGGATAAGGGAATTGTAAATATAAATGACACTTGTTTTAGATACATTTTACCTTTATAATCGCTGGAGACACATGTGAAACCAGTCATATGGCAGCAAACGCAAGCATATAAACGTATCAACTTTCCAATAGTAAAGTTTATGAAATACTGTGCCATTATGCAGCATTTAAATTGTACAGCCTTTTAGCTTGCAGGGATGGACACTCTCGAAACGTTTTAATTATCGGCTACCACGACTTTCCCTGTTTCCTATTTCTATCAAGGTATTGACTGTCAGTAGGCCTAATAACCACACATATCCAACTGCCAATTTACTTTTAGCCCGCTTCAGTTGGTTTAGCCTAGATTGTTATTTCATTTAATGACATTGTTTTCTTTACTTTCATGTGCTTCCTCTGTAAACTTCGTAACGGCCATGTGATTGTTGCCGATGATCATTAGTATCATATTTAAAAAAATACTTGTAGGCTAATTTAAATCACTTCGGAGCCGATCGCAGACCAAGCCGAGTTTGAACCCAACGCGTGTCGCAATACTTCGCTGTCATTACACAGTTCCAGGGTTTGTCCAGGCAATCGAGCAGGGTATAGAGCGGCAGGTTTGTCATATGCGGAAGATGTCATGTCTGAGATTTAACACTATTGCCAACACTATTGTCCCTATTATAATTAGATTTACGCTAATCTTCCAACATTAAGAACATTATTTGTGTGTTTTAGCATTCCTATTGAGACCAAGGACTCTTGCAACTCACAATTACACCAAAATCCCAATCACGGCATTATAGTGGCGCAGCGGTCTAAGGCGTCACTACAGAACCTGTTTCGATCCTGGGCGCACAATTGGCCCAGCGTCGTCCGGGTTAAAGGAGGGTTTGGCCAGGGTAGGCCGTCATTGTTAATAAGAATTTGTTAAGTGTTTTTTTTATACTGTTAAGTACATTTAAAAAATTAAAAAATACCCCAAGGGAAAACAACTATCACAAAGAACAACCACATTCCTCAGCAAAGAGGTCCTCAAACAACAGTCTTGTGCTGATGACGTCGCCATAGTCAAGGACTGGGAGAAACGGAGGAGAGGAGGTGAGTAGAGGAAACATGGAAACAAATGCGGCTGAAATGAGACATTCCTTCTCCACTAGCGAGTCATCAGGCAAATTAGTTCAGAAGGTAAGGGGCCAACGTCAAGAGACCAGGTTGCTCCCAAAGGAGGTGGTGGTGGCCATCTCCCTCTCCTGTAGGAGACAGCGAGACCGAGAGAAAGAGGCAGGGGTGGTGTATGATTTCAGAAAGCATTAGCAGTCGTCATCTGAGCCCCCGACCTCTCGTTAATAGGACTCTATCTTCATTTGAGTTCTCATCTACAGAATCATCAAAAATATCCACTTCTCCCAGAATGAGCTTGTGGTAGGTATTCCTGGTGTTGACTTCGTCTTGTGTCAGGTCACTCTTCTCAATCTTCTCTTCAGGTGGCAGAAGGCCATTCCTCCCTCCCTCTGACAACTCCACTGCATTGCCCAAAAGTCACATTTAAAGCACTAAATTATTTAAAATTCCATTACACAAAATAAAAGTGTGGAAGGTATTTGTATAGCAAGACAAAAAGTTCAGTCCAAAAATAGTATAAACTTCAATTTACTCAGACCTTGCAGCTGTAGGGACAGTGCCGCCAGAGTTCTAACTGCTCTTTGTAGGCTTCCCCAGTGCCTCTTCATCTCCTGCACCAGGATCCTCTCTTCCTCTTGCAGTCTGTTCACCAACATCAGTGGCGTGGCGAGAATCTGTCTCCTCACCACGCGCTCTCACCACTGGTGTCCCCCATGGCTCTGTTCTAGGCCCTCTCCTATTCTCGCTATACACCAAGTTACTTGGCTCTGTCATAACCTCACATGGTCTCTCCTATCATTGCTATGCAGACGACACACAATTAATCTTCTCCTTTCCCCCTTCTGATGACCAGGTGGCGAATCGCATCTCTGCATGTCTGGCAGACATATCAGTGTGGATGACGGATCACCACCTCAAGCTGAACCTCGGCAAGACGGAGCTGCTCTTCCTCCCGGGGAAGGACTGCCCATTCCATGATCTCGCCATCACGGTTGACAACTCCATTGTGTCCTCCTCCCAGAGCGCTAAGAACCTTGGCGTGATCCTGGACAACACCCTGTCGTTCTCAACTAACATCAAGGCGGTGGCCCGTTCCTGTAGGTTCATGCTCTACAACATCCGCAGAGTACGACCCTGCCTCACACAGGAAGCGGCGCAGGTCCTAATCCAGGCACTTGTCATCTCCCGTCTGGATTACTGCAACTCGCTGTTGGCTGGGCTCCCTGCCTGTGCCATTAAACCCCTACAACTCATCCAGAACGCCGCAGCCCGTCTGGTGTTCAACCTTCCCAAGTTCTCTCACGTCACCCCGCTCCTCCGCTCTCTCCACTGGCTTCCAGTTGAAGCTCGCATCCGCTACAAGACCATGGTGCTTGCCTACGGAGCTGTGAGGGGAACGGCACCTCAGTACCTCCAGCCTCTGATCAGGCCCTACACCCAAACAAGGGCACTGCGTTCATCCACCTCTGGCCTGCTCGCCTCCCTACCACTGAGGAAGTACAGTTCCCGCTCAGCCCAGTCAAAACTGTTCGCTGCTCTGGCCCCCCAATGGTGGAACAAACTCCCTCACGACGCCAGGACAGCGGAGTCAATCACCACCTTCCGGAGACACCTGAAACCCCACCTCTTTAAGGAATACCTAGGATAGGATAAAGTAATCCTTCTCACCCCCCCCCCTTAAAAGATTTAGATGCACTATTGTAAAGTGGCTGTTCCACTGGATGTCATAAGGTGAATGCACCAATTTGTAAGTCGCTCTGGATAAGAGCGTCTGCTAAATGACTTAAATGTAAATGTAAATGTAATCAGTCTGTAAAAGATTGCCTTTTTGATGGCAAGATGGCTGTTGCCTGTGAGATGTAAGCTCACAGAGGTATATAACAGAACAGCGATGATTGCAGCCTACGGTGAAGGTAAACATTCAATCACAATAGAAACCTTCTGCAATCATACACTTTCCGTTGTCAAGTCTCTCCCATGACCACACAAAGTTGTCAGTATTGAGCAGCTCATCCACTGCGGGGAGCCTAAACTTTGCCTGCTGCTCGTGAAGTTGAACAATGGCAGTTGTCAAGGCCTTGTCCTCAACTATTTTTATCCGAATCTGATGCCTCCTCTTGTTGCCGTCTGAATAAAAAGGGGTGATTAGACTGACTGGGGGCTCCCGAGTGGCGTAGCGGTCTAAGGAACTGCATCTCAGTGCTTGAGGTGTCACTACAGACCCTGGTTAGATTCCAGGCTGTATCACAACCGGCAGTGATTGAGAATCCCATAGGGCGGCACACAATTGGCCCAGCATCGTCCGGGTTTGGGTTTGGGCGGGGTAGGCCGTCATTGTAAATAAGAATTTGTTCTTAACTGACTTGCCTAGTTAAATAAAGGTTAATTAAATACGTAATAAATCAGATATATTACATTACTAAAAGTTATATAGCTACTGTAGAGGCACAAACAAAGAAAGTACAAATCAATTAACTCAGTTCGAAAGCATTTGTCATGCAGTTAGAACATTACACAAGGCATGCACAGTTGTGGCTCACAAGTTGATCTGTTGTTTATGGTCACGTAATTTCTCAGTTGAATGAAATGTTTAGCATTAGATCAATTGATAACATAGGTCATGCCTACATTTGATCATCAACATGGTCTGATGTGCATGACTAATGCATTTTCTTTCACAAATCAGTTTTACTGCTTGATTAATAATGTGTTTGAGGTCATATTGTTGTTGGGGCTTACCTGTCCAACGGTAGAGGTAGTGTTTCCTCTGTCTCACACTGTCAAGCCCCTCAGTCTTCTTCTGGAGATGCCGTGTCTGCCCTGTCTGACTATCCTGAAGTGTGGCTGTCAAACATAGAACAAGTTACAAACATGACTCCACTGACATCAACGCAATTCTGAGGTTGAGAGACAGAAACATTCCCTTTTCTTTCCTGCCCATTGGATTCTGGCTTGAAATATACTTATTCCTGTCACCATATTAGAACGTATTGATTACTTTACATGTATACGAAATGTACAGTTGAAGTTGGAAGTTTACATACATCTTAGCCAAATACACCTAAACTTTTTTTCACAATTCCTGACATTTAATCCTAGTAACAATTCCCTGTCTTACATCAGTTAGGAGCACCACTTTATTTTAAGAATGTGAAAGGTCAGAATAATAGCAGAGATAATTATTTCAGCTTTTATTTCTTTCATCACATTCCCAGTGGGTCAGAAGTTCACATACACTCAATTAGTATTTGGTAGCATTGCCTTTATATTGTTTAACTTGGGTCAAACGTTTAGGGTAGCCTTCCACAAGCTTCCCCATTAATCCTGACAGAGCTGGTGTAACTGAGTCAGGTTTGTAGGCCTCCTCACTCGCATATGCCTTTTCAGTTCTGCCTACAAATTTTCTATAGGATTGAGGTCAGGGCTTTGTGATGATCACTCCAATATATTTACTTTGTTGTCCTTAAGCCATTTTGCCACAACTTTGGAAGTATGCTTGGGGTCATTGTCCATTTGGAAGACCCATTTGCGACCAAGGTTTAACTTCCTGACTGATGTCTTGAGATGTTGCTTCAATATATCCACGTAATTTTCCTCTTCATGATGCCATCTATTTTGTGAAGTGCACCAGTCCCTCCTGCAGCAAAGCATCCCCACAACATGATGCTGCCACCCCTGTGCTTCACGGTTGGGATGGTGTTCTTCGGCTTGCAAGCCTCCCCTTTTTTCTCCAAACATAACGATGGTCATTAAGGCCAAACAGTCTGGCTTTTTTATGGCGATTTTGGAGCAGTGGCTTCTTCCTTGCTGAGCGGCCTTTCAGGTTATGCCGATATAGGACTCGTTTTACTGTGGACATATATACTTTTGTACCGGTTTCATCCAGCATCTTCACAAGGTCATTTGCTGTTGTTCTGGGATTGATTTGCACTTTTCCGCACCAAAGTACATTCATCTCTAGGAGACAGAACGCGTCTCCTTCCTGAGCGGTATGACGGCTGCGTGGTCCCATGGTGTTTATACTTGCACACTATTGTTTGTACAGAAGAATGTGGTACCTTCAGGCGTTTGGAAATTGCTTTTAAGGATGAACCAGACTTGTGGAGGTCTACAATTCTTTTTTGAGGTCTTGGCTGATTTAAAAAAAAAATCCCATGATGTCAAGCAAAGAGGCACTGAGTTTGAAGGTCGGCCTTGAAATACATCCACAGGTACACCTCCAATTGACTCAAATTATGTCAATTAGCCTATCAGAAGCTTCTAAAGCCATGACTTCATTTTCTGGAATTTTCCAAGCTGTTTAAAGGCACAGTCAACTTAGTGTATGTAAACTTCTGACCCACTGGAATTGTGATACAGTGAGTTAAGTGAAATAATCTGTCTGTAAACAATTGTTGGAAAAATTACTTGTAAATACCCATTCAATTGCTGGGAGATTATACATGGAGTGTGCGACTTTCTTTATTTTGCTAGTTTATTGGAAAAATTAGAAGTAGATGTTCTAGCCGACTTGCCAAAACTATAGTTTGTTATTAAAAATAAATTTGTGGAGTGGTTGAAAAACAAGTTTTAATGACTCCAACCTGAGTGTATGTAAACTTTCAACTTCAACTGTATATGTTGGGGGTCAATGAAGGATGAACAGGAACTTTGGGTATGGAAAGTTACTGAGTGAGACTATGGGAGGGTCAGAAAGTTCATATTCTGTTCAAACAGGTTATTGCTGAATATTAATATTTCTAAGGAAGGAGGCAAAGGGTAGCAGTTTGGTTTTACTTCCTGATAAGGCAGGCCAGTTGCTGTGGAACTAGGACAAGGAGGGATGTGAAACTCAACTCGAGATAAGGTTAGCAGTTGAAGAGAGAAGACATTGCTGGGAAGGGGCCATAGGGGCCCACCCCGAAAACCATCTGACTACAGTCCTATCCCATACACAAACACTTCCACCCCCATGAGGGTCCTAGACTTAGGTAGGCCATGACAATACCAGGAAACGGAACATATTGTGTTTCTGTCTAACAACAGGGAAGGAGTGTTTACCAAAGACATGCAAGGTGGCAACTCCGCCCAGTTTGAAGGTATAAATATATGCTTGTGGGTAGAATAAACTTGGTTTGAGTGTTTTCTGGTTGTCCGTTTCAGCTTTTGCTCTATTTGTTCAGAACCTAAGATACCTTCAGGCCACTGCTGGACCTCAGCAACCCACTCCTGAAGCACAGCGTGGTTGATGTCCAGCTCTGCCCGCTTTTCTTCAAGGAGGCTGGTTGTCTCTTTCAGTCTTTTGACATTCTGAAAAAAATTCAATTCAATTAAGGAATAACATTACGTGAAGCTTTTAACCAGAAGGGGACTAGGGTTCCAATTTTGGAACACCCCCCACGTTCAGCTGGAAGGTGGCGCATGGAACGCAAAAATATTCCTAAAAATATTTAACCTCCACACATTAACAAGTCCAATGGCTCAAATGAAAGATAAACACCTTGTTTATCTACCCAGCGAGTCAGATTTCTAAAATGTTTTACGGCGAAAACATAGCACATATTTATGTCAAACCACCACCGAAGACAGCTAATTTGCATAGCCAAGTTGAAAAAAATATGCAATCAACAAACGCAGGATTAAAAGAAAAATAATGCACTAACCTTTTGAAATCTTCATCAGATGGCAGTAATATAACATGTTACACAGTACATTTGTTTTTTTTCAATAATATGCTATATATATCCATAAATCTCTGTTTACAATGATGCATCGTTCAAAAAAATGCTACTCAAATGTCCTGAGAAATGACGATAGCTCCGGCAGATAACGTCAGCTAACAAGGAATACACATCATAAACTTTGACTAAATATGCATGTTCTACATATATATAGTTAGATACACTTCTTCTGAATGCAATCGCTGTGTTACATTTATTTTTAACGTTACAGGTTTCGTTCACTAGGCTATACTATGAGTCGGCGCTCAAAAAGTAGCATTATGGCTCCTCTATCTTGGAGTCCACATAAACCCAAATTTACCACATAAATATTCCCTTACCTTTGCTGTTCTTCCATCAGAAGACCTGGAAGGAATTATACTTACCAAAAACAGCGTTTAGTTTTGCAGTCTGTGTCTTTCGGTTCTCAAACACGACACATTTCGGTTGAAATGTAGCCAAAAGTCAAGTGGATGCGCACCAAAACGTCGAACTTACATATTATATGTCGACTAAACTTATCAAACTAAGTTCACAATCAAGCTTTAACATGTTATAAAGGTGTACAGCAATCGTGAGGACGAACAGAAACGCATGCATTGTATAATCGATCTTGGAAAAAAGACAGGACCGGAGCAGAGTGCGCATGAGAGTGACCTGTTTTTTCGCGTTTCGGCCCGCCAAAACTCTCGTGAGCGCGCGATTCTCACAATGTGAATCCCCATTGAAAGCTGAGATCGCGCTGACGACATAGAGACTGTTCCCAGACCTGTCGGTGCTTGGGCAGGGTGGGGGCGATGACGTCAAAGTTGGGCCAACTTTTCTGATGACAAGAGAGAGTTTGGGAGAATGACTGCCCTGAGAGTTCTGCTTTACATACAGACATAATTTAAACGGTTTTAGAAGCTTTAGAGTGTTTTCTATTCAATAATATTTTGTATTTGCATATATTAGCAACTTTTGACAAAAAAAAAAGTTATGTTTACTATGGGCACGCAATTACTCCAGTGGGGGCAGTAAACAGCCCTATCCCCAAGAGGTTTATGTCAAGTGAATCACACTAAAATATTTTACTTTAATGTATATAGTTTTCCTACATCAAGATGACTAATAGAATAATTAAAAGCTGAGCCAGGAATGCACACAGAAGATCAGACATGTAGAAATAGATAAACAAGAACAAACAAATAAATATTATGAAAGCACCCCCCCCCATCAAAGAAAACCCTTCATCTTCAGTCAGCTATCAGCTATTCTAATAATGTACTACCGTGTACCTAACCAATCAACATAAAGATTGCTATTACAGTCGTGTAAGATACAAAATATCAACATTACATCACATCATCGTAGCATCATCAGTTAAACTCAGAATGTGTGCAGCTTGACTAAAAAGTGTGTATTGCAGGAGATGCTATCAGATTTAATTTGAAACACCAAAACAATAAACACACACCGTGCTCCTGGAAGGTAAGGGACCACGCATCATCCTGATGAATTACGGTGGTTGGGGACAAGGGGCGATAAAACCCTTCAAACAGAGGACTCATGTTGTGCAAAACCTTGGTGCTATGGGTGGCTATGTCACATGCGGCACAGATACGATGCCTGGACAGGCTATCCTCACTGTTTCAATACTAACACTGGCCCAACACAGTACCTTCAGCAGAGAGCATGCTGTCCACCATTGCCTCAATCCTTTCTCCCAACTTTTGTCTGCCTCTCTGCCCAAGTCACCTTTGGGGTTACGTGACAATCTGGCCCCATGAAACTCCCCATCAGCTCCTGTAGGTCCTGCATCAGGGAGTCTTGTGGAGATGTAAAAAAAATGTGAATACAAAATTATGACAGAACTCATGAACAGAATAGCTTGGCTGTATTAAAAACATGTTAAAGTTAGCATGGTATTTGTTTGGCATTCTGTACCTGAATCTTGTGGGGATAGGTGCAGGAGCATGGTACTGCAGGAGTATGGGTACTGGTACTGGAAACTATTAAATAAAAATGGTGTTATATTTCTTCATCAACGCAACTTAAGTATAACTTAGTATAACTGTGTTGATTGGGTGATGAGATGAGAATCCACTCTGACAGATATTTCATGAAATTATGATATACATGTCCTGTACATCATTATATTAGATATGTCATTATATTACTTGTGCATAACTATGTGGTTTTAATGTACATTAGCAGTGGTTCTTCTTATTTTGAGAGTAATATCCTATTTTGAATCTATTTTCAATACATGCAACCTAAGAGGTTACAGTCAATCGGTCTGAGGATTTTAAAGTTTTATAGCACTACTTTGTATTGAAATGAAAGCCAGTGAGCCAGCAAATAAATTGGTCAGTATATTGCAACAGCATTCAGTAGTAGTTATAAATGTCCTAACAAGGTAGTCATGCTGCCTGACAGTTGAACGACACTAGCCTTGATGAGGCCCTTACTCTTTTTGGGGTTTGTTGTGTGTTGTGTGATTTCCTCAGGTTCAAGCGACCTGGCTTCATGCCTACCTCAGGTTAACACCCCCTCCTACCATTCGCTACTCTGATGAGCAGAAGTAGGACAGTGTATGATGCTCAAAAGCATGTCCTGTTCAGGCGTGAGGGATTTGTGATAGAGAAGCACAGGTTGTGTTTTCTGAACTGAGGGAGTAGTGTAACACTCCTAGCCATGATAAGTCTAAATCAGGTATGGCAATTTAGGGTTAAAACAAAAATGTGAAACTTCTGGGGGGGCCAGTAGAGAGGGTTGGGAAACACTGTTTTAGGGTCAGATGCCCCAGGATTAAGCTCAGTGGAGAGGGTTGGGAAACACTGTTTTAGGGTCAGATGCCCCAGGGTTAAGCTCAGTGGAGAGGGTTGGGAAACACTGTTTTAGGGTCAGATGCCCCAGGGTTAAGCTCAGTGGAGAGGGTTGGGAAACACTGTTTTAGGGTCAGATGCCCCAGGGTTAAGCTCAGTGGAGAGGGTTGGGAAACACTGTTTTAGGGTCAGATGCCCCAGGGTTAAGCTCTATTTAAGGCAGTATTCACCTGTTCCGGGAAGGTCCATGTCCTCCGCTGAGACTTTTGCTGACAATAATATAGAATTAACATGAGGCAGCCAGGACTGGCATATGTTATCTATTTACAAAAAATGGTTACACTTTACATGTGAAAACAAACACACAACTAAAAGGGCACATAACACTTACCATGGCTTGAGGCCTTCTTAGTCCAGGTCTCTGGTGAATTATGTTGCCTCTTCTGTCCCTATCTATCCATTGGACAGGGACAAGGCTTGTGGCAGGAGCAGGTGACTGTCGCTTTGCAGCTCGCTCTTTCTGATCCTAAAGTATTTATGCAACTCAAACATAGAATGGAAATATATCTGCGATTCAAATTACAACACAACAACTGTGGTATGTACCCACAATTCAACTGCCCTAAAAATATACTGTGGAAATGGGAAGAAATATCACTTATGTTGAAATTGTAATGCTGTGCGATAGCTTTCTCGAAGAGCCTCCTCAAATGCCACCCGTGCCGCATCCCGCTCTTTGCTCAAGCTCATTTCTCTATTTGGTGTGAACATAAACATTATTGTATGTTAACGTAGAAACATAAAAAAGTAACTAAACGTGTGATCATATACTGTGAGACAATCAAATATATATATATATATATATATATATATATAGTAGATTCACACATGATAGAAGTACATTGGTATACATTGTGGATGGTTGATTTTCATTATCGTGAGAACTGCGTTATATTGTGCAAAAGCAAAAGGCAAAGCCTCCATAGTTAACACTCAAATGTTTATTATTTATCTGCTTTAATTCACTCAGTTGTGAACAAAACTAGTATTATTATTTATGAACTAGATGTGTATTCATATTTACACAATTGACATACAGACAGCAAAAAGAGAATTACAGTTAACAGTTTAAAATGTGTAGATACGTGTAGCTATGTAATCATATTTATATGGGAGACACACAGGCCATAAATAAACTAGCTACACCATCAAATATCTAATTAAAAGGCCAAATAGATTATTCCGTTATATGTTATGTATTCAGTGCAGAGTAATTCTTTATTTTAAGTTGGGTGCGTTCGGTGTTCAACACAACCACAGGTATAATAAGAACGAACACAATGGTCAGTTCCGGTACAAATGATAAAACGTCAGTTTCGGAACTACGGAATCATGGGAGATTGAGTTTCACAGTCAGACACTTTTAATTCATGAAATAAATACCTCAATAATTTGCAAAAATGTATTTCCATGTGCTTACACAATTGATATTATTGTATTTTTATATAATTAATAACGCCGCGCAGCTAACCGGCGGGAACCAAAAAGCTAACGATAGCATACAAGATACTGTTGAGCGAAAAAATATCACTTCCTGCCTAGAAGTTGAACCAATATACGTAACTGATTGAAATAAATTACGTTTAGAAATATGCGGGCTGAAAAACAGAAAATACTAGATTATTTGTCACTTCTTGTCCAATAACTTACCTCGTTCTAGCTAGCTTCAAACAAATAAGCGGTTATGTTAATTTGTACTAATAACGCAAACTCAGGGTGCATCCAGTTTAAAGGGATTCGGAAGGGGTGTGCCCATTAGCAGCATCTGGTGTTGAGTTCGATGCATAAGTTTGCTTTTAGTACATAAAACATTGTGCTCATTTGTATATATAGTACATACTTAATGATACTGCGTTGTGAATACTATATGCGTTTGTACTTGCTTTTAACCAAAGCATCAAATCGTTACAGCTCTGATGTTTACAAACAATGTTATTCAATTCAAAATGTTAGCTAGATATTTCAACTCTGTATGGCAAGCGTGAATGTCTGACTGAAAACGTTTAATGGGCTAAATTACACATTCTGTTAATATATGACCCCAACCTGATCTGTTGTTGCAATTTCTATTCTATCACATTTCAGATTTAGATATAATAATTTATAACGATGAAGTTTGGATGTAGTGAACTCCCTTCAAAGTATCTTTAGTTAAGTAAACTATATTTTTCTTAACATGCTGAACAGTCCTCTCGCGCTTGTACGTAGTTTCAGTACCAGGAGATGATACAGCCTGACATGATACTCTCAATTGTGCATCTGTAAAGGTTTGTGAGGGTTTTAGATGACAAGCCAAATTTCGTCAGCCTCCCGAGGTTGAAGAGGCTCTGTTGCGCCTTCTTCACCACACTGTCTGTGTGGGTGGACCATTTCAGTTTGTCCGTGATGTGTACGCTGAGGAATTTAAAATCTCCAATATGGATAGGGGGTTGCTCCCTCCTCTGTTTCCTGAAGTCCACGGTAGCTTGCCGTTGCAAGCTAATTTGTCCTGGGATATAAACATTGGGTTGTTATTTTACCTGAAATACACAATGTCCTCTACTCTGACAAATAAATGTTAGTTTCTAGTTTTGTAAATTTCTTCATTGCCTTTTGTTTGGAATGCAGACTTACCTTATGAAGGTGCTTCAGGGTTATATGCGTGGTTCTCTTGCACGTGCTGAATAAATCTAATTCAAATGCTGAAAACCCACTTGCTGGCCAACAGATTTTCTCTTGGAGTTTTCAGTACATTTATATTGAGCCATCCCTTTAAATATTTTGTTGACAGAATCAATAGAATATATCGAGAGAACGGATTCAGAATATTTGGGATCAATGAATGAAAATCCATCTAAATATTCATATCTGTTGAAGCACCGTTACATTTTAAAAAAATACTCTAATATTTAAGTTTATGTTTATTTAAGTTTATGAAAGTATTTATTAAATCATACAAAACAGGTTTGGAGAGCCTTTATGCACGAAGAAAAACGGTGGTTTGATTCATTCTAAAAATGGCTACGTTCAGTTACTTGTAAATTAATAAATGCATTAAGCCCTAACAGCTCTGAGTGTGTGTTTCAATCCATCCATTGTTTTGATGTAATAAAAAGTGTTGGTGGAGCATGCGGCAAGCCATTGCTGCTCCTTGCAACATTGTAAATACAACATCATCTTGCTAATCTGATATTGAGTGGAATGTACTGTTGCCCAGCCCATATATTGCAGCAGTGCATTGTACCCTACACCATCATTTCAAACGGTAGGACATATGTCCTGTTAAAGCTTACTGGCTGAAGAAGGACAATAACGTAGGTTGCCTATTTAGAGCAGCTTATGATGTACTAGTTGTTTTACAAAAATGTATTGACGTCAATTGATATATTCATGGTATAAACAAAATATAGAATTTTACATTATAAAGTTCACAAACTATAGCCTACTAAGATAGACACCTGGCACAGTGCTGATTGATATAGGTTATGAGCAGTGGATTGGTCTGAACCACTTTAGTAGGCCTAATGAGTTATGAGAAAACAATCAGAAAGTGATGGGAATATTACATTTTGAAAAGCAAATACTTAAGATTGAATATGTAGGCAAATGCCGACGTCAGTGGACCTGTGTGAGGGATGTTATGAATAATTAGGGAGTTTTGAAGGGGCTGATACACTGTTGTACTGTTTAGGCCAAGCAGGGCTCCTGTTACCATTTGTAACAGGGAACAACTTATTATAGCTTATTATATTGCCAACTGACCTTCAAATAGGCTCTGCAATATAAGGCCATTTGGGATAATAAGCGCATCTTCATAGAAGAGTTTATTATAGGCCTATAATAGGCTAGATTAAAATACATACAGTTCCAGTCAAAAGTTCCAGACACACTTACTCATTTAATGGTTTTTCTTTATTTTGACTATTTTCTACACTGTAAAATAGTGAAGACATCAAAACTGTGAAATAACACATATGGAATCATGTAGTAACCAAAAAAGTGTTAAACAAATTAAAATATATTTTATATTTGAGATTCTTGAATGTAGCTACCTTGCCTTGAAGACAGCTTTGCACATTCTCAACCAGCTTTATGAGGTAGTCACCTGGAATGCAATTAACAGATGTGCCTTGTTAAAAGTCCATTTATGGAATTTCTTTCCTTCTTAATGCATTTGAGCCAATCAGTTGTGTTGTGACAAGGTAGGGGTGGTATACAGAAGATAACCTTGTTAGGTAAAAGACCAAGTCCATATTATGTCAAGAACAGCTCAAATAAGCAAAGAGAAACGAAAGTCCATCATTGCTTTAAGACATGAAGGACAGTCAATCCGGAAAACTTCAAGAACATTATACATTTCTTCAAGTGCAGTCGCAAAAGCCATCAAGCGCTACGGTGTAGTAGTTTTCATTGATTTTAAACAACATCAAGGCCTATCCAACAGCATTTATTTTTATTTATCTGTTATTTTACCAGGTAAGTTGACTGAGAACACGTTCTCATTTGCAGCAACGACCTGGGGAATAGTTAGAGGGTTGGGATTAATGAGCCAAATGTAAACTGGGGATTATTAGGTGACTGTGATGGTTTGAGGACCAGATTGGGAATTTAGCCAGGACACTCGAGATATATTTTTATTTAGACCAGAGGAAATAGTGACTCCTACTTTCCCTCCAACACCACTTCCAGCAGCCTCTGGTCTCCCATCCAGGAACTGACCAGGACCAACCCTGCTTAGCTTCAGAAGCAAGCCAGCAGTGGTATGTAGGGTGGTATGCTGCTGGCATCAAGCTGGGATGATTAGGCAAATTCATACCACCCTGCATCCCACTGCTGGCTTGCTTCTGAAGCTAAGCAGGGTTGGTCCTGGATGGGAGAACAGATGCTGCTGGAAGTGGTGTTGGAGGGCCAGTAGGAGGCATCCTTTCCTCTGGTCCCAAAAATATTCCAATGTCCCAGGGCAGTGATTGGGGACATTGCCCTGTGTAGGATGCGGTCTTTTGGAGGGGACGTTAAATGGGTGTCCTGACTCTTTGTGTTCACTAAAGATCCCATGACACTTATTGTAGGGGTGTTAACCCTGGTGTCGTGGCTAGATTCCAAATCTATCCCTCATACCATCATGGACACCTAATCATCCCAGCTTAGAAATAGCTCATTCATCCCTCACCTCTCACCTGTAACTATCCCCCAGGTTGTTCCTGTAAATGAGAATGTGTTCGCAGTCAACTCACTTTGGGGACGTTGGTAGAGGCCATTGAGAGAAAAGGTAAGATGGCTGTGTAATATCAGAACACTTGATTCTGGGGTGTTTTAGTACAAGGAATTTGCCAAGATAAATAGCAGCATTGCCCAGAAAATATGCCACATAGTGCTTTCAATTTGGCACGAATGTATCAGTTATCCATACTTACATGTAAAACCAATGCTTTGGTAGGGGATATTTTATGTATGACATGACATGTGTATACATATATTTATTTAGATTTTATGATCGACATCGATCCCAATGGTATAGAAACAGTGACTTTTGAAAGTGTTTATCAGCTAGGTGAGACGCTTGGGATTTGATAGGAATTCACCTTTCCGCTCACACCTCTACTCCTGAATACCAGTCAACCTTTCCTCCCGCCATCTGGTCAGACCCAGACTCAGCACTCCTAAAAGGGGCTCCTTGGCCTCTGGGTAGCATGTCAAAGGCCAGGTTAGCGTTGAAACATGCCGTGTTCCAGTTAGCGTCTTGCCCATGTGTTTTTAGCTCCGGGTGATGTATTTTGGATGTTTATATATGTGTTACTGACCCACTAATCCAGGCATGCCAGGAGAGAAGAGACTATTTCAGAAGGGTAAGTTAACTTGTGTGTGTGGTGTGTGTGTGAGAAACTCGTGCAGATTCGGAGTGTGAGACTCTGAATAGGCCACCTGGCTCCTTGGCTGCTGGCAGTCAGAGACAGAGCCTGAATGTTGGTAAGACCCACTTACATTAATCTTTTGCTGAGCTACAGAAGTTGGTATAGTTTGTTACCATGGTCGGATAGAGTCATCCATTCCAATGGGATAAAAAGGGATTTACTCCCAACCCTGTGACTTCAGTGATCTGTGCTGCTGTTCATACTATAGCCTTGCCTATTGAGTTCGGTTAAATAGGTTAAATTCCAACTTAACTCGAGGGTTATTAGCATGCTGCCCTTGTGTCTCCCACTCCTGGAGGATCCACTGCATGCGCTATTTATCTTTGCTCTATTTCGACAGTGGGCCAATAACACAGCCTGTGTTAGTGTAGAGAAATAGGCCAGCCTGTTTAAAAACCAGGCTCTGCTGTTCTCCCCTCTAAAGACAATCCAGGGATTTTCCTGCCGTTGAAGTACTTGGGTGCTCCCAATGAAATACTTTTTTCGGGTCATTACACATGTGCACCTTGTGTTAGGGACAATAAAAGGCCACAGATGTCTCAAGTTTTGAGGTAGCATGCAATTGGCATGCTGACTGCATGAATGTCCACCAGAGCTGTTTCCAGATAATTGAATGTTAATTTCTTTACCATAAGCATTGTTTTAGAGAATTTGGCAATACGTCCAACCGGCCTCACAATCACAGAACACGTGTAACCATGTCAGCCCAGGTCCTCCACATCTGGCTTCTTCATTTGCGGGCTCGTCTTGAGACAGCCGAAGAATTTCTGCACACACGGTCAGAAACCGTCTCAGGGAAGCTCATCTGCGTGCTCGTTGTCCTCACAAGGATCTTGACCTGACTACAGTTCAACGTCGTAACCGACTTCGGTGGGCAAATGCTCACCTTCGATAGCCACTGGCATGCTGAAGAAGTGTGCTCTTCACGGATGAATCCCGGTTTCAACTGTACCGGGAAGATGGCAGACAGCATTGAGCAACTTCACACAGCCAGTGAAGAGGAGTGGGACAACATTTCACAGGCCACATTCAACAGCCTGATCAACTCTATGTGAAGGAGGTGTCGCGCTGCATGAGGTAAATGGAGGTCAAACCAGATACTGACTGGTTTTCTGATCCACGACCTTAACTTTTTTTTTTTAAAGGTGTCTGTGACCAACAGATGCATATCTGTATTCCCTGTCATGTGAAATCCATAGATTAGGGCCCAATTCAGTTATTTCAATTGACTGATTTCCTCAGAGGAACTCAGTCAAATTGGCAGTACGATTGCATTAAATGCAATAGAATTGTCTCTACAAGTTCATGTTCCGATTGATATAAGTGTATATCTATAATTGCATGACAGTTTGTTTCGACTGGAGAAAGTGAACAGTGTGTGTTTTGTAAGATCTGTTTTACGTGGAGAGGCTGTTCCTAGAGTTCATGTGACCTGGGACTTGCTGCATGTGCAGACAGAACAGGTGTAAGCTAGACCCCCCCACCCACCCACCCACCCACACATACCTTTAACATGACACAGACAGATAGAACAACTCAGATTCTCCCCTCCTTGTGCTCACACATGCCAGACACTTTCCCCACAGTCTATCTGCTCAGATAGAGAGACGTCGGCCGAGCCAGGCAGGCCTTTTCAGACAGCTGTTGTTTGCTAGCTGAGGCGTGACAGAGCAGTAAACAGCACCCAGCCAGTCTGGTCTGCCTGCCTGTCGCAGCGGTGGAAGAGAAGGAGGACGTTATTTTAGGCACTCAGACACTGTCACCTGTCGTAGGACGAGTCTGGACACTGTCTCCCAGACAGCACACTTAGCCGCACCAGTAACACTTGCCACACCACAACAACACTCTCTGGAGACCTTACCACAGAACAGGAGAACCAGCGATGTACACAAACGGACTCTGCAGTGTCTGAATT
Organism: Oncorhynchus keta; assembly: GCF_023373465.1. NCBI lineage: Eukaryota > Metazoa > Chordata > Actinopteri > Salmoniformes > Salmonidae > Oncorhynchus > Oncorhynchus keta. Next base: position 55,379,862 of record NC_068421.1, on the reverse strand, counting down.
AACGACTAAATTGGTCTTTTACAGAGATCTCTGGTCCTGAGATGGGCCAGTACGACACCCAGGCTCTCTCAGAGACCCTGATGGGATTCCTGCAGGACCTGCCATCCCCCGTCATCCCAAAGTCTATCTATCCCAGCCTGAAGACTACCCTGCAAGAGGAAGAAGGTAACAGCACCTTTAGCACTCACATGCTTCTTCATGTATCTCGTCAAGAACTGATGCAATGAGCATATTCTACTTGGTGGCCAACAAAGCTAAGAAAAACTATTTAAATGCCATCATTGAAGCACACTATCAGGACTGTCAAAAGAATTGTGTATATTTTGGAATCCCTTAGAAATGCAAAGCAAAATATGTTAATTTGGCATTGGATAGAAAATAATGTTGCTTACTTACCATTGTGTCTCACAGCCAAGCCACTAAGATTGTCACTCAATCTCCTTGTTGGTTCTTGTATCCAAGAGTTGTCTGTCTGGGAGACAGGCAGGCGTTTGCTGAAGGCTCTGGAGCCCCCGGCTGTGCCCCTGCCGAGTCTGCATTACCTGCTCAGACACCTGGACCGAGTGGGCCAGGGCTTGGCCCACAACGGCCAGAGCTCGGCCCACAACGGCCTGGACCCCCACACCCTCGCATTCCTCTTCAGCCCTCTTCTGCTCACCACTGGGTCAGTTTCACATTTAAACAAAAATACTGTACCTATGTTGGTCATAAAACTTTCAGACAAAATATTTGTTTTTACTTAAACTCAAATTTAGACTAATCTTGAAGGGGGATTAAAAACCTGCCATCTTCATATACGGCAGGTCCCTCTGCCACTTTCACGAGGGCTTTGTTGTGCCAGCGAGAGAGGGAGAGAGACACTGGCCAGCCCACAGACACAGAGAGGAAGAGAATGCATTAACAGTGCCAGCATCTTCTTGAGCGCATGCTGTTGTCAGTCTACAGAGTTCTGGCTGTAGGAATGGGCCTCAGATGGAGCCAGAAAGAGATTGAAGCCATAACACCTGTCTGTTCCATAACACTATTCTCTATAGTCAGCAGAGTATACGTCCCCTCAGCACCTTTCCAATGTCCCACATGTTAGTAACTGAAGTCCTATTATGGCACCCATCCATCTGGTACTAATGTAAAATATGAACCCCCCCACCCCCTTATCGCATTGAACAACTCTCGCTACCTTAATTCATTGTAATAGCAAAGCTTTCCACCGTCAAATCAAAATCAAATCCAATTTATTTACGTAGCCCTTGCTGATATCTCAAAGTCCTGTACAGAAACCCAGCCTAAAACCCCAAACAGCAACCGTCCTCTGAATGACTTACGTATGAGTGTATTTATTTGTGTCCAGGTCAGAAGAAGGTCATCAGGTTCAGGTGCTGGAGAGGCTGCTGGTGGAGAGGGCCTGGGAGCTGGACCAGATGTCATCAGGTAAACACACAAGCTCACAACAATTTAGCACACTCATTCAGCCTCACCAGGCTCGAATGTGACTCTCACCATATTACCGTAGAATATCTGAACAGCATGGGGTATTAGGTGAGAAGGACATCTCCAATACGAATCCCTATTGTAAAACTCGCTAAGGATATGACAGAGTGTTAACTTCAGATAGAATGATTATAGATGTTTTGTTGTTATATAAGGATGTGCTTTCCCATGCATCAAATTAAACTGAAACAGTAATTGACTCCACCAATGCAACAGACATAAGGGTAAAGATGTGTATTATCACATTTTCAATGTACCACATCAAAATAAATCAAAAGAATAAACCCCAATGAGTCGTGCACAACCCATGTCCAAAATTACTTCCTACCCGTAGTGCTCCAAAAACATTATACCATACATAAAGTCCCGAAGCGCCCCACCGTTGTAGTTACTCACTACTCGTTGATATTTCCTCACTGAAGTATAGCAGTTCCCAGCAGGTGTCCTCACAAGATCCACAGCAAGCACAGCTATCAATGCCGACAGTACTCCTTAGCAGCAACAGATATCCCCTGGAAACATGAACTCGTTAATCTTCCACAAGCAATTCCCTCCAGGTCTCGCACTATCCGAGGCTAACCTCGAGCTGTCAAATACCTCCACGACGCGACGGTAGCTTCAGCCTCCAAGTGTTTCTTCACAAAAATAATAATAACTCTTATCAAATCCGTATGTCCCTTCAAAACTCGTTAGAGATGGGTTTTGTTCTATTTTTTTAATCGTCTTTCATAGTGTAATGATCCTGGGTTCATAAGCGCTGAAATCGACCCTGCCGTCCGAGGATACTTTTGCGGTACAGTCGATAGCGCGCCGGACTTCGGGCTTGAAGGTCGAGTGTTCGAGACCTGCTCCCTGATGTTTCATTACATTGGTGTCAGAAGTGGGATCAGAAGTAGGTCGTTACAATAGTTTTTGTTCACCAACACTGATAATATCTCTACATTTCTCTGTCAATGTCTCTCCCTCTCTTTTTCAACGTCTCTTTTTCCCAGGCTTCCTGTTAACCAGGTCAACTCTATCATTGGTCACAGTTTAACAAGCTACCTTATTGATAAAAACTTAAACTTAAAAGTAAATCAGCCTATTCACTTGTACATTAAATAAATATTTATAAAAAATAAATGCATTAATGGCATTACAATTCAGGAGCAATTCAATCATCTTTTAAACCTAATACCAATTAATTATAACAAATAAACTCTATACTTGGTTTTAATAAGGTTATTACACTAAAAACCCATCTTTGCCTCCTGGGTAGGTTTTGATTGGATGTCCCACTGTATTTGTAACACCACCACCTATTGATTCCTTTGACAGCCCTAACTTCCAAGCCTTCCAAAACCAAAGCCATGGCCTCTTCTGTCATCAATGGGGATGGCAGCAAGATGGCTGATGCAGAGTGGTACTGGGGAGACATTTCCAGGTAAAATGTATAAATAATGGATATCCACACTTGGTTATTTACAGTTGAAACCACGATCTTCTGTTTCAAGAAGAAAATCTTGTCACTCGTCTTACTCAACCATCTTTAATTATATAATCATGCTATATATTTGTATACATTTTTCCAGAGATGAGGTGAATGACAAGATGAGAGACACACCAGATGGCACTTTCTTGGTCCGAGATGCCTCAAGCAAGGTGCAAGGAGAATATACATTGACTCTCAGGTAATAATGAAGTCTTTCTAAAAGTGACTATTTTGTCCCTCCTAAAATACACTCCAAGTTTGAGCTTGCCTAGTCACTCATTTGAAGTGCAATGGCATTTTACCACTTTGTATAGCTTCCAGAGTCTTTCATAGAACCTCAGTAATGTTGTACAACGTCTCGGGGACTTTTCTAGGAAAGGAGGAAACAACCAGCTGATCAAGATCTTCCACCAAGGAGGCAAGTACGGCTTCTCTGAGCCGCTGACCTTTGCTTCTGTGGTGGAACTCATCCTGTATTATCACCACGAGTCGCTGGCCCAGTACAACCCCAAGCTGGACTCACGGCTACTGTACCCAATCTCCAAATATCCGCAGGTAGGCTCATTCTGTTATTATTATTATTATAGTGTTCTGTATCCTGTTCTGAAGGGACTCAGTCTTGGTTTGGCTTCTGGGACATATCTTAATGGGACTCCTTGGTTTTTAAACGGAGATGTTATAAGAGATAAGGAATGTAGCCATCGAACAGCTCTCCGATGCTTTCTGGAAGGCCCTACAGTTCTTATGGCACATTGCGCAAAGGAAAATAACCCATGGCATTCCCAAGAGCACTTACGCTTGTTTGAAATGTCCCCAAACAATTCTGTTTAGGTGAGAACAGTTTGCTTGCTGCCCTTCTCTATTTGAAATGCACTGAGCCCATATTGAATGCACCTTATCTCAACATCTCAAGTGCTGTGGTCAGTTAGTGACTTGTGGTCTCTGCTGTTTCCAGGATCAGGTGGTAAAAGGGGACAGCGTGGAAGCAGTAGGAGAGCAACTGAAGGTGTACCACGAACACTGCCAGGAGACGAGCCAGGAATATGACGTCTTGTATGAAGAGTATACTCGCACCTCTCAGGTACATATCCAACACTTATGTTTTTCACTGTCCCATTTGGGTCTGGGCTCCATAGCATTTGAAATGAGCACAATATCGTCTGTTTTCCCTGTACATCAGGAGTTACAGATGAACCGCACGGCCATCGAGGCCTTCAACGAGACCATCAAGATCTTCGAGGAGCAGTGCGAGACCCAAGAAGGCTATAGCAAGGAGAACATTGACCAGTTCCTCAGGGAGGGAAACAGCAAAGATACTGAGAGGTATCCACAATGGCTTGCTCTAGGAATTTCCTGTTGTGATACAGGCTTTGAACGAGCCCTCTGATTGACTATCAAGCTGGTCGTGATCATGATTTTAAAGTGGGGGACCTAACAATGTTGCCGCTCCATCTCCCAGAATCCAAAGTAATTGGGATAAGCTGAAGTCGCGGGTGACTGAGATCCATGACAGGAAGAGGAAGCTAGGGCAGGACCTGAAGGAGCATGCGATGGACAACCGAGAGATCGATAAGAAGATGAGTAGCCTGAAAACGGACCTTGTGCAGCTGAAAAAGATTAGAGACCAGTACCTGGTGTAAGTTATACCCTTCTACCACACACACACACACACACACACACACACACACACACACACACACACACACACACACACACACACACACACACACACACACACACACACACACACACACACACACACACACACACACACACACACACACAGCAATATTTAGGAACATGGCAGTCCAACAGTTTGCTTGTGTTAACGTCCCAGGTGGCTCAATCAGAAGGGCACCAGACAGAAAAAGATTAACGAGTGGCTGGGGATCAAAAATGACATGGAAGGGTGAGTGAAACCAACGTGGCCTTTAGCCAGTTGTAATGTATTACCACGTATTATCATGTCGTATCGTGTATCGTATTGACACTGGTTTCCTCCCCATGTCAGCTGTTCCTCCCATCTACCTCCCAGCCTGTATTCTCTGGTGGATGAGGAGGAAGACCTGCCGCACCTCGACGAGCGCACTTGGTACGTGGGCGACATCACGCGCAGCCAAGCCGAGGAGTTGCTGAGGGGAAAGGGTGACGGCACTTTCCTGATCCGAGACAGCCAGTCCCAGAAGGGCTCCTACGCCTGCTCTGTAGTGTGAGTCCCGTTAGCCTGACCTGGGGTCTGCAAAGCCTTGTTAACACTGGCAGTTTGAAGTGACTCAAAAAAAAATTGCATATAAGGGCTGGGAATTTACGATACAATATTAACATGATAGTTAGGTGCTGATACGATATGTATTGCGATTCTCACAATTCTATATGTATTGTGATTCAATACTGTGATTTTATTGCAATACAATGTTACAAAATATTGCTTCTGCAGAGTGGCAAGAGAGAGCCATGAGCAAACAAGTTTAGCTCAGTCATGGAAATAAAAGTGCTGAAAACATATTGGGTCCCTATTTCAAAAGAAGATGGAGAACAGGCTATGAAGGAAGAATACTGGCATTTTGGTGCAGGTACAGAAAACTAGCGCAAACATAATATTGCGATATTGCCAAAACGATACGATATATCATCAAAAATAATATCCGATATGTAACTATTGATTTTTTTCCGCAATCAGTATTGCATATCCAATTTCAATCTGTTTTTATCCCCTTGCAGTCTGAACAGCCAAAAAGCACATGGAAACAAATATTTCAAACCACATTTCAAACCACCTTCGTAGGTGGTTTAAAATCAGATACCAATCTGATTCCTGGCCATGCAACTTGTGTCTGTACGGTCAAATCTAATTTATTTGCCCTTGTGTGGTTTTTAGACTGTTATTTGGCATATATTGTTGCTTGCTAGCTACTCTGTTGACAGTTTGACAATAACATGTGGTATCTAACTAGCTTGTTAATTGTTTACAAACAAATGAGTGAATGTGCTAGAAAGCTAAACATATACCTAGCTAGCTAGTTGACTGCTGTGGCTAGCCAAAAAGGACTTGTTTTGAAAGTTCATCTTATCCTTTGAGGCTTTACATGTTTTCTTACACTATCATTTTGAACATTCAAAGCAACTGGGAGACGTCCATGGCAGGCATTGTTGTCACCACCTTAGCTAGCTACATCATTTCTGAGTGATAGGAAGCACGAGCACCACCACCAATCAAACTACACCACTGCACACATACCCGTCATTAGGATTACATCTCGCATAGCCATGTCAACAAATGACTGCTGTCTGAACACACACAAATGCAATTTGGTCACTTGTAACTTGCTGTTTGACAGTCAGTATTCCAAAACAGATTTGAAAAACAAAACTGATTTGAGCATTAAGGCTTGCCGTGTGAACAAAAGGCTTTAGTGAACGCATAATGATTCGGGTTGGAATACGGCTAGACAGTTGGGTGGGGTTTAGCCAGATTTATCAGATGGTTTCCGGCCTCACCTGCCGAGATGCTGAAAATCTCAAATGCATAGGAAATATCGGGACCATCTAAAAACATGGTTGGCCAATCTTATCCTCAAAGGGCCGTTATGGGTGCAGGTTTTTGTTCCAGCAAGCAGTAACACAACTAATTCAGCTCGTCCAAACCTACGGGATTGCAGAACATTTGGGAATGGTATTTGGTATTTATTTATTTTGATCCAAAGCCGCGAATGAGTGCTGCAAAAAGCTTTGTGCTGCCAAATAGCCTACAAAATATGCCTAACCTAAACATACATTTAGTTGCCTAAATAAACCAGTACAGTTCATAAGTAAATTAATAAATAGCTCAGGCCTGGAAAACACTGTGGTAAATAAAGCAATTATTTTTGCGGGGGGAGGGAGAGAAACCAAAAGCATAAGCCAGCGTTCTACCTCCCCCTTGTGATAGTGTGGCGCAATGACAGAACGAGGCAATTTACCACAATCTGCCACCATCTACCACAAACACGGCCAGCGTAAGGAACCACTGTAGCAGGAACGTTTATGGCGTGTAGATCTTGATAGTAGTCCACTTCTGAGGTCTTGAAAAACATTTGACAATCTGTGGTTTTGGGGTGAAATATCACTTTTACTGCTGTGTTTCGGCTAACCAAAGGTTCTGTTCTTGACTTCACATATCTGTACATGCAGTGTGGACGGGGACATCAAGCACTGTGTGATATTCAAGACCTCCACGGGCTACGGCTTTGCCGAGCCCTACGACCTGTACAGCTCCCTGAGAGAGCTGGTGCTTCACTATAGACACACCTCCCTGGTCCAGCACAATGACTTGCTGAATGTAACTCTGGCATGTCCTGTCCTAACCCAGCAGCAACCCAGATGAGACGCAAGATAACCCGGACAGGGCCTGGCACACACAGAGGAAACACACAGAGGAAACACACAGAGGAAACACACAGAGGAAACACACAGAGGAAACACACAGTGGAAACACACAGAGGAAACACACAGAACTCATAAAGACCACAAACCATACAAGAAAACAAAAAAGCAACCGTCTTTCTGCGCGTTGGGTTTGAGAGGAGGGCGGAGTGGATTTTGACATGGAAGAGCACATTCACATGTTCTATTTTTTGTTAAATCTCTACAACACTACACCGTTTTTTGGAGAAACCAAAAAAAAGTAATTGCTGTAGATTCTTTTGAAATCGACTTTGAAATGTATTTCTTTATTTTTCTGTTACTTTTTTCTACAGTTAAAGAGGGGCTTTTTGCGAGAGGGTTTGATATTCAAGACATGGAGAACAAAAAGACCTGCCAGCGCTTTTCTGTTTACATTAAGCCTTGCTCACATTGTCCACTGTGGTAAAATGCTTAAAGGGATTCTCCCGTACTTTTGACTACTTTTTAGCCAGCAGTTCTGAAAGAAGCGCTCACAAGCCAAAATTGCGCACTACGTCTATGTGCACCACGTCATTCCTTTCTGTCTCGCTCATTTGCAACTTGCTAGCTGTTACTGACATGGCGAGGGGCTGAAGCTCATTGGTTGAACTCAAATTACTAGGGGGCTTGCACAGGAGGGGGAGGATTTTGGGGAAAATGGCGCAGCACAGCTTCCAGAAAAACAGTTGCTTTCAAACTAGGGATTTTGTGGCTAATTGAGGGAGAACAGTAATTATTAACTGTCAATGTTTTATTTCTTTACTTCAAGTACATATTACTACAAACACAAAATCCACAGCGTTGGGTAGCACACACACACAAAGAAAGCATTCTATCTGCTCTCTGTGTAACCTTTCATGCTTATGTGCCCTTTCACAGTAGAACATGGTGGAACACATGGTGGTGAAAGTGCCTTCTGTTCTAATCCTCTGTCTTCCATTATTTCTCTGTAAATCAGAGTCCGTGTGGATGCCTGGCCCCAATCAGATGCCAAGTGTTTTGTACAGCACTGTGTGTGAAACTGGAAATCTGAAATGGACCTCACTATTGATTGCCTTAGAGCAGATGGGCAACTCCCTCAGAGTTGTACCTGGCACTACTGCCACTGCCTGCTCAGAGTGCACACTTCTGGTTTCCCAGGTCTCAATCAGTTGCTGATTTAAAGGAAAGACACTATGAAGACGAAACTTGCCCACCCCTGCATTAGTGTGTGTATGATGGTGGTGTTGGAATTGTCCATGTTGAAAATTGATTTATGTTCACATTTTTCGAGTCGATCATTGGTAAATCTCGTCGGGGGGATGAGTTGCTTGCGGTTGACATTAGGTTATGTATGCTGTATGAACGGAGGTATTTGTCAGTCTCTCGTTAAGGTATAAGTAGCCTATTTCAATGATTCAAAACGCATTTTCCTTCATTGGATCATACCTGACACACTTTATGAATGCACTTATTTCTCAGGGCACAAGCTTCCAAATCTGTTTTGTGATGCTAACATACACAAGATATTCTTGTTAGATTTCGAACAAACTACTTTGACAAACTGATTAGTACTATGCAGCGAGTTCGGAGACCACTTGATGACGCCTCGTTATCGACATTGATAACCCTCACACTTGTCGTGCATGAATCAGACCTTTAAACAAAACTAGAGGAGGTATTGAGGTAGAAATCCAACGGCAGGGACACAGAAGGTCATAAATCATTAGCTTTTGCACGCAAGAATCTCACTTGATTTAGAGATCTTGTATGGTATTATTATCATGTTCTTAACCTAACCAGAAGCAGGAGTGACGGGGTTATTGGTGCTAGAAGTGGACGATGTCTTGTATATTATGATGACATTGCATTGGTGCATTTTATTGCCCACTATTAGGAGTGATTCTATTGCCCAGCATGTTGGGATTGGTGAAAATGTACGTTTCATAACTGTCAACATCGTTTGTTTTGTGTGTCATGTTAATCTGGTAAACCTGTTTCTTACGTGTATCTGGTAGTTAGGAGAAAAGGTCTCTCTGGAGAGAGATGACAGATGAATGGTCTGTGTACTATTTACTGAACATAGCATTTCAGCCAGAGTCCTGCTCAGTTTGGCTACCCTTCAGGTCAAAGGATCTTTGAAAACTGTGAGATTGCATTTTTTTTTGGCATGTGAGAGAGTAGTGTATGTAAATAGAGAGAGCAATCCAAAAACAGTTTCCGGTTGATTTTGAAATTGCACTTGCAGTGTAAGTCTATAATTGTTCTCCAACGTGTAGACTGTCTTTTCAACGTGAGCCAGGCTCAGAGGAATTGTTATATATTTCCCCTGGCCTTTTCTGTGTGCTTGGGCCCATATTGGAGATTATGACTATCGTCCATTGATTGCCCCACAGACTGTTATGACAGTGCAGCATAAAACACCAAACGCTTCTTCAGCTTGTGAGAGAAAGTGTGTGAGTGGGTAAATGTTTGAGGTTTGAGTCGGGAGGTTGCCTTGCCAATATTTATAATCTGGGACTGTATATGCACCACAAAGACATGAATATGTTTCAGGAGTTTTATTACAATTGGACTTGAACATGCTCATTTATTTATTTACAATAACCGGCTATGATAGGTCAGGAACACACCTCATCGTGGACATCTCATTCATTGTAAGACAAGGATGCTATCATTGAAGAGGCACTTTTAAGGGTCTGGTTGAAATGGGTTTTTATGAAAGGCCGTTTTAAACCCTGTGTTTCAGTGTTTTTGTTATTCGTTCATCATAACCTGAACAGATTTAATTGAAGAAGCTCATGTGCATTTTTGGGATCTTCTTTACATTTAATGTGTTTACAATCTCTAAATAAGCAAATAGATTAAAAAGACTGTTTTCTAACGATCTATTTGTCTGCTCAAAAGCTTATCTTGAGTGAAATTCTGTCGTAGTGTTTGTTGTATCTTGACTTTCAAATGTTTTTAAGACTGCTGGGTTTTTAACTTTTGCACTTGTGAAACTGTAATTTATACAACCTTGACATAGGTTGGAGTTAAGTACTTTGAAACATGGAAGAAAAAAAAAACATGGAAAAAAATGCACTTTAAAATGGGCTGTAAGCAACATTAGTCCAACTCTGTAAAATGGGCTGTAAGCAACATTAGTCCAACTCTGTAAAATGGACTGTAAGCAACATTAGTCCAACTCTGTAAAATGGGCTGTAAGCAACATTAGTCCAACTCTGTAAAATGGGCTGTAAGCAACATTAGTCCAACTCTGTAAAATGGACTGTAAGCAACATTTGTCCAACTCTGTAAAATGGGCTGTAAGCAACATTAGTCCAACTCTGTAAAATGGGCTGTAAGCAACATTAGTCCAACTCTGTAAAATGGACTGTAAGCAACATTAGTCCAACTCTGTAAAATGGGCTGTAAGCAACATTAGTCCAACTCTGTAAAATGGGCTGTAAGCAACATTAGTCCAACTCTGTAAAATGGACTGTAAGCAACATTAGTCCAACTCTGTAAAATGGACTGTAAGCAACATTAGTCCAACTCTGTAAAATGGGCTGTAAGCAACATTTGTCCAACTCTGTAAAATGGGCTGTAAGCAACATTAGTCCAACTCTGTAAAATGGGCTGTAAGCAACATTAGTCCAACTCTGTAAAATGGACTGTAAGCAACATTAGTCCAACTCTGTAAAATGGGCTGTAAGCAACATTAGTCCAACTCTGTAAAATGGGCTGTAAGCAACATTAGTCCAACTCTGTAAAATGGACTGTAAGCAACATTAGTCCAACTCTGTAAAATGGACTGTAAGCAACATTAGTCCAACTCTGTAAAATGGGCTGTAAGCAACATTAGTCCAACTCTGTAAAATGGACTGTAAGCAACATTAGTCCAACTCTGTAAAATGGACTGTAAACAACATTAGTCCAACTCTGTAAAATGGACTGTAAGCAACATTAGTCCAACTCTGTAAAATGGACTGTAAGCAACATTAGTCCAACTCTGTAAAATGGACTGTAAGCAACATTAGTCCAACTCTGTAAAATGGACTGTAAGCAACATTAGTCCAACTCTGTAAAATGGACTGTAAACAACATTAGTCCAACTCTGTAAAATGGACTGTAAGCAACATTAGTCCAACTCTGTAAAATGGACTGTAAGCAACATTAGTCCAACTCTGTAAAATGGACTGTAAGCAACATTAGTCCAACTCTGTAAAATGGACTGTAAGCAACATTAGTCCAACTCTGTAAAATGGACTGTAAAACATTAGTCCAACTCTGTAAAATGGGCTGTAAGCAACATTAGTCCAACTCTGTAAAATGGGCTGTAAGCAACATTAGTCCAACTCTGTAAAATGGACTGTAAGCAACATTTGTCCAACTCTGTAAAATGGGCTGTAAGCAACATTAGTCCAACTCTGTAAAATGGGCTGTAAGCAACATTAGTCCAACTCTGTAAAATGGACTGTAAGCAACATTAGTCCAACTCTGTAAAATGGGCTGTAAGCAACATTAGTCCAACTCTGTAAAATGGGCTGTAACAACATTAGTCCAACTCTGTAAAATGGACTGGCAACTTAGTCCAACTCTGTAAAATGGACTGTAACATTAGTCCAACTCTGTAAAATGGGCTGTAAGCAACATTTGTCCAACTCTGTAAAATGGGCTGTAAGCAACATTAGTCCAACTCTGTAAAATGGGCTGTAAGCAACATTTGTCCAACTCTGTAAAATGGGCTGTAACAACATTAGTCCAACTCTGTAAAATGGGCTGTAAGCAACATTAGTCCAACTCTGTAAAATGGACTGTAAGCAACATTAGTCCAACTCTGTAAAATGGGCTGTAAGCAACATTAGTCCAACTCTGTAAAATGGGCTGTAAGCAACATTAGTCCAACTCTGTAAAATGGACTGTAAGCAACATTAGTCCAACTCTGTAAAATGGACTGTAAGCAACATTAGTCCAACTCTGTAAAATGGGCTGTAAGCAACATTAGTCCAACTCTGTAAAATGGACTGTAAGCAACATTAGTCCAACTCTGTAAAATGGACTGTAAACAACATTAGTCCAACTCTGTAAAATGGACTGTAAGCAACATTAGTCCAACTCTGTAAAATGGACTGTAAGCAACATTAGTCCAACTCTGTAAAATGGACTGTAAGCAACATTAGTCCAACTCTGTAAAATGGACTGTAAGCAACATTAGTCCAACTCTGTAAAATGGACTGTAAGCAACATTAGTCCAACTCTGTAAAATGGACTGTAAGCAACATTAGTCCAACTCTGTAAAATGGACTGTAAACAACATGAGTCCAACTCTGTAAAATGGACTGTAAGCAACATTAGTCAAACTCTGTAAAATTGACTGTAAGCAACATTAGTCCAACTCTGTAAAATGGACTGTAAGCAACATTAGTCCAACTCTGTAAAATGGACTGTAAACAACATGAGTCCAACTCTGTAAAATGGACTGTAAGCAACATTAGTCAAACTCTGTAAAATTGACTGTAAGCAACATTAGTCCAACTCTGTAAAATGGACTGTAAACAACATTAGTCCAACTCTGTAAAATGGACTGTAAGCAACATTAGTCCAACTCTGTAAAATGGACTGTAAACAACATTAGTCCAACTCTGTAAAATGGACTGTAAGCAACATTAGTCCAACTCTGTAAAATGGACTGTAAGCAACATTAGTCCAATGTAAAATGGACTGTAAACAACATTAGTCCAACTCTGTAAAATGGGCTGTAAACAACATTAGTCCAACTCTGTAAAATGGACTGTAAGCAACATTAGTCCAACTCTGTAAAATGGGCTGTAAACAACATTAGTCCAACTCTGTAAAATGGACTGTAAGCAACATTAGTCCAACTCTGTAAAATGGACTGTAAGCAACATTAGTCCAACTCTGTAAAATGGGCTGTAAACAACATTAGTCCAACTCTGTAAAATGGACTGTAAGCAACATTAGTCCAACTCTGTAAAATGGGCTGTAAACAACATTAGTCCAACTCTGTAAAATGGACTGTAAGCAACATTAGTCCAACTCTGTAAAATGGACTGTAAGCAACATTAGTCCAATGTAAAATGGACTGTAAACAACATTAGTCCAACTCTGTAAAATGGGCTGTAAACAACATTAGTCCAACTCTGTAAAATGGACTGTAAGCAACATTAGTCCAACTCTGTAAAATGGGCTGTAAACAACATTAGTCCAACTCTGTAAAATGGGCTGTAAGCAACATTAGTCCAACTCTGTAAAATGGACTGTAAGCAACATTAGTCCAACTCTGTAAAATGGACTGTAAGCAATATTAGTCCAACTCTGTAAAATGGACTGTAAGCAACATTAGTCCAACTCTGTAAAATGGACTGTAAGCAACATTTGTCCAACTCTGTAAAATGGACTGTAAGCAACATTTGTCCAACTCTGTAAAATGGACTGTAAGCAACATTAGTCCAACTCTGTAAAATGGACTGTAAGCAACATTAGTCCAACTCTGTAAAATGGACTGTAAGCAACATTAGTCCAACTCTGTAAAATGGACTGTAAGCAACATTAGTCCAACTCTGTAAAATTGACTGTAAGCAACATTAGTCCAACTCTGTAACATGGGCTGTAAACAACATTAGTCCAACTCTGTAAAATGGGCTGTAAGCAACATTTGTCCAACTCTGTAAAATGGGCTATAAGCAACATTTGTCCAACTCTGTAAAATTGACTGTAAGCAACATTAGTCCAACTCTGTAAAATGGACTGTAAACAACATTAGTCCAACTCTGTAAAATTGTTATTGCATTACTTTCTGGCTGCACATAAACAATGGTATGTTTTCATGTTGTATTTGTTAGACTGGTAGTTTTGTATAGGCCTAAATTAACCATTTATTAAAAAGAGTATAGTTGTCAAAATACCTTTTTGTTGACATTTTTACTGACAGTTTTCTGAGAAAAGCAATCCCTTGCTCAGAATGCAATTGAGTGTAAACGTTGGGAGAATTGTGATATCTACTGTCAAAATGTGGTCAGGTGGTCTATGATGTTCCTCACTGTTGTCTTGGCAATTTTCTGTGAAGTTAGTCACTACTGATGATGGACTGCTTTATTTAGGTACTGCTTTGATGTTGTGACTGTATGTATGTTATTAATTATCTATTAGATAATTAATTAATCAATTAAGAAGGCTGTTACTCTGGCCTAAGTTTTACGTTTGTTCTTCTGCCTGTTTTGCCAACCAATTTGTCTCCAAGTAAAGAGAAGTGGTTGAAGAGATGATATGGCTGTTGTAATTGCTGTGGGATGTCCAATGAGAGAGTTTGGCTTCTCAAGTGGTCACAAAAATCCATCTCGTTAGCACATCCTGAGGATGATCGTAATCATTGGTGGGAGGAGCTCCAACCCACTGGCTTTTCAAATTGGTCAGCGTGTTGTCTGAGATAAGTGTCAAGGAAGGCTTTGGCTTCAGTACCTGTAAGCAACATGACGTTTGCACCTGTGTTTGTCATTCTTCTTCTGCTCTACTTTCAAGAAATCCCAAGGAAAGTCGAAGCCCAAACCGGCTAGTGAAGGGATCATCAAGGATGATCATCAAGTTTGAATAACTGCACTGAGACATTATTATAATGACAACTGCTGGGCTCAGTTTAGGTTTGTTTTATCAAATCTATTCAAGATTTTTTTTTTCTTGATTCTGTCTTGAAGTATTTCATCTGTCGCAGTTGAATGATTAAAGTGTCCTTTTCTACAAAAATCAAATGTCCTTTTTGTGTGTAATATCACCAGGCATTAAGACATTCTCCTGCAATTATATGTAAATGTCAGTGTATATCCCATATTCCCAAACATTGTTTCACAGGATTGTGGGTTCAGTTTAAATTGATGTTCAAAGAGTTCCTTGTCCATGATTGAATGAGTCATGCTTTCGAAATTGAGCACCAGAGGTCCTACATTTCGTGAGGGCATGTGACTGAAGCCAAATGTCAATGAGAGATGTGACGCCAACAAGCTGTTTTGTTTCGGTTCAAGTTATCCCTTAAATGTGTCTTCATGAGTATTTTAAAGCCCTCCATTTTACTATGATTTCTAAACATTCAACATGTAACTGGGGGTTGGAAGTTGTTTTGGTTCCCACAATATTCACTATCAGGTCAATTCCAGGCAAGTCATTATTTTCTCTAATTGAAACAGTAAGCCTGCCGTGTGTGAGAAGATACATTTCAAGATTATGTTATAATACTGTTATTGCATCAAATGGTTGTTTAATGCAACAGAACAGGTGGTTCTCAAAACACTTTAATCTATGTGTGTTCTACTGAGGATGGGCCTTTGGGAGATTTAACGCTGACAGAAGATTTACCATGTCTTTGGGTGATAAGCCAAACAAGACTGCATTCCATAGCATGAGTTAATGTTTCTGTACTGGGGGAACCAGGGGGGCTGGGGGCCAGACTGGTTTCTACACATTGACACATTACACAGTTTTTACAGCATGTACTGTTTGCTGTCAATTATTAGTATCTTTCATACAAATGTTATCCTTGTGACCCATTTCCATACATCTGTTTGTCATGAACATCCAGGAGGGACTTTGCTATAAAATACTGTGGTATAGTCCTGCTGGTTGGGCTCTCAATGAATCACCAATGGGGGGGCTAGTTGACAAGCTCCATTACTGCAGTAATTAAATATTAAAGTGGACTTGATTTTGAAGAAATGTAAGTCTCTCCTTTTGATTAGAATGATTCCACGACACGTGCTCTCCCTGAACATGTATCACACGTGTTCATGGATCCTGTCTAGGTTCAGAAGCAGTGTCTAGAGCTCAATGCCACCAGGCCCAACTTGGCGGTACCCCGAGTGGAGGTGACCCTGTACTATGAGAGCCTGTGTCCAGGCTGCAGGGCCTTCCTCACCCAGCAGCTCTTTCCCACCTGGGCCATGCTCCAAGACATCATGGACGTCAAATTGGTGCCCTACGGCAATGCACAGGTAGGCCTCTTCTCGAAGTGGAGAGCACTGGGTCAGGTTCAGTAGGGCACATTTTAAAAAGTGAAGTTCAGGTTGTACCTCCGTTTAGGCCTTTTGATGGATCCGTGTTCAGTTAGACTACTGAGTGAATAAGAACATTAGAGAAATCAACCGTAATCACAGAAGTGAATCTTGTGTTGTGTTAATGCTGCAGTCTTATTCCTGGTGTTCTTTCACGGGAGCTTCCCTCAGGGAATTCTCCCTTCACCTGTCAACATGGAGAACCAGAGTGTCATGGTAACACGATTGAGGTGCGCCTGCCAATCAAATGGCAAACTGCTTGTAACCTGAAATATTGTTCATTCATGATTTAATACCTTCCGCTTAGGCATGTTTTCTACATTCAGTGGGTCGGTACTCAGCATTCCAAGTCATTTACTGCATGGAATCTGCAGCTAACTTTCTTGATGCTGCCCAACCTGTGAGTATTGTACTGTTTTTAACTTAATGTTTTAGCTGTTGCATATTTCGTCATTCAAAATGCATTTGTGCACTTGTTTACATCAAGGGCTCTGGTTGCATTCTGTTCTCTAGTGCTTACAGCTGCACATCCCATCCATGATGTGGGACAGTGTAACGTCCTGTGTGAAGGGAGAGCTCGGCTTCAAACTGATGCATGAGAACGCCCTGAAGACCAAAGCTCTCAGTCCGGCCAAAACACACGTCCCCTGGGTGACTATTAATGGGGTAAGAAGACCGTTCCGGGACTGAAACTAGGTGCACAATGTAGATAACATGGCTATAGTACAACCAGGGGTGAGTATCTACTGGTTATCAACAATGGGGTTACCGAGTAATGTTTTTCTGAGCGGATACAGTGCTACTTAAAACTCTTAAGTGTATAGCCGGTCATGCAATTAAACACTGTGCCGATGTCAAGCCTGTACATTGACTTTCCACTTCCTCCTCCTTTGCTGCTTTGCAGGAATACACGGAGGACTTTCAGGACAAAGCAATGTCATCGCTTTTCAACTTGGTCTGCAAAATGTACAAGATGAGTAGCAGGGGGTTACTGGTCCTTGTTTGAGGTTTAATATGAATTACATTTAAAGTCATAAACTGTGGTCAACATGTACTTGGTCATGGGCTAGGCTAAAATGTAATGACCACCCATATTTGTCCACGGGGAGGTAAGCCCCCTGCCTGGACTGGGGCACAGAAGAAACTACTGTACTGAAACCAACAGTCATGTTTTTAAATATTTTGTTACAATATAAGTACCAGCTTCCCTGATTAACTTGAATGGTCTTTCAAAAACATCAGTTGCTGAACTGTATTTCATGAATTGAAAGATTAAAAAATATAAATATATTTTGTCAGTGTGTACAATACTGTGTTAAATAACTCCCTATGTATTGATAAATAAACCCAATGCTAACAAATTGAGGTTCATTGTTTTGTATGAACAGTTTGTAAATATCTTTCAAGCCTTCATCCAGAAAGCTTAACCCTCAAGCTACCAACATATTTGACATGCATCGATGACCAACTTGGGGTCATTTTGAAGCTATTGGAAAAAGCAACAATCATGGCAGAATATCAACTTCTTGTCAACATCATTAGACATGTAATGTTATCTGTGGAAAAACCTTTGACTTATTTTAAAATGAATTAGCATATTCTGGAGAACAATGTTCCTTTTATGTGCAGCTTTTTTCAAAAGTACAGGTAACATAGTGTCTAAATATGGTTTTGGGCCACCACAAGCCGCTAGAACAGCTTCAATGCGCCTTGAGGTAGATTCTACAAGTAATTCTATAGTTTGGTTGAAAATGCTATTTTAGGCGCTGCTCCAAAAAGTGTTATTGCATTGATCGGGTGACTGACACACCCTTTAAACAATGTATGGTCCTTTTGAGACCCCTCTTTCAAAGTCATAAATCTCTTTTTCTAGCAATGGCATCCAAAAGACTGGGCACAACCTAATTATTTTGCACACGTTTGTTAGCGTTTCTCCTTTGCCAAGATAATCCATCCACCTGACAGATGTGGCATATCAAGAAGCTGATATAACAGCATGATCATTACACAGGTTCACCTTGTGCTGGGGACAAGGCCATTCTAAAATGTTCCGTTTTGTCACAAAACACAATGCCACAGATGTCTTAAGCGTGATCATTGCACAGGTGCACCTTGTGTTGGGGACAATAAAAGGCCACAGATGTCTCAAGTTGAGAGGAATGTCCACCACAGCTGTAGCCAGAGAATTGAATGTTCATTTCTCTACCATAAACTGCCTCTAACGTCTTTTTTGAAAATTTGGCAGTATGTCCAACCGGCCTCTCAACCGCAGACCATGTGTAACCATGCCAGCACAGGACCTCATCTGCCTTCTTCACCTGCGGAATTGTCTTAGACCAGCCCCCCGGAAGTATTTCTGTCTTTAATAAAGCTCTTTAGTGGGGAAAAACTCCTGATTGACTGGGCCTTGCTCCCAAGTGGGTGGGCCTATGCTTCCCCAGGCCCACCCACGGCTGTGCCCATGCACAGTCATGTGAAATCCATAGATTGGGGCCAATCAATTGACTGATTTCCTTATGAACTCTAACTCAGTAAAATCGTTAATTGTTGAATGTTGCGTTTTATATTTTTGTTCAGTATAAGTGTTTCTAAAATCCTCGATGGGGAAAAATAATTGGAAACATTTCCTTGTTTGACCTCTAGATTTTATGGGTATTATGACTCATACTGTGGTTGGTTATTTGAAACAGCTGTATAGTGCTTGGGTAAAAAACAAAACCTGCCCCCAGGGTCGTGCCCCAGGACAGAGTTTGGGAAACCCTGCTCTTTAGAGCCCTAAATCTAGACCCAACCAAGATTTATTATATTGAAAAGATAGTTGAAGTGATCGCTCTAACATTGGAAAGGTCCTCAAAAATGGAAGGCAGGCAGGAGGAGGCGAGATCAGGTGGGACCAGTGGCGACTCGTCATTCAGGGCGTTTTGAGCGGCCTGTTTTGCTTGTTATTTTGCCATTAATACATGTCACATATCAGTTTGCGAACAATGTTTTAAAAAAAAAGTGAGTTCACAGGCAACTCCAAAATGCAGGTGTTTCAGCCTAGCTCAGTGCTTTGTGGTGGTGGGGCTAACCAGCAGAAATACAGAGCGTTGCACCTGATTGGCTCTGTTTTCTGTCACTCATGGGACAGTACGTCATCCCCAATTCTAAGGTTAGAGCTTTGAAATTTGATCCCTTTGGGTCCTGCCATTGAGTTATATTAGAAGTGCCCATCCAAAAAGGCTCAATGTCATTGGCCACAGAATGACATCAAATGAGTCGTTTGGAAGGAATCAGTGGCTAACTGCAAGCGTTGCAAAGAAACCACTAAAGTTAGTGGTTCCCACCATAGAAAACCACTAAAGTTAGTGGTTCCCACCATAAATCCAAAGAATGCCAGACTTTGACAAAGGACTGCTACGAGTCCAACAATGTAATGTATGCTGCTGCATAAATGATGTAATATGCAAGGGAGAAATGTATACTGTAGCTAAGTAATACTAAGTGTATGTTGGGCTACTAACAGCTTACTACACATGTGCCTCACGCAAATATGTTGGTCTATTTTCACCAATGCAGTATTGTAAACACACTGACTACTTGTTTTGTACAGCTTTGACAGTGCTACTGATAGAAATGGTGGTGCTTGGCTTGCACGTGCAAATTCAGCACACACAACATTCTATAATATAATTGTGTGTTTTACGTGTTAAATTAAAAGCCCTTTTAAAACACGAAAATAGTGTTATATGACGTGTATCTTTTTTGACACGCAAAGACCCAAACGACGTTCAATGTCCCTCACGCTAATAATTTGGTCTATTTCTCACCTCTTTAATTTCACCTGCTGTTCTAACTTGGTGGTGCACAAATAGCCTATAAACTGTTTTAGATAAATGTAATAATCGATGATTGTAAGAGCTTTCATTGTCTGTTTATATGCCCCATGTGTTTATCCCACGGTTCTGACGTGTACAGGGAGAACACTGTAAGAACAGCCCATGTTCTTAAGGATGGCCTCTTATCCGCGTGTCATCCCCCTATGCCATAGTTTGTACATCTCAATTGTCAGTATGTGTAGTGGTTTTGCTGACATTGCGTCCCACTTTTTTTGTTGTTTGCCCCATCAATATTTACATGCTAAAATGGCCACTGGGTGGGACCATTCTAGACAATAAGAGCATGCACAACTGCGATATAAAGTCTTCTTTTTTTTAAAGTTGCCGAAATACCATGCGTCTACTTATATCAGTGCATTCGTAACAAACTAACTATCCCGAATCGTCTACTTTATTCGATCAAAAAAAATCAACACGTAACAAATTAGCAATTGCATTTTTATCGTTGACCTCCATGCAAAAAAAATCTTCACTTCGTGGTCTTATTTTCGTGAACAGACTTGGGGCGTCGTAAACCCATGGCTTAATAATAAAAAATAATTAAAAAGGTCTGCTATGCAGTTGTCGGTTAACGCGGAGCGACACAAGCAGCAGTTCACGGTGAATGATCTCTGCACACGCAGGTACACTACCTTTAAAAGCTGCATTGCAAATAATATCCCGCGTTCAAATTGACATGTAGAATAAAGCTTGAATCAAAGATTAGGCCGGGATTCAATAAAACAGAAATGAACTATTTGCGCACAGACAGATTTAAGAATAGGCACAAAAAACGATCCATTTAATAGGCATACAGGTTTTCATATTTATTGGCATTTTCACTTTGAACAACTTGTACTCCAGAAACTTTGGGCTTTAAAAATGATAAACAAAACGAAGCAAATTCTCGAAACAAATATTGGAGCGATAGATGTATACATTTTGAAAGGTATTACTTGATTTTTTTTTAGGCTCCAGAAAAATGTATTGAAAGCTAGAATCCTTAATTGAAACAACAATGTAACTAAATAAATAAATAAAAAAAGGAATGGGCCTGGAGAAATGTACCCACACTCTAATTCATAGACTGAGCTATGGATGCAAGGGACTGACCCTCCACGCTATCAAAATTATAGTTTGAACCATGTTTTGAGGCTATACAGTGTTTGTTTACATTTACATTGTTTACAAACATCGGAGTAAAACAAGCTTATATTTGTGGTTCTGATGGGAATATATTAGTCCAAAAATGCATGTCACAACTACAGATTCTATCGTTAAGATCTCTTTTTACAGTACTTACATTTTGACAGACAAATATACTAGGAATAAATATCGGACTTGGAACAACATTGAGGATGAGGAGACGGACATAGAACAGAAGTACAACAGTAATGGCATGCCGTCGTGTGTCACTGTTTCAGAGCAAAGCAATACAAAGGGACCAAGGGAACAAATGATCACCATTCTAACTTCTCAGCCAACACGTTTAACACTGAATGGCACTGATTTATGTACGTTTTACCCTCAATACAGTTGAGCTCCTCCCCATCACAATTTAAGGTTCTTATTTCAGCTGTTTGCTTGTTCATGACCAAACAGCTGAGTGAATGGAATACTGTCAAAGTACAGTATGTATGAATACTAATGTACTCTTCTCCTGCCTTACCAGGAAAAAAGTAAGGGGAGTAAAGAGTAATAGAGAGTAAGAGTAAAGAGTAATACTTTGTAGTGTTAGTTCCCAGGCAAGTTAACCAAGCTGGAGCTGTTGAACTTTTTTGGAAGTACTGTTCATTTCAAATTTCACTGTCCTATCGCTTTAAAATGGGAGGTATTCTTATCACAGGAGGTTGGTTGCACCTTAATTGGGGAGGACGAGCTCGTGATAATGGTTGGAGCGGAATAAGTGGAATGGTATCAAACACATGGTTCCCATATGGTTTCCGTCATTCCATTCGCTCCGTTCCAGCCAGCATTATGAGCCGTCCTCTCCACAGCAGCCTCCACTGATTCTTCTCTATGTACAGTACCAGTCAAAAGTTTAGACACCTACTCATTCAAGGGTGTTTAATTGTACTATTTTCTACATTGTAGAATAATAGTGAAGACAAACTATTAACACATATGGAATCATGTAGCAACCTGGAATACATTTGAATTAACAGGTGTGCCTTGTTAAATGTTAACATGTGTAATTTCTTTCCTTCTTAATGCGTTTGTGACAAGGTAGGGGTTGTATACAGAAGATATCCCTATTTGATAAAAGACCAAGTCCATATTATGTCAAGAACAGCTCAAATAAGCAAAGAGAAACGAAAGTCCATCATTACTTTAAGACATGAATTCGGAAAATTTCAAGAACTTTGTTGGTTTTTGCGACTGCACTTGAAGAAACTATCAAGTGCGATGATGAAACTAGCTCTCATGAGGACCGCAACAGGAAAGGAAAACCCAGAGTTACCTCTGCTGCAGAGGATAAGTCCATTAGAGTTAACTGCACCTCAGATGGCAGGCCAAGTAAATGCTTCACAGAGTTCAAGTAACAGACACATCTCAACATCAACTGTTCAGAGGAGACTGTGTGAATCAGGCCTTCAAGGTCAAATTTCTGCAAAGAAACCACTACTAAAGGACACCAATAAGAAGAAGAGACTTGCTTGGGCCAAGAAACACAAGCAATGGACATTAGACCAGTGGAAATATGTGCTTTGGTCTGATGAGTCCAAATTTGAGATTTTTGATTCCAACTGCTGTGACATTGTGAGACACAGAGTAGGTGAACAGATGATCTCTGCATGTGTGGTTCCCACCGTGAAGCATGGAGGAGGTGTGATGGTGCTTTGCTGGTGACTCTGTCTGTGATTTATTTAGAATTCAAGGCACAAGTAACCAGCATGGCTACCACAGCATTCAGCGACACGCCATCCCATCTGGTTTGCGCTTAGTGTGACTATAATTTGTTTTTCAACAGGACAATGACTCAAAACACACATCTAGGCTGTGTAAGAGCTATTTGACCAAGGAGTTGCTGCATCAGATGACCTGGCATCCATAATCACCAGACCTCAACCCAGTTTGAGATGGTTTGGGATGAGTTGGACCGAAGAGTGAAGGAAAAGCAGCCAACAAGTGCTCAGAATATACAGTTGAAGTCAGAAGTTTACATAAACTTAGGTTGGAGTCATTAAAACTTATTTTTCAACAACTCCACAAACTTCTTAACAAACTAGAGTTTTGGCAAGTCGGTTAGGACATCTACTTTGTGCATGACAAGTAATTGTTCCAACAATTGTTTACAGACAGATTATTTCACTTATAACTCACTGTATCACAATTCCAGTGAGTCAGAAGTTTACATACACTAAGTTGACTGTGCCTTTAAACAGCTTGGAAAAGTTCCAGAAAATGAAGTCATGGCGTTTGAAGCTTCCGATAGGCTAATTGACATAAATTGACTGAATTGGAGGTGTACCTGTGGATGTATTTCAAGGCCTACCTTCAATCTCAGTGCCTCTTTGCTTGACATCATGGGAAAATCAAAAGAAATCA
Source organism: Oncorhynchus keta (assembly GCF_023373465.1). Taxonomy (NCBI): domain Eukaryota; kingdom Metazoa; phylum Chordata; class Actinopteri; order Salmoniformes; family Salmonidae; genus Oncorhynchus; species Oncorhynchus keta. The sequence continues at coordinate 55,356,052 of NC_068421.1, read as the reverse complement.
GCCAAGACCTCAGAAAAAAATTTGTGGACCTCCACAATATAACCTGAAATGCTTCTTAGCAAGGAAGAAGCCACTTCTCCAAACCCACCATAAAAATACTATGGTTTGCAATTGCACATGGGGACAAAGATTGCACTTATGGAGAAATCTTCCTGGGTCTGATGAAACAAAAATAGAACTGTTTGGCCATAATGACCATTGTTATGTTTGGCGGAAAATGGGGGAGGCTTGCAAGCCAAAGATCACCATCCTAACCGGTGGTGGCAACATCATGTTGTGGGGGTGCTTTGCTGCAGGAGGGACTGGTGCACTTCACAAAATAGATGGCTTCATGAGGAAGCAAAAGTATGTGGATATATTGAAGCAACATCTCAAGACATCAGTCAGGAAGTTAAAGCTTGGTCGCAAAATTGGTCTTTTACAAATGTACAATGACCCCAAGCATACTTCCAAAGTTGTGGCGAAATGGCTTAAGGTCAACAAAGTCATGGTATTGGAGTGGCCATCACAAAGCCCTGGCCTCAATCCCATAGCAAATGTGTGTGGGGAACTGAAAAAGCGTGTGCGAGAAAGGAGGCCAACAAACCTGACTCAGTTACACCAGCTCTGTTTGGAGGAATTGGCCAAACCACCCAACTTATTGTGGGATGCTTGTGGAAGGCTACCTGAAACATTTGACCCAAGTTAAGCAATTGAGTGTATGTAAACTTCTGACCCACTGGGAATGTGATGAAAGAAATAAAAGCTGAAATAAATCATTCTCTCTACTATTATTCTGACATTTCACATTAAAATAAAGTGGTGAACCCAACTGACCTAAGACAGGGAATTTTTTACAAGGATTAAATGTCAGGAATTGTGACAAACTGAGTTTAAATGTATTTGGTGTATGTAAACTTCCGACTTCAACTGTATATCTAGGAACTCCAAGACTGTTGGAAAAGCATTCCTCATGAAGCTGTTTGCGAGAATGCCAAGAGTGTACAAAGCTGTCATCAAGGCAAAGCTTGGATACTTTGAAGAATCTAAAATATATTTTTTAGTTACTACATGAATCCATATGTGTTCATAGTTTTGACGTCTTCGCTGTTATTCTACAATGTAGTAAATAGTAAAAAATAAAGAAAAACCCTTGAATGAGATGGTGTCCAAACTTTTGACTAGTACTGTACATCTGGGGTACAAGCATATTCTCCAACGTCTTACAATTCCTGTTGGTCCTTCCCTGTAGCATACTTGTTGAAAGTTATACAGCATTGGTGGAAAATGGATGTTTCAGTGTTTTGCTGTGGTCAATTGGCATTCACATACTGTAGATAAAAGCTGTATCCCTGTGAAGAGCAGAACATGAATCAACTTGACAAAATTGAATGAGGCATTTAAGTCGAAGCATTTACATCCAACGTATTAAGGTGCGACATTTTTCCCATGAAAAAAATTAGCATAATTCTAACAATTGATCAAATAACATGAATACAATCAACAGTTCAGAGAGAACATTGTGTTAAACCTTTCATAATGACTTAGGCTGGCAGATGCTTTGGTTCAAATTCCAAACACTTGTGGCACAATTTTCCCTATAAACTTGTTTCCCCTCAAGAACAAATTAAACAAGACATTAGGGGCTTATTCAGGCAAATTGGAAGTTATCAAATGTCAATACGGAAATTATTTTCTGTTGTGTTTTACAGGGAATCATATCATCTCTGTTCACTACATTTCTATCTGCAACTTTCAAAGCATCGCACCCTACTGGACAAAAACCCTTATTAGTCTACTCTGCGGCCCTGTCCAGAAACAACCCATAGCCCCTAGACACTTGTGGAGATCTGACAGGATTTCATAGGTTTAAGCTACAGTACATGACAATTTAACCACTCTGATAGGTTAGGTGGAATTATTACCACATTTATTACACCTATCCATTCCTCTCAGATCTACACAACCTTCAGTAAGCTGTCTAGTAGAATCATGGTTTGGCTCAAGCGCTTCAGAACTGAATTAATTTACAACAGAGATTGTAAAGTGCTACTGGATGGTGGAGGCACCCTGATAACTATGCTTACAAAGCACAGAGACAAACAGACATAATGAAGACATCCCAAATATATAAAAGAAAACAACCATTTCATATCATATTTAAAAATGTGACACAAACGTAAAACATGACCCCATAAAAAGAAATACAATGTTACGAATATGAGTGTAGTGGTGGTGTTTGTCTAGATTTAAAACAACCCAATCAACCACAGTACTTCAGGAAATGTTTAAATGCTTGACTTGTATAGAGTGGGGTCTGAAATTATTGACACCCTTGATAAAGAATAGCAATACTGACTGTATAAAATAAATAATAAAAATACTGAGCTATATTTTGTGCTAAAAAATGACTCCCCCTAAAAGGTAGGGGTCATAATTATTGACACCCCTAAAGATTTCCTGTTTGTTTCTTACTCCATACTTATTAACTTGCTTTCGTTCTCAAACTCTTCATTTAGATCAATAGAGGGCGCCAAACACATGTCAACCAGTTATGTATTTTTGTGTAACTTGAACCTCTTGAAGTTCTAAGAAACGTTTCTTGTCAGCGACAAAACTCGAAACAGGCAGTCTAGGTTAATTAAGGGGCACCCAAGAAGTCTGTGCTACATTAAAATCATTTCTCTCTACATACCCTGAGGTTTAAGTCACAATTATCTCACTATTCAGGTACATACTGGATTTGGTTAAACTTATCATTCACAGAACTCTCAGAAACTAAATCAAATATACTAGTTTATGCTTACTGAAATCAAACAAATGCAACAGTTCTAAGACCCTGTAAATTGATCACAATCCTTACAATATTCCATTGAATAGATCTATATTCCATCATTTTGAGGAAGACATTTTCTCAGTAGAATTCCTTGCTCCATCAGGAGACGTTGGTGAGACTGGTTAGCCATGTAATTAGTTCTACCTTTGATCAGCTAGACATATACAGCAGTCTGTTTCTGACACTTTACCCCTAGAATCAATTTACAGAAGGAGAAAAAAAGAGGATATAACGATACTTCTTGTTCTACAAGATTAAACGGAGGGAAAGTGGTCAGTGTAAAGGTGTCTTCAGTGTAAAGGGACTGTTGTCATTACAGACTGTTGTCAAAAAACCCACCCTGCACGTCCAATTGCTGCTGGGACCCACGAACCAAGGCAGGGACTGAATGAGGTGTTGGGTGGGCTAGGGTTGGTGTTACGTGCCAAGCCGTAGGTACGCTACACTATTGCCTTCCTGACCCAGTTCTCTGTCCATATCATCTCTGTCGTCCCCGTCCAGCCCGGGGCTCAACGTCCTGAGATGGCCGGGGCTCCTAACTGACATGGTGGTCAGACTGAGGGCCCGGCCAGGGTGAGGGGAGGGGGGCCGGTGTCTGGTGCTGCTGCTGCTGCTGGGCTCTGGGGATTGAGACAGGGCCGGGGTCTTCCTAGAAGTCTCTCCCTCCAGTGCCATCTCTTCCTCGGGTGAGCTCTCCAGGTCTGACTCGACGTCGCCCTCCTCCTCCTCCTCCTCCAGGGTGAGTTCAAACTGGAACTTGTCCCCTGTGGAGGTGCAGCAGCCCCCCGCCATGACCTCCAGGGCCCCTGGTCCCCCGTCAAGGTCCCTGTCCTCGAGGGTGGGTGAGGGGCTGCGCTGTATCATACTCTGGTACCACTCCCGGTTGTCCTCCAGCGTGTCCAGAATGTCCTGGGCGTCAGGGTGGACCAGGTCTGCCCACGTCTCCCACAGAGGGTGGACAATGTAGTCTATGAATCCCACCTGCAGGGGGGAGTAAATATGTGAGATGTAAATGCACAAAGACCCATACTTTTGAACTTTTGCTAAGACCATTGGTTTAAACCATTGGTCTCAAATGGCTAGTTGCTAGCTTTTCTCATAAACCATGCTGGCAAAATTTGCCACAATGCAATATCCAGCAACAAAATTCTTATCAGCCAATTAAAATTGTCTACGTAGTTGGATCTGATCCCAATACTTTCTCACTAAAGTATCCATTGAACTTTTAGCCAACTGTCTTAGCGAACTGTGACCCCAATCAGTCATAATGGTTTGGAAAAAATACAACCAGTTGACAAGACCTCCATCTTCAATTTATTTTTACGGTGGATGTAGCTAAAAATATAAACGCATAATCCCCGTAAAAGCACATGGATGTGTATGAAACGGTGAGCAAAAACTTGGAATTTGGTCATATATGCAGAAATGTGCCTTACTGCCTTTCGAACTTTGTGGAACATCAATAGCTTAGCCATGGAAGCATCATGTAAAATATATTGGAACACTCCACTTAACCAAGCAGTTGGATGGTTTAACAATCTCACTCTGGTGGTCAAATTGACCTGTTTAACAAATACAATTTCATGGTGGCTATACCGTTTAAGGTTTCCGGATCGAATTATCTGCTCAGCTGGCCGTCCCCAGCATCGTGGCAATTTTTGCCAGGTTGGCCTATGAGAAAATCTAACAGCTAGAAATGTAAGACCAATGATTTAAACCAATGGTTTTAGCAAAAGTTCACGAGTATGGCCCCACACTGTTTGATAGGTTCAAACAGACAGTATGACAATAACTTGTAAGCAACTGGGTCTGTTAAGCAGTGCCAAAGATCTGCGGGTGGGTTTGCAGATTTGCGTGAGTGAGAGAGCCTGCTCGCCTTCGCCTGCGTGCACACTACTTGTATGCTATGCACATGCGCTGTACATTACAGTACCTGGGTCTTCTCGACAGAGGCATTGTGTTTGTCACACATAGGGCTGATCTCCATGCCCTTGTCCCTCTCTCTGTCCCCCTGAGTGAAGAACTCCATCATGATGCGGTCCGTCCACTGGCGGTAGACGGCCAGTGGCTTGGTGGGGTTACTCAGGTCAGCACAGTGAACCATGTTCTGCAGGACCTTGAGACAAGCACAAAGGACCCCGTTAATCTATTGCTTTGATCTGTTCAGAATATCTTTTTAAATTACATATACACTACTTGTCAAAATTTTTAGAACACTTACATTGTAGAATACTAGGTATGACATCAAAACTGTGAAATAACACATATGGAATCATGTAATAACCAAAAAAGTGTTTTATATTTGAGATTCTTCAAATAGCCACACTTTGCCTTGATGACAGCTTTGCACACTCTTGGCATTCTCTCAACCAGCTTCATGGGGTAGTCACCTGGAATGCAATTAACAGATGTGTCTTGTTAAAAGTTAATTTGTCAAATTTCTTTCCTTAAAGCGTTTGAGCCAATCAGTTGTTGTGAAATGGTAGGGGGGAATACAGAAGATAGCCCTATTTGGTAAAAGACCAAGTCCATATTATGGCAAGAACCGCTCAAATAAGCAAAGAGAACCCATCATTACTTTAAGACATGAAGGTCGGTCAATACGGAACATTTCAAGAACTTTGAAAGTTTCTTCAATTGTAGTTGCAAAAACCATCAAGCGCTATGATGAAACTGGCTCTCCTGAGGACCGCAACAGGAATGGAAGACCCAGAGTTACGTCTGCTGCAGAGGATACGTTCATTAGAGTTAACTGCACCTCAGAATTTGTCCTCTGGTCTGGAGTCCATGTCTTTGTGAGAAGCGATGTGGGTCACCAGATGATCTCCGCATATGTATTTCCAACCATAAAGCATGGAGGAGGAGGTGTTATGATGTTGGGGTGCTTTGATGGTGACACTGTCTGTGATTTATTTAGAATTCAAGGCACACTTAACCAACATAGCTACAACAGCATTCTGCAGTGATACACCATTCCATCAGGTTTGGGCTAAGTGGGGCTTGTTTTTTTTGTGTTTAATTTGCTTTTCAACAGGACAATGACCCAACACACATCCAGGCTGTATAAGGGCTATTTTACCAAGAAGAAGAGCGATGGAGTGCTGCATCAGATTGACCTGGCATCCACAATCACCTGACCTCACCCCAATTGAGATGGTTTGGGATGAGTCAGACCGCAGAGTGAAGAAAAAGCAGCCAACAAGTGCTCAGCATATGTGGGAACTCCTTCAAGACTGTTGTAAAAGCATTACAGGTGAAGATGGTTGAGAGAATGATAAGAGTGTACAAAGCTGTAATCAAGGCAAAGGGTGGCAATTTGAAGAATCTCAAATATCAAATATACAGTGGTGGGAACAAGTATTTGATACACTGTCGATTTTGCAGGTTTTCCTACTTACAAAGCAAAAAAATACATTATTGTAATTTCGCTCATTACCTGTATTAACTGCACCTGTTTGAACTCGTTACCTGTATAAAAGACACCTGTCCACACACTCAATCAAACAGACTCCAACTTCTCCACAATGGCCAAGACCAGAGAGCTGTGTAAGGACATCAGGGTTCAAATTGTAGACCTGCACAAGGTTGGGATGGGCTACAGGACAATAGGCAAGCATCTTGGTGAGAGGGCAACAACTGTTGGCGCTATTATTAGAAAATGGAAGGAGTTCAAGATGACGGTCAATCACCCTCGGTCTGGGGCCCCATGCAAGAGCTCACCTTGTGGGGCATCAATGATCATGAGGAAGGTGAGGGATCAGCCCAGAACTACACGGCAGGACCTGGTCAATGACCAGAAGAGAGCTGGGACCACAGTCTCAAAGAAAACGATTAGTAACACACTACGCCGTCATGGATTAAAATCCTGCAGCGCACGCAAGGTCCCCCTGCTCAAGCCAGTCCAGGCCCATCTAAAGTTTGCCAATGACCATCTGGATGATCCAGAGGAGGAATGGGAGAAGGTCATGTGGTCTGGTGAGACAAAAATTTAGCTTTTTGGTCTAAACTCCACTCGCCGTGGTTGGAGGAAGAAGAAGGATGAATACAACCCCAAGAACATCATCCCAACCCAACCGTGAAGCATGGAGGTGGAAACATCATTCTTTGGGGATGCTTTTCTGCAAAGGGGACAGGACGACTGCACCGTATTGAGGGGAGGATGGATGGGGCCATGTATTGTGAGATCTTGGCCAACAACCTCCTTCCCTCAGTAAGAGCATTGAAGATGGGTCGTGGCTGGGTCTTCCAGCATGACAACGACCCGAAACACACAGCCAGGGCAACTAAGGAGTGGCTCCGTAAGAAGCATCTCAAGGTCCTGGAGTGGCCTAGCCAGTCTCCAGACCTGAACCCAATAGAAAATCTTTGGAGGGAGCTGAAAGTCCGTATTGCCCAGCGACAGCCCCAAAACCTGAAGGATCTGGAGAAGGTCTGTATGGAGGAGTGGGCCAAAATCTCTGCTGCAGTGTGTGCAAACCTGGTCAAGAACTACAGGAAACGTATGATCTCTGTAATTGCAAACAAAGGTTTCTGTACCAAATATTAAGTTCTGCTTTTCTGATGTATCAAATACTTATGTCATGCAATAAAATGCAAATTAATGACTTAAAAATCATACAATGTGATTTTCTGGATTTTAGTTTTAGATTCCATTCCACAGTTGAAGTGTACCTATGATAAAAAAAATTACAGACCTCTACATGCTTTGTAAGTAGGAAAACCTGCAAAATCGGCAGTGTATCAAATACTTGTTCTCTCCACTGTATATTGATTTGTTTAACACTTTTTTGGTTACTACATGATTCCACATGTGCTATTTCATAGATTTGATGTCTTCACTATTATTCTACAATGTAGAAAATAGTAAAAAGAAAGAAAAACCCTTGAATGAGTAGGTGTTCTAAAACTTTTGACTTTTGTCATTTCTACTTCAGGCATTTATGTAGAAACCTATATATATATATAGGTTTCTATATATATATATATGTGGACACCCCTTCAAATTAGTGGATTCGTCTATTTCAGCCACACCTTTTGCTGACAGGCATATAAAAGCGAGCACAGCCATGCAATCTCCATAGACAAACATTGTCAGTAGAATGGCCTTACTGAAGAGCTCAATGACTTTCAACGTGGCACCATCATAGGAGGACACCTTTCCAACAAGTCAGTTAGTCATATTTCTGCTCCGTTAGACCTGCACCGGTCAACTGTAAGTGTTGTTATTGTGAAGTGGAGACGTCTAGGAGCAACAATGGCTCAGCCGCAAAGTGGTAGGCAACACAACCTCACAGAACGGGACCGCCAAGGGCTGAAGCTCGCAGCGCATAAAAATTGTCTGTCCTTGGTTGGAACACACACTAATGTGTTCCAAACTGCCTCTTGAAGCAATGTCAGCACAAGAACTGTTCATCGGGAGCTTCATGAAATGGGTTTCCATTACCGAGCAGCAGCACATAAGCCTAAGATCACCATGTGCAATGGCACAAAGTGGTGTAAAGCTCGCCGCCATTGGAATTTGGTGCAGTGGAAACACGTTCTCTGGAGTGATGACTCACGTGTCAACATCTAGCACGCTACCTGCCCGAAAAGGAGTGCAAGCTTTCATCGTTGCCGTTTCTACAGAAGTGTTTGGCGATAGACTAGGAATGCCTTGAAGATCGACCAGTCATTCGTGATCGACCGGTTATCAAAGTTTGAGCTTTGAAATAAACTCAGCAAAAAAAGAAACGTCCCTTTTTCAGGACCCTGTCATTCAAAGATAATTCTTAAAAATCCAAATAACTTCACAGATCTTTATTGTAAAGGCTTTAAACACGGTTTCCCATGCTTGTTCAATATACCATAAACAATTAATGAACATGCACCTGGTCGTTAACATGAACATGCACATGGTCATTAAGACACTAACAGCTTACAGAGGTAGGCAATTAAGGTCACAGTGATGAAAACTTAGGACAGTAAAGAGGCCTTTCTACTGACTCTGAAAAACACCAAAAGAAAGATTCCCAGGGTCATCTGCGTGAACGTGCCATAGGCATGCTGCATGGAGGCATGAGGACTGCAGATGTGGTCAGGGCAATAAATTGTAATGTCCGTACTGTGAGATGCCTAAGACAGCGCTACAGGGAGACAGGACGGACAGCTGATCATCCTCTCAGTGGCAGACCATGTGTAACAACACCTGCACAGGATCAGTACATCTGAACATCACACCTGCGGGACAGGTACAGGATGGCAACAACAACTGCCCGAGTTACACCAGGATGCACAATCCTTCCATCAGTGCTCAGACTGTTCGCAATAGGCTGAGAGAGGCTGGACTGAGGGCTTGTAGGTCTGTTGTAAGGCAGGTCCTCACCAGACACCCCCGCAACAACGTTGCCTATGGTCACAAACCCACCGTCATTGGACTAGACAGGACTGGCGGTTTTGTCTTACATTACATTACATTTAAGTCATTTAGCAGACGCTCTTATCCAGAGCGACTTACAAATTGGTGCATTCACCTTATGACATCCAGTGGAACAGCCACTTTACAATAGTGCATCTAAATCTTTTAAGAGGGGGGGGGGTGAGAAGGATTACTTTATCCTATCCTAGGTATTCCTTAAAGAGGTGGGGTTTCAGGTGTCTCCGGAAGGTGGTGATTGACTCCGCTGTCCTGGCGTCGTGAGGGAGTGTGTTCCACCATTGGGGAGCCAGAGCAGCGAACAGTTTTGACTGGGCTGAGCGGGAACTGTACTTCCTCAGTGGTAGGGAGGCGAGCAGGCCAGAGGTGGATGAACGCAGTGCCCTTGTTTGGGTGTAGGGCCTGATCAGAGCCTGGAGGTACTGAGGTGCCGTTCCCCTCACAGCTCCGTAGGCAAGCACCATGGTCTTGTAGCGGATGCGAGCTTCAACTGGAAGCCAGTGGAGAGAGCGGAGGAGCGGGGTGACGTGAGAGAACTTGGGAAGGTTGAACACCAGACGGGCTGCGGCGTTCTGGATGAGTTGTAGGGGTTTAATGGCACAGGCAGGGAGCCCAGCCAACAGCGAGTTGCAGTAATCCAGACGGGAGATGACAAGTGCCTGGATTAGGACCTGCGCCGCTTCCTGTGTGAGGCAGGGTCGTACTCTGCGGATGTTGTAGAGCATGAACCTACAGGAACGGGCCACCGCCTTGATGTTAGTCTTACCAGGGGTGATGGTCGGATTTGCGTTTATCGTCGAAGGAATGAGCGTTACACCGAGGCCTGTACCCTGGAGCGAGATGGATTTGGAGGTGGAGGGTCCGTCATGGTCTGGGGGCAGTGTGTCACAGCATAATCAGACTGAGCTTGATGTCATTGCAGGCAATCCCAATGCTGTGCGTTTACAGGGAAGACATCCTCCTCCCTCATGTGGTACCCTTACTGCAGGCTCATATTGACATGACCCTCCAGCATGACAATGCCACCAGCTATACTGCTCATTCTGTGCATGATTTCCTGTAAGAAAGGAATGTCAGTGTTCTGCCATGGCCAGCGAAGAGCCCGGATCCCATTGAGCACGTCTGGGACCTGTTGGATCGGAGGGTGAGGGCTAGGGCCATTCCCCCCAGAAATGTCCGGGAACTTGCAGGTGCCTTGGTGGAAGTGTGGGGTAACATCTCACAGCAAGAACTGGCAAATCTGGTGCAGTCCATGAAGAGGAGATGCATTGCAGTACTTAATGCAGCTGGTGGCCACACCAGATACTGACTGTTACTTTTGATTTTGACACCCCCTTTATTCAGGGAAAACATTCCAGTTCTGTTAATCACATGTCTGTGGAACTTGTTCAGTTTTTGTCTCAGTTTTTGAATCTTGTTATGTTCATTGAAATACATGTTAAGTTTGCTGAAAATAAACACAGTTGACAGTGAGAGGACGTTTATTTTTTTGCTGAGTTTATAACATGGTCTGAGAATAACAATATTGGCGGGCCAGGCATATAGCCAATATGCTGTGATAATGTAGTAGACCTACCGCACAAACCTCATTCCTACAAAACTGTAGGTTAATGTTACATTTTTTAAGTCATGCGAAAGTGAACTGCATTGGGATCAGTTGTCACCAACCTTTTCTAAGTGATTGATAGTTGGTATTCAGCAGTCTTAAAAGTATGCCTTATTTACTTTGAAGAACTACTATAAAAGTGATTTTGTCAGACAGCATAGGCAGCAGGTCTATATAGATTATTTGATGACTTTGAATGAAATATTATATTAATTATTTGAGTAAAACTAATGTTGTATATGCAACAACTGAAATATTTTATTAAAGTAAAGTGAATAAATGATGGTTAATAAATGCTAAGTAGCAATGGGCAGCCACTACCATCATGGAACTTGTTTTAATTGTTTTATTCTGTGTTGTTGCAGCATTCAGCCCACATAAAGCATTGTGCAATTAATAAAAAAAATTAAAAACAACATTTTAAAAAACTTGGTGATATTATAATAATCTAACCAAAACCGAACCGAACTCAAAAATCAAAAATTGCTCAGCACTAGTCAGGGGCGGACTTAGTGATTTAGAGGCCCCATGCTGAGGCACCCCCATGTCTATTCAACAAAAGCCGGCTTTAAAAAGAGCCGGCTTTATTTAGGTGAATGGAGCAGAATGAAAAGCCTAACTGAAAACACTTGAAATGTCCTTCACGAGTAACGGTTTTGTATCACCACATACTGTAGAACAGGGGTGGTCAATCATTTTGTCTCGAGCCACATCGGGTTGTCAGAATTCAACAGCGGGCCGCACAATTTTTTTTCCAGATAGATTTGTTAGTCAAAAGAACATTTGCAGGCCATAAAAGGGCAGTTATTTTAAAACAGGCTTATACAGTGTCCTTTATCATTTCAACATACTTTCTATCTCATTTTAGGGATGCACTGATGTGGAAATTCTGGGGCCAATACCTGATGTGATATTTTCATTGGAATATCGACCTTTTTCTCCCCAATTTCGTGGTATCCAATTGGTAGTTACAGTCTTGTCTCATCGCTGCAACTTGGACTCGGTAGAGGCGAAGGTCGAGAGCCGTGTCCTCAGGATCACAACCCAACCAAGCCACACTGCTTCTTGACACAATGCCCACTTAACCCACTTAGCCAGCTGCACCAATGTGTCGGAGGAATCATCGTACACCTGGCGACCATGTCAGTGTGCACTACGCCCGGCCCGCCACAGGAGTCACTAGTGCATGACGGGACAAGGACATCCCTGCCGGCCAAACCCTTCCCTAACCCGGACGACGCTGGCCCAATTGTGTGCCTCCCCATGGGTCTCCCGGTCGCGGCCGGCTGCGACGGAGCCTGGACTCGAACCCAGACTCTCTAGTGGCACCGCTAGCACTGCGTTGCAGTGTCTTAGACCACTGCGCCACTCGGGAGGTCTACATTTGATGGCCTTTTTAACCATTCTAGCACATATACAAACTACAACCAATTTTCAGAAAATATGTTAAATTAGTTGAATATGAGAAAGGTGTACATTTTTATTTGCAAAAAAATGAGTGAAATGCATCGTAAAGTTATGCTAATGGAATGTTCGGGAAAATCTAATCATGGTAATAATGGGTGTAGAAAGAAAAGATATGCATTGGTTTTCAATTGTGCTTTTCTCACAGTCCCTTCTAATGTGTCCTTCCAGCTTAATGAGTTTAGTAGAGGAAAATAGAAAGAGTCTTAGCTTTCAGGAATTGGGTCATAACAGCTAATAGACCCAAGTGTTCAAAAGTTAAGATAACAGAGAAATGATGTATTATTAAACAAATTGATGCCAAGTTCAGAAGAACCCTAATGATATGAGGCCCTGGGCAATTGCCTGAGTTGCCTAATGGTAAGTCCACCACTGCCTGTGGCGTCTACTAATCTAGGAATGACCTCTGACCTGGATGCGGTCTGAGTAGTTGTCCAGCAGCAGCACTCCCAGACTGGTCACCTTCTTGGTCTCCACCATGGTCTTCAGGTCAGCCAGGAAGTTCATGTGCTTGGACATGTCAGTGGCCAACACCTGCAGAGGACAATACCCATTGATCACACTTACTTCAGTCACTAATTCCAATGGCTCAGTGGGTTAGAGCATGGTGCTGCACATCCAGGTTTGTGTTGTGGGTTTGATTCCCATATGGGCCACATGCTGAATATACCGAGTGTACAAAACATTAGGAACACCTTTCTAATATTGAGTTGCAGCCCCTTTTGGCCTCAGAACAGCCTCAATTTGTCAGGGCATCAAACCAAATCTTATTTGTCACATACACATGGTTAGCAGATGTGTAGCGAAATGCTTGTGCTTCTAGTTCCGACAATGCAGTAATATCTAACAAGTAATCTAACATAACAATTTCACAACTACCTTATACACACACAAGTGTAAAGGAATTAATGCACATAAAAATATGTGAATGAGTGATGGCCGAAAAGCATAGGCAAGATGCAGTAGATGGTATAGAGTACAGTATATACATATGAGATGAGTAATGTAGGGTATGTAAACATTATATAAAGTGGCATTGTTTAAAGTGGCTAGAAATACATGTATTACATCAAGATGGCAAGATGCAGTAGATGGTTTAGAGTACAGTATATACATATGAGATGAGTAATGTAAACATTATATAAAGAGGCATTGTTTAAAGTGGCTAGTGATACATTTATTACATATATTTTCCATTATTAAATGACTAGAGTTTAGTCAGTATGTTGGCAGCAGCCACTCAATGTTAGTGATGGCTGTTTAACAGTCTGATGGCCTTGAGATAGAAGCTGTTTTTCAGTCTCTCGGTCCCAGCTTTGATGCACCTGTACTGACCTCTCCTTCTGGCTGATAGCGGGGTGAACAGGCAATGGCTCAGGTGGTTGTTGTCCTTGATTATCTTTTTGGCCTTCCTGTGACATTGGGTGGTGTAGGTGTCCTGGAGGGCAGGTAGTTTGCTCCAGGTGATGCGTTGTGCAGACCTCACTACCCTCTGGAGAGCCTTATGGGCGGAGCAGTTGCCATACCAGGCGGTGATACAGTCCGACAGGATGCTCTCGATTGTGCATCTGTAAAAGTTTGCGAGTGTTTTTCGTGACAAGCTGAATTTCTTCAGCCTCCTGAGGTTGAAGAGGCGCTGCTGCGCCTTCTTCACCACGCTGTCTGTATGGGTGGACCATTTCAGTTTGTCCGTGATGTGTACGCCGAGGAACTTAAAACTTTCCATCCTCTCCACTACTGTCCCATCGATGTGGATAGGGGGCTGCTCCCTCTGCTTTTTCCTGAAGTCCATGATCATCTCCTTTGATTTGTTGACATTGAGTGTGAGGTTATTTTCCTGACACCGCACTCCGAGGGCCCTCACCTCCTCCCCGTAGGCCGTCTCGTCGTTGTTGGTAATCAAGCCTACCACTGTAGTGTCGTCTGCAAACTTGGGAATTGAGTTGGAGGCGTGCATGGCCACGCAGTCGTGGGTGAACAGGGAGTACAGGAGAGGGCTGAGAACGCACCCTTGTGGGGCCCCAGTGTTGAGGATCAGCGGGGTGGAGATGTTGTTACATACCCTCACCACCTGGGGGCGGCCCGTCAGGAAGTCCAGGACCCAGTTGCACAGGGCATGGTCGAGACCCAGGATCTCTCGAGCTTAATGACGAGTTTGGAGGGTACTATGGTGTTAAATGCTGAGCTGTAGTGATGAACAGCATTCTTACATAGGTATTCCTCTTGTCCAGATGTGTTAAGGCAGTGTGTAGTGTGATTGCGATTGCGTCTTCTGTGGACCTTTTGGGGCGGTAAGCAAATTGAAGTGGGTCTAGGGTGTCAGGTAGGGTGGAGGTGATATGGTCCTTGACTAGTCTCTCAAAGCACTTCATGATGACAGAAGTGAGTGCTATGGGGAGGGGTAGTCATTTAGCCCAGTTACCTTAGCTTTCTTGGGACCATGGTGGCCCTCTTGAAGCACTCAAACCGGTGTACCTGGCACCTACTGCCATACCCCGTTCAAAGGCCCTTAAATATTTTGTCTTGTCCATTCACCCTCTGACTGGCATACACAATCTATATCTCAAGGCATAAACATCCTTCTCTAACCTGTCTCCTCCTCTTCATCTATACTGATTGAAGTGGATTTAACAGGTGACATGAATAAGGGATCATATCTTTCACCTTGATTCACCTGGTCAGTCAATGTCATGGAACGAGTAAGTTCCTAATGTTTTGTGTGTGTTAAATGTACCGTTAAGTGACTTTGGGAAAAAGGTTTTGCTAAATGGCCATGTTATTATGATGTTAGCTAATTCATTATCATGTTTAACTATGATAACAGAGAGTTGTGTAGATATAATGTTATTTATATCTGATTCCAATTCATTCAGTCAGTGTCTCACCATGTCGATGACCATCTTCCTGAGGGACTGTCCCTGTTTCTTGCTGAGGCTCTGGAAGATGTCACAGTTGTCCTCCTGCAGCAGCTTGAAGCCCACGGCCAGGTGGTGGTTCTCCAGGACAGAGGCGTCGTTGTACATCAGAGCCAGCTCAGAGTCTACAGTAGGAACACCCACAACTATAGTAAAGCAACAACAATTCCAAGGCACTCCTGTATTCAGTGATGTAACGCCTTACAGATGCTATAATGTAGTCTTCACAGTAGTAGATCCAAGGCACATTTTGCGCCAAAAGACATATCCTTTATATCTAATCAGTGAGATTGCTAGTGAGGGATGGAACTGACTTGTGTTGATGAGGAACTGGTTGGACACTCCGGGGTGATCCACGTCATGTATGGCACTGCTAAACAGAGCAGCCATGATCTCCAGGTCAGTGAAGACAGCCTGAAAACAATCAACACACACTTTTGTGTTACTACTACTGTTAAGTGTATGTTAAGTGCCTAGTTAAATAAAGGTTAAAAAAAACAAGTGTTACTAAGTACACTGCTAAAAAAAATAAAGGGAACACTTAAACACAACACAATGTAACTCCAAGTCAATCACACTGTGAAATCAAACTGTTCACTTAGGAAGCAACACTCATTGACAATACATTTTACATGCTGTTGTGCAAATGGAATAGACCACAGGTGGAAATTATAGGCAATTAGCAAGACACCCCCAATAAAGGAGTGGTTCTGCAGGTGGTGACCACAGACCACTTCTCAGTTCCTATGCTTCCTGGCTGATGTTTTGGTCACTTTTGAATGCTGGCGGTGCTTTCACTCTAGTGGTAGCATGAGACGGAGTCTACAACCAACACAAGTGGCTCAGGTAGTGCAGCTCATCCAGGATGGCACATCAATGCGAGCTATGGCAAGAAGGTTTGCTGTGTCTGTCAGCGTAGTGTCCAGAGCATGGAGGCGCTACCAGGAGACAGGCCAGTACATCAGGAGACGTGGAGGAGGCCGTAGGAGGGCAACAACCCAGCAGCAGGACCGCTACCTCCGCCTTTGTGCAAGGAGGAGCAGGAGGAGCACTGTCAGAACCCTGCAAAATTACCTCTAGCAGGCCACAAATGTGCATGTGTCTGCTCAAAGGGTCAGAAACAGACTCCATGAGGGTGGTTTGAGGGCCCGACCTTCACAGGTGGGGGTTGTGCTTACAGCCCAACACAGTGCAGGATGTTTGGCATTTGTCAGAGAACACCAAGATTGGCAAATTCGCCACTGGCGCCCTGTGCTCTTCACAGATGAAAGCAGGTTCACACTGAGCACATGTGACAGACGTGACAGAGTCTGGAGACGCCGTGGAGAACCTTCTGCTGCCTGCAACATCCTCCAGCATGACCGGTTTGGCGGTGGGTAAGACATGGTGTGGGGTGGCATTTCTTTGGGGGGCCGCACAGCCCTCCATGTGTTCGCCAGAGGTAGCCTGACTGCCATTAGGTACCGAGATGAGATCCTCAGATCCCTTGTGTGACCATATGCTGGTGCGGTTGGCCCTGGGTTCCTCCTAATGGCAAGACAATGCTAGACCTCATGTGGCTGGAGTGTGTCAGCAGTTCCTGCAAGAGGAAGGCATTGATGCTATGGACTGCCCCGCCCGTTCCCCAGACCTGAATCCAATTGAGCACATCTGGGACATCATGTCTCGCTCCATCCACCAACTCCACGTTGCACCACAGACTGTCCAGGAGTTGGCGGATGCTTTAGTCCAGGTCTGGGAGGAGATCCCTCAGGAGACCATCCGCCACCTCATCAGGAGCATGCCCAGGCGTTGTAGGGAGGTCATACAGGCACGTGGAGGCCACACACACTACTGAGCCTCATTTTACCTTGTTTTAAGGACATTACCATTATCAAAGTTGGATCAGCCTGTAGTGTGGTTTTCCACTTTAATTTTGAGTGTGACTCCAAATCCAGACCTCCATGGGTTGATCAATTTGATTTCCATTGATCATTTTTGTGTGATTTTGTTGTCAGCACATTCAACTATGTCAAGAAAAAGGTATTTCATAAGAATATTTCATTCATTCAGATCTAGGATGTGTTATTTTAGTGTTCCCTTTATTTTTTTGAGCAGTGTATTTTTTTAACCTTATCTTTACTATTAAAACCATGAACAAATGCCTTCTCCCTCAATATGCATTGATAAAGTTGATGACATCCAAAGCCATGCACAGGGCAAGTCAACTAACTGGATTAGAATATAGAATATGGCTGAACATCAATCATCCTGTAATCTTCCTCATAATGGAGCGTCGCATACCTCCAGGGCAGGGGTGGAGAGGAGGATGTGAGTGGACTGTACCACGTCGGCAGCATGGATGTTGTTGTGGTAGGCCACGTCGGTGTGGTAGTGGTCCTCCAGGGTCATCATGAAGGTGACGAAGGTGTCGGCTGGGATCTTAAAGTTCTTCAGCAGCTCTCGCTCCTGAGTTTGGGGAGCAACAGAAACCAGGCTCACAGAAGAGTAAACCAAATACGTAAGAAACATAGGGGTAAAGTATTGCAGCGAATTTCGGGGTAGCCAAGACCGGGACTCAAACACTAAGAGATTCAAACGCCTCGGTGAGAATGCTAGAAAATGCTACAAAGTAATGGGATACTCATACCTGGAAAATGGAGTACATCACCACGGTCAAAGGCCGATTCCCAGAGTATTCAGCTATCTTGAAAATATCTAGACCCCATCTGTTGATGTCTTCAAATTCCTAGAATGACAACAACATTCAGTGAGAAAAAGTCTGGCATGGCAAAAATATTTGATTTATCTAACTTTTTTAACATGCATAGCAAAATACATGAAAATGGCACAAAAAAGTCTGACTTTTTCCAATTGCGATCCTCCAGAGGGCAGATGATGTGACGAGTGATAATGCTTTATAACACGTCACTGACGGCAGTAGATTGTAACGGCATTACATAAATGACATTAAAGGTCAAGCAATAAGCATTAAAGTACAGTAACTTATCCATTCTTCACTGTAACATGGGGTAAACAAACTCAGTCGCTACGCAATACCACTCATACATTACAGTATTCGACGCTGCTATATTGTTTATGACCATTATTATTATTACCATGGGTATTTATCCTGCTAACAGCGACTTTACATGTACATTCCTTCCTCATTCCCTCCAGTACCCCTGCACATTGAAATAACGCTACTGGCACTGCACTGACCTGTATAGTATATAACTGTTTCTTTATTACTATAGTTAGTACTGTTTTACACCTGATGTATCTTGTGCATGTGACAATAAAACTTGAGACGTAATGTGTTTTTCTTCACATATAGTAATACGGTCACTAAGCAGACGTTTTTATCCAAAGGTCTGTCATCCATGCGGGAAACAAACCATTAAGCTGCCAACACCATGCTCTAACCCACTGAGCTTGGAGTGTGTTTGTGTCCGTCTGTGTAAGTGTGTGTGTGCTTGGCACCCACCGTTGCCAGTAGACCCTCATGGAGGGTGGTGACCCCAAAGCGGGGGATCTGGGTAGGGGCAAGGCTGGGGCTGAGGGCAGGTTTCTTCACCGCAACAATCTGGGACATGGGCCTCTTCTTCTTGTCCTTGTCTTTAAGAGGCCCAGACATAATCTCCACATCTTGCTGCTTTTCTACAAACACACACACAGAGACAGAGACAAAGAGACAGAGAGAGAGAGAGTTTTCTTTCAACCAATATAGGGGGACACAGTTGATAATTGTTAATATTAATAACTATAGCTAATCTAATCTTTTTTCCATCACAAATCAGGTGAGCAATCAATTAGACTAGGAATACGGCTTTGACCGATAACTCTGCAGCAAATGTAATCTCTCAACCAAGAATGATTCCTGGTAGTCAGACAGTGACAAATATAACAAGCTCTATTTTCATGTCATCCGACCATAGCACCGCCTGGAGTTTGATAAATGGCATTGGCACTTGGATTGAAACCAATGCTATGGTTCGACAACATGAAAATAGAGCTCTTGTGGTGTGGAGTTGCTTACCAAGATGACATTGAATGTTCCTGAGTGGCCTAGTTACAGTTTTGACTTAACATTGGCTTGATAATCTATGGAAAGACTTGAAAATGGCTGTCTAGCAATGATCAACAACCAACTTGACAGATCTTGAACATTTTTTAGAGAATGATGTGCAAATATTTTACAATCGAGGTGTGCAAAGCTCTTAGAGACTTATCCAGAAAGACTCACAGCTGTAATCGCTGCCAAAGGTGATTCCAACATGAATTGACCCAGGGGTGTGAATACTTACGTAAATTAGATTTCTGTATTTTATTTTCAATACATTTGGAAACGTTTCTTAAAACACGTTTTCACTTTGTCATTATTAGGCATTGTGTGTAGAAGGGTGAGGAGGAAACCTATTTAATCAATTTTGAATTCAGGCTGTAACAACAAAATATGGAATAAGTCACGAGGTATGAATAATTTCTGTAGGCACTGTATAACAAAACATTATAGAGAACTATAAACTTTGGTGAGCATCCACAACAGCGGGCAGTTTATCATTGATTGTTCTGCAGTAGCCTACACCTGTCAATCAACTGATCAACGCATTCTAATGCAGGCTGTAGGCCTATTAATAATGTGGTAGCACAGACCATTCAGTGTGTGTTCATTGTCATAGTGACAACTGCAAATTGTCCTTCGATGTAAATGTAACGAAAAAATAATGTAGAAACTCGTATTTAAATGTAGCAATTTAACAACAAATGCTGTTGAGCCTATGTATTTTTTACATCATGTTATTGCTTGCCTCGTTGCTTAAGTGGTTGGAAGTGATTTCCATTTTTCGAATGATTGTCAATTTGTTTGAATCTTCTTTTTCACTGTGCTCATCTCTCTGTATATCCTGTGCAATCATTTGCAATGCATCAGTGCAATAATGTTATCATCACTGGCCAAAGATCCCACCAACGCGCACTCCTAAGATTTCCACAACAGTTAATTTGGCCTAGACCTATTTTACATTCAGCAATCAGCAGCCCTGCTTCTCTCCACAAAAAGGCTATTGGGCATAGTTTTAAATATATTATAGCTTTTGTAGCTTATAGCTTTTCCTGGGATTTCAAGAGAAGAGGAATAGCGGAGAGGCTTGCCTCCATAAAGCCAATTGCACACGGGAACGGCTGGAAGAGAAAAAGGCTGGAGCTGTGTAGCCGAAGTAAGAAGCTAAATATTAGCTAGATAGGCCATTCATTAGCTAGATACTAGGGCTATACATATTTACCTGTCAAAGAAAAACAGGTTGACAGATTATAAAATGGCAGATCAGTGTATTCATCCAGGCCGTGTTTTGCAGTCCCCGGGCACGCAAAGCTCCACTATTGATTAGGCCTACGTTTTTTAGACAATACCATTTTCTACCTAGGCTACAACACAGTGAAATGTGGGCTTTTTTTATTGTTATCAATTGAGTACACAAGTATTGTCTAGGGCTGTAAACTGCAGCTATGTAGGCTAATTTGAATAACCACTCAAACGTTCTGGTTTGAATGCTTCATGCCAAAATTACTGCATCCAGCCTAGGCCTGATTTTGCAACCATTTGGATCAGTTATGTATCTATTCTCTACAGTTTACAAGGTCCAGAAAGGTACATTAGCAGACTAATCATTCAAGCTAATGTAGTCTAGCTTTTCCTGGGACTCCAAGAGCTAAAGACGAATAGCTGCCTGTAGCTGAAAGGACCCATGAAGACAGACTACAGAAGTGTAGCCTAAATAAATTAGCAAAATATTAGGCCTAATATTACAGTGAATAGCCTTTACCCAAAGATTTTACACAGTGAAAGTTTTTTTTTTAATCAGATAACGAAATGACAAGTAGCCTGGGATAGGCTACTGTGTGCTCCCCTGTCTGAGCTCCCAGTCCGACTGGGACAAGAAAATTATCATTATCATACAATAATGCATTTTATCCGATTTTTTTCTAGTCAGTAAATCACTCTAGTCTAGGCTGTTAATTAACTGCATTGAATATGGCATTTCAATAATCATTTTGAATGCATGTTTCATTACGAAATAATAATAATTTCGCCTAGTCTTTTAGACAGTTTAGGTCTAAGGTCCAGAAGGGCACATTAGCAGGCCAGTCATAGTGCACATTTTGTCAGGATGTATCGTGCGTTAACATACACTATCTGAAAATAGGGCCTTCTCATACTGATATGCAAGTTTGTTGTGGATCATCATTCTCCCAATTCGTCCGATATCAGGCAAGTTTGCCGCTCGTTCTGCCTTCTCGCCTCGCGCTCCAGGAACCAATAATGCTTCTATTGAACAACTTTTTGATTGGTTGTTAATGTTTTATCGTCGGGGGGACAGGTGGATCACTCAGAAAATTATCCAAACGATAGCCATTGTTATCGTTCTCCACTCTTTTTGTAGTTATCGTTTAGTGTGAAAGCTCCTGTTCACTTGAATGAGAGTTGTCTTTGATTTGTATTTATTTCAAATGTTTTTATAACACAAAAAGATTGCTATTTTTCCATTCACTATAATGGGGGATCCTGTCTTCTGCTAACAATGCCTGCAGTACAGCGATCGGTCTTGAACTTCCGAGGCTGCAATGAGAGGGGGCAGTTGTGCTGCCACATTATTAGTTAAAGCATGCGTTAGTAAATTCACTCTGGCTATCTACTCTGATTTCAGAGCACTCTGTCTGCACTCTGAGCCTAACCACCTCTACTAGGACGAGTAAAATGGTCAGAGTGGTGTTTTCTCCTTTGTGTCTAAAAGTAGCTAGCAAGCTAGACAACTTTAGCCAGTTAGCTTAGGTGCCTGACTGCCATTGTAAGGTCAGAACGCTCGGATCAATAAGCTCTTAATTTACAAACTCCCAGAGCGTCCTCTGGCACTCCAGAGGGAATTTACGATCATACACGTCCTGATGCAAAAGGCAGCCTAATAATATTATGGTCTCCATGGCAATGCCACACAATGTGTCCAGTAATGCCAGGCTGACATGCTAATAGGCTAGAAGACATGCAGAACTAAATGTGCATATTTGTGTACTCTTATGCAGGGGCACAACTTTTATTATAAATGAGAATACAGTTGAAGTTGGAAGTTTACATACACGTTGGTTGGAGTCATTAAAACTAGTTTTTCAACCACTTCACAAATTTCTTGTTAACAAACTATAGTTTGGGCAAGTTGTTTAGAACATCTACTTTGTGCATGACAAGTAATTTTTCCAACAATTGTTTACAGACAGATTATTTCACTTATAACTCACTGTATCACAAGTCCAGTGGGTCAGAAGTTTACATACACTAAGTTAACTGTGCCTTTAAACAGCTTGGAAAATTCCAGAAAATTATGTCATGGCTTTAGAAGCTTCTGATAGGCTAATTGACATAATTTGAGTCAATTGGAGGTGTACCTGTAGATGTATTTCAAGGCCTACCTTCAAACTCAGTGTCTCTTTGCTTGACATCATGGGAAAATCAAAAGAAATCTAACATCTAACCATTACAATAACAGGGGAGGTGAGCATTTTTTGGGGGTATGATATTTGTGCAGTAGCATCCACATTCATGTAGAAGTGTTTAGAAACATATTATATTATTTACAATAAGTGACCACAAAATTACCCAAAAAAGGGTCATATTAGATTGTGTAGAAATTCAGGAAATGAGCTTTAAATGCCCCCAAAAACTGACAGAGCTCCAGAGTTCCCCCGGACCCCACACCAGGTTGTGTCCCCCCACTGTGCAACCTATGTTCACCCCCTGAATATGTTGGCCTGTTCAGTACTCCAACACATTATATCCTGTACATTAGGAAAGTGTTCAGACCCCTTCCCCTTTTCCACATTTTGTTACTTTACAGCTTTATTCTAAAATGGATCTAACAATTTTTTAAAACTTAATCTACACACAATACCCCATAATGAGAGCAACAACCTTTTTAGAATTATTTTTGCAAATGTATGTAACTGACAGTTAGACTTACAGGTTATGTCGTTGTCTTTTGTTTGAATTGTTTATGTGTCCGCTGTGCGGGGGAAATGATAATACAAGCGGAACTACGTAGCTAATACTGTTGTAACGGGGATCCTTATTGTAGCAACACACCTTTGGAGGGAAGGCAATCCTGCGCTGCGTTAGCTAAGTTTTCATGTCATTGGGTGTAGTTCATAATGGTTGAAGAGTGTATGTTAGGATGAAGTGTGAATTCATGCCAGGAATAATAAGTGTGAAGTTTAAAATAAGCAGCCAATGAGGTATTTGTTCCTTTATTCATGTGTTAATCTGAACCTGTTATAACGCCGGTTAAACTGTTATGTATAAGCACTTCAGAGTTATACCAAGCTAATAAGTCACTCGTAAGATAAGGTCGTAAGAGTGTGCTTAACTGTATTTTTCATTTACTTTATAGTTCTCACGGAAGGTGATAATTCTGACTAAAACTACAGAATAAAGCCGCCAGTTAAAATCAAGGAACGGTTGTGCTCGTGGTTACTGAAGGGAGCTACAATGTATTAAAAATAAAAAAACAGAAATCCCTTATTTACATAAGTATTCAGACCCTTTGCTATGAGACTTGACATTGAGCTCAAGTGCATCCTGTTTCCATTGATCATCCTTGATGCTTCTACAACTTGATTGGAGTCCACCTGTGGTAAATTAAATTGGTTGGACATGATTTGGAAAGGCACACACCTGTCTATATAAGGTCCCACAGCTGACAGTGCATGTCAAAGCAAAAACCAAGCCAAGAGGTCGAAGGAATTGTCAGTAGAACTCTGAGACTGTGTCAAGGCACAGATCTGAGGAAGGTTAACATAACATTTCTGCAGCATTGAAGGTCCCGAAGAACACAGTGGCCTCCAACATTCTTAAATGGAATAAGTTTGGAACCAATAAGACTCTTCCTAGAGATGGCCGCCCGGCCAAACTGAACAATCGGGGGGAGAAGGCCCTTGGTCACGGAGGTAACCAAGAACCCGATGGTCACTCTGACAGAGCTCCAGAGTTCCTCTGTGGAGATGGGAGAACCTTCCAGAAGTCCAACCTTCTCTGCAGCACTCCACCAATCAGGCCTTCATGGTAGAGTGGTCAGACAGAAGCCACTCCTCAGTAAAAGGCACAAAACAGCCCGCTTGGAGTTTTCCAAAAGCACCAGAAGGACTCTCAGACAATGAGAAACAAGATTCTCCGGTCTGATGAAACCAAGATTGAACTCTTTGGCCTGAATGCCAAGCGTCACGTCTGGAGGAGACCTGGCACCATCCCTACAGTGAAGCATGGTGGTGGCAGCATAATGCTGTGGGGATATTTATCAGTGGCAAGGACTGAGAGACTAGTCAGGATTGAGGGAAAGATGAACAAAGCAAATTACAGAGAGATCCTTGGTGAAAACCTGCTCCAGAGCACTCAAGACCTCAGACTGGGGCGAAGGTTCACCATCCAACAGGACCCTAATCACACAGCCAAGACAACGCAGTAGTGGCTTCGGGACAAGTCTATGAATGTCCTTGAGTGGCCCTGCCAGTGCCCGGACTTGAACCCGATCTAACGTCTCTGGAGAGACCTGAAAATATCCGTGCAGCGATGCTCCCCATATAACATGACAGAGTTTGAGAGGATCTACACAGAAGAATGGGACAAACTCCCAAAATACAGCTGTGACAAGCTTGTAGCATCATACCAAAGAAGACTCGAGGCTGTGAAAGGTGCTTCGCCTTGAAAGGTGCTTCAACAAATTACTGAGTAAAGGGTCTGAATACTTATGGGTGCCTGCTATCTCTATCTAGAGTGGTGCAGCAGTGCTAGGCATTGCATCTCAGTGCAAGTGGCGTCACTACAGTCCCTGGTTCGAATCCAGGCTGTATCACATCCGGCCGTGATTGGGAGTCCCATAGGGCGGCGCACAATTGGCCCAGCGTCGTCCGGGTTTGGCCAGGGTAGGCCGTCATTGTAAATACGAGTTTGTTCTTAAGTGTCTTGCCTAGTTAAATAAAAATCAAATCTAGAAGGGGGCGCTGAGTATGAGAGTGTATGTATGAATGTTTGTCCTTTATTTTACTGATCAGTATCCATATTTCTTCAACGTACAGTTATATGCATACTTTATTCACATTATTCTTAAGTATTTGCATGAATGTGAGATGAAATGTCATTATGTCGTTCTCTCTTTGTTGCCTCTCTCTCTTCCCTCATCACAGGTGACGAACTGCACCTGTGACCAGTGGGAATGGTATATAGTGGAGTGCTATGGGGTGGGGCTTCAAGTCTCCTGGTTCAAGGCCTGGGAGAACAGGAGTGAATGTGTCTCTGTGAGGAGGCCACTTGTACCATGTGTTTGTTATTTTCAGCCTGAGGGCCATGTATTTGTAATACATATTCCTTAACTTTGCATCAGACAAAGTCATCCTGCGATTCCTTTCATAGATATGGCCTGTCCGTGACAATTTCCTATGAATACCCTCTTCATAATGCATTCTAAGTGCATTTATAATACCTTATGAGCTATCCATAATAATGCACAACTCATGAACATCTTTGACTACATTTATAGAGCATTATGACCAAGGCTGTATAACGCCTTATAAAGCAAATAAATATTGTATTATGTAACAGAATTTGAGCAGGATGAATGCTTTACATCAATTCCTATTTGGCAGTAGGGTCAAAATAAATACCTTGCATGGCCATTTTAATGCCTGGTCAGGAGCCATTCAGGAGCGCTGTTGTCACTCACCTAGGAAAGTGTTGGCGATAAACTCTGAGACTTGGTTTCCTGACCGGCTGGTTTCTGACAACTGCGTGAGCTCTCTGTTCAGCATCCTTTTGAACTGGGGGACAAGATCAGACACCAGGCATCAGTAACACAAGTTCATACATGGACATACTGTACAGTGTGGAAAGTAGAAAATACCTCAGTAGAACAAGTGTAATGTGGATGACTGACTTATCTCTCTTTTTGCATAAACAATTTGTGAAATGATAAATTAATAAAACAAAATGAGAGTTCAAAATGGCCCCAAAAATATTTTTACATGATGTTTGGTGTGACTTTTTTACACCACACATTAAAGTGTCAGGAGTAACTAACAAGTAAATCAAATGACAGTAGTGATTTCCTTGATCACATCAAAATAAATGTGTGATATTAATAGACTAATAGTAGTCAAGTAATACACCATATCACTAGCAGACAGTGCAGCACCCAGTCCAGACAGAAAGAAGTGGAACATTATTTTTCAAACAGAGCAGTGTGGTTGCCATGGTGAATCATGGTACACAGAGGCAGCAGTGCTCAGTGAGTGGTTCATTGAGAGTGAGCGCAGGGCATTTGGGAAGGGAGGGTAGGGCACAACGTCTTCAGCTGTGCTCAGCCCGTTATGTAATCACGTGGGTACGAGATGGCGGAGCGCACAACGCCAGCCATACAAACCACCATATGGTCTTCTTAGGGCTGCAATCCCGTTAACGGGATTGATATGACAACAGCCAGTGAAAGTGCAGAGCGCCAAATTCAAACAACAGAAATCTCATAATTAAAATTCCTCACACATACATGTATCTTATACCATTTAAAGGTAATCTTGTTGTTAATCCCACCAAAGTGTTCAATTTCAAATAGGCTTTACAGCAAAAGCACCACAAACGATTATGTTAGGTCAGCGCCAAGCCACAGAAAAACACAGCCCTTTTTCCAGCCAAAGAGAGGAGTCACAAAAAGCAAAAATAGAGAAAATGAATCACTAACCTTTGATGATCTTCATCAGATGACAATCATAGGACTTCATGTTACAGGATACATGTATGTTTTGTTCGATAAAGTGCATATTTATATAAAAGAATCTCAGTATACATTGGCGCGTTATGTTCACTAGTTCCAAAAACATCCGGTGAGATTGCAGAGAGCCACGTCATTTTACAGAAATACTCATTATAAATGTTGATGAAAATACAATTGTTAGACATGGAAATATAGATACACTTCTCCTTAATGCAACCGCTGTATCAGATTTCAAAAAAGCTTTACGGAAAAAGCAAACCATGCAATAATCTGAGTACAGCTTTCAGACAACAAAGCAGCCAAAAAGATATCTGCCATATTGGGTAGTCAACACTAGTCATAAATAGCATTATAAATATTCACTTACCTTTGATGATCTTCATTCGAATGCACTCCCAGGAATTCAAGTTCCACATTAAACATTTGATTTGTTCAATAATGTCCATAATTTTTGTCCAAAGAGCTACTTTTGTTAGCACGTTTGGTAAACAAATCCAAAGTCATGAAGCGCGTTCCCTAGTTGCAGATGAAATGTCCAAAAGTTCTGTTACTGTCCGTAGAAACATGTCAAACGATGTATGGAATCAATCTTTAGGATGTTTTTAACATAAAACTTAAATAATATTCCAACCGGAGAATTCCTTTGTCTTCAGAAAACCAAAGGAACACAGCTACCTCTCATGGGAAATGCGCCTGACCATGCGTGACTGCTGGCAGACCTGACTCAAACCTCTCTCATTCGGTCCCACTTCACAGTAGAATCCTCAAACAAGTTTCTAAAGACGGGTGACATCTAGTGGAAGCCTTAGGAAGTGCAACATAACCAATATCCCACTGCGTATTCAATAGGGGCTGGGTTGAAAATCGACCAACCTCAGATTTCCCACTTCCTGTTTGGATTTCTTCTCAGGTGTTTGCCTGCCATATGAGTTCTGTTATATTCACAGACATCATTCAAACATATTTAGAAACAGAGTGTTTTCTATCCAATACTAATAATAATATGCATATATCGCAACTGGGACTGAGGAGCAGGCAGTTTACTCTGGACAAACATTGGCAGTAGAATGGCCCGTACTGAAAAGCTCAGTGACTTTCAACGTGGCACCGTCATAGGATGCCACCTTTCCAACAAGTCAGTTTGTCAAATTCCTGGTTTGTTAGGAGCTTTATGAAATGGGTTTCCGTGGCCGAGCAGCCGCACACAAGCCGAAGCTCGCCACGGGTAATGCCAAGCGTCGACGGAGTGTAAAGTCCACACAGCAATGGTCCAACATCGAGTGGAAAGCCTTCCCAGAAGAGTGGAGGCTGTTATAGCAGCAAAGGGGGAACCAACTCCATATGAATACCCATGATTTTGGAATCAGATGTTCAACGAGCAGGTGTCCACATACTTTTGTAGTGTACCATCTCACTGACATAATATGCTAAAACACAGATACATCCAAAAACATACTGTTCTACAGTGCACCAAATCACACTTATCGTTATACAGACCCATTAAGAAGTTTGCAATGCAATAACAGAAAATGAAATTCTGACACCCTTACACCTTGAGCCCACACACATTCCTGTGCACTCACCTGTATGAGTGTCCAAGACACAGAGAACAAAGTGAATTCGGCCAACCCAGTGGACACATGTTAAATCAAAAACAAAGACGAGTGAGCAGTAAAAACCAACTCGGATGAATAAAATCCAGTAGCAGATTCTATGGATCTACAGTTCTGTCACAACCTGACAGTCTGTAGGTCCGAGATTGAAAGAGGGGAAAAGATCTAACAGTGGTCAGCCAAAGACGAGGTGTGCCCGTAGCCCTGAGCTGAGTAAGGAGGACAGAGGGCACAGAGGGGACATGGGGAACGGGCGATGCAGAGCAAGAGGACAGACAGTCCAGCTAGGTGCAGGACACCAGAGCGCATGGCTGACTGCTGCTCCTTCATCCACCATCCCACTCTCGATGTAAATACAGAGACCGAGGGGAAGGAGTGAGAGATGGAGGGAGGGAGGGATGGGGAGAGTATGAGTGAGGAAAGTCTCTCCCTCCCTGTGTGTATCTCCCCTTGAACTGCCTACATGTGCGATGCCCCCTAGCCAATCAGCTACACAGGCTGGAGGGATGCGAGGGATATGATTGGTTGTGGGTGTAAAGGGGAGGGGAGTGTGAGAGGTGGAGGCTGAGAGAGAGGGGGATACATAATGCATCCAGGAGGAGTGGAGTGGAAAGAAGGGATGGGAATCCATGCGACTGGTTAACTCCTTCAATGGGAAGGATGGGCTCCATTCATGTGTTGGTGTGTGTTTGTGTCTGAATGGGAGGGCGTGTGCATCAGCCCAATGCTCTTTGTATGCCCAAATATTAAGCAGAGGGAGAATGCAACAGCAGTTCAACTGCCTACATCTGTAAAAATGTAAATACTGCAACGCAACAAGAACCGACCTCCTTGGTCCAAATAATGGTCATATCTGTGAAGTGGTCATATCTGTGAATCTGTGGTTGCCATGGCGCTGTGAGGTCGCATATGCAGAAAGCTCTGTAAATATTGAACATATTTTAATAGTTGTAGGTGTTTCTGGACAGAATTTTAGATAAAATATTTATTTTGTTAGGTAATTAAGTTTTGATTGTATATACACTGAACCAGAATATAAATGCAACATCTAAGTGTTGGTCCCATGTTTCATGAGCTGAAATAAAATATCCCAGAAATGTTCCATATGCACAAGAAGCTTATTTCTCAAAAATGTTGTGCACAAATTTGTTTACATCCCTGTTAGTGAGCATACCTCCTTTCCAAGATAATCCATTCACCTGACAGGTGTGGCATATCAAGAAGCTTGAATAAACTGCATGATCATTAGAAAGGTGCACCTTGTGCTGAGGACTATAAAAAGGCCACTCTAAATTGTGCAATTTTGGCACAACACAATGCCACAATCTCAAGTTTTGAAGGAGCGTGCAATTGGCATGCTGACGGCCAGAGAATGTAATGTTAATTTATCTACTATAAGCTGCCTCCAACGTCATTTTAGAGAATTTGGCGGTACATCCATCCAGCCTCACAACTGCAGACCATGTGTATGTCGTTGTGTGGGCGAGCGGATTGCTGATGTCAACAGAGTGCCCCAAGGTGGCGGTGGGGTTATGGTATAGGCAGGTATAAGCTACGGGTAACAAACACAATTGCATTTTATCGATGGCAATTTTAATGCACAGAGATACTGTGACAAAATCCTGAGGCCCATTGTCGTGCCATTCATCCACTGCCATCACCTCATGTTTCAGCAGGGTAATGCACGGCCAGCCCCATGTCACAAGGATCTGTACACAATTCCTGGGAGCTGAACATTTCCCAGTTCTTCCATGGCCTGCGTATTCACCAGACATGTCACCCATTATGCATGTTAGGGCTGCTCTGGATGGACCTGAACGATGGCATGTTCCAGTTCCTGCCAATATCCAGCAACTTCGCACAGCCATTGAAGAGGAGTCGAAAAACATTCCACAGGCCACAATCAACAGCCTGATCAACTCTATGCGAAGGAGATGTGTCGCACTGCATGAGGCATATGGTGGTCACACCAGATATGACTGGATTTCTGATAAACTCCCCTACCTTTTAAAAAAAAGTATCTGTGACCAACAGATGCATATCTGTATTCCCAGTCATGTGAAATCCATAGATTAGGGCCTAATGAAAGTATTTCAATTGACTGATTTCCTTATATGAACTGTAAGTCAGTAAAATCTTTGAAATTGTTGCATGTTGTATTTATATATTGATCCACAGCAGTGCAAGACTGTCAAGTCAGTTATTTATCAACTGAACTGAGAAGCTTGCTATTTAGCTATCTAGCCATCTAACTGTTTTCATTTGAAACAACGAGATGACAGAGGCTTGGCGACTGTTGAATATGGCAGAGGATCCCTAAAGTTTTTCCACAATGGTTTATTTCAAGGTGGACTGTAGTGTTGACTGTAGTGTTGACTGTAGTGAGCTTCAAGCGCCTTAAGCTTAGTGGCTGCATGGCTTCAGACAGGTGGGTTTCGGAGGAGTTTACCAAGGAGTCTACGACTGGGGATGGAAAGGTGTCCTGGCTTCTGACTAGTTTCCCCCCTGGATCTGACCATCGTTTCCCCCCAGCTCAACCCTTCATCTGGGCCTCCACAGGAAGGTGCGCATGGAGAGTGGATCAGACATATGTTGTGACCCGTTGGACTTCCACCTCCCTCTGTGGATGACTGTGGAAGATCTTCCACCCAGAACAGAAAATCGCTATACAAATTAAATCTATTATTATTATGTATTTTAGACATTTCCTTGACCTTGGCATTCCAGCTGTTACAGTGCATTCAGAATGTATTCAGACCCCTTTGACATTTTCAAAATGTTGTTACGTTACAGCCTTATTCTAATATGTATTAAATCTATTCACAATACCCCATAATGACAAAGCGAAAACAGGTTTTTAGAAATGTTAGCAAATGTATCAAAAATAAAAAACCTAAATATCACATTTACATAAGTATTCAGACCCTTTACTCAGTACTTTGTTGAAACACCTTTGGCAGTGATTACAGCCTCGAGTCTTAGGTATGACGATACCTAAGCTTGGCTCACCTGTATTTGGGGAGTTTCTCCAATTCTTCTCTGCAGGTCCTCTCAAGCTCTGTCAGGTTGGATGGGGAGCATCACTGCAAAGCTATTTTTAGGTCTATACTGAGATGTTAGATCGGGTTCAAGTTCGGGCTCTGGCTGGGCCACTCAAGGACATTCAGAGACTTGTCCCAAAGCCACTCCTGTGTTGTCTTGGCTGTGTGCTTAGGGTCGTTGTCCTGTTAGAAGGTGAACATTCGCCCCAGTCAGAGCTTAGGAGCAGGTTTTCATCAAGGATATCTCAGTACTTTGCTCCGTTCATATTTTCCTCAATCCTGACTAGTCTCCCAGTCCCTGCCACGGTAAAACATCCCCACAGCAAGATGCTGCCACCACCATGATTCACTGTGGGGATGGTGCCAGGTTTCCTCCAGACATGACGCTTGGCATTCAGGCCAAAGAGTTCAATCTTGGTTTCATCAGACCAGATCATCTTGGTTTTCATGGTCTGAGTCCTTTAGGTGCCTTTTGGCTCCAAGAGGGCTGTGATGTGCCTTTTACTGAGGAGTGGCTTCCGTTTCGCCACTCTACAATAAAGGCCTGATTGGTGTAGTGCTGCAGAGATGGTTGTCTTTCTGGAGGGTTCTCCCATCTCCACAGAAGAAATCTGGAGCTCTGTCAGAGTGACCATCGGGTTCTTGGTCACCTCCCTGAGCTCAGTTTGACTATGGGGCCAGCTCTAGGAAGAGTCTTGGTGGTTCCAAACTTCTTCCATTTACAAATGGAGGCCACTGTGTTCTTGAGGACCTTCAATCAATGCTGCAGAAATGTTTTGGTACCGTTCCCAAGATCTCTGCCTCGACACAATCCTGTCTCGGAGCTGCACGGACAATTCCTTCGACCTCATGGCTTGGTTGTTGCTCTGACATGCACTGTCAACTGTGGGACCTCAAGTTGTAGAACATCTCAAGGATGATCAATGGAAACAGGATGCACCTGATATCAATTTCGATTCTCATAGCAAAGGGTTTGAATACCTTTATTTTTACTATATTTGCAAAAATTCTAAATACCTGTTTTCGCTTTGTCATTATGGTGTAGTGTGTGTAGATTGATGAGGAAAAATAATAGTTTCATCCAACTAATGTAAAAAAAATGTGGAAAAAGTCAAGTCTGAATACTTTACGAATGCACTGTATACTGTGCCATTTTCAAAAGCTATTGAGATGGCATAGCGAACAGAAGCATCATATCACTTCAATCAACCACTGTCCTGATGCATTAAGGAAAGCAGCATATGCTACACCAGGAACTCAATTCTCCAATCTAATACACTGTACAGGTAAAGAATGACATCACTTTGTAAATCTTAAACATAAGACATGTGATCGACATGAACACAGGGCAATGGTATTCAAAGTTGGGTTTGCGACCTTTAGTGGGTTCACAGGGGAAGTGCAGTGGGGTCACGTTATTGTATGGGATAATATACAAATGTTTTTGAGAAAGATAATTTGAGAAAAAAATAATAATAATTATTGAGTAAAAATGTATTTATTGGTTTATTTCCATTTTGACAAGAGATTCAAATTCAATGAATTGAAGGTTATTTGTTGATGTAAAAATCCAATTTTACGGTTGTGTCATCAGATTTGGGGTGGGTTTGCGAGAAATTCTTGGGGGAAAAAATGGGGTCCCTGCTGAAAAAGTTTGAATACCACTCACTGCTTTAAAGCAATCATTCCCAGGTTGTTACTGTAGATGAGGCTCAGTTCAAATGCAACACAGCTCACCTTGTTGGAAGCCATCTCGCTGACTGAGTGACGGGTCTGCAGGGTCTCCAGCTGGTCCAGACACCAGTCCAGCTCCTCCAGTGTCTCTATGGCCAGCTTCTGGTAGGGCTCCTCTGAGGGGGTCAAAGGTCATTATGCTGTTAAAGCCCTGAGAGAGACCACCAGAGACCATCCCATCCAGGCCCTAGTCTAGACTGAGCCCCAGATCCTTTGGTTCATGTCCAAACCCTCAAACAGGGGGGTGCAAAGACATCTATATTGTCCGCTAATACAGGACTAGTGAAGGTCCAGTGAGGTACTTTTGTTAATTTTTTGTAAACTAAATGTATTGTATTTCAGTGTTTACCAGCATTTGTAATTAGAGTCTGGTAATTATCTGTAGAAAACAGTTAATCTGCTTCATATAGCTCATGTCAATACGATACAATACAGTACTTTGCAAATCCAACTTATTTCTTTGTGGAAACTGAAAAGGTATATTCGTTCCTTTTCCATTTTAGTAGACACTCTTATCCAGAGCAATTTACAGTAGTGAGTGCATACATTTTCATACTTTTTCATATTGGTCCCCCCGTGGGAATCGAACCCAAAACCCTACTGTTCCAAGCGCCATGCTCTACCAACTGAGCCACATCATCACAAACCACTTGATGCCTCAATGTACTCAATTACTGTATTGTACATTGTTTTTCATCATTGTGAGGGAAAGTCGACAGGTACAAACATAGATGACCAGCATATGTACAATACAGTAATGTACATTTACATTAAGTGGTTTGTAAGGATGGTAAATTAATACTGAACAAAAATAGATTGTTTTCCATGTTATTTGATCAAGAAATGTAATTTGATGTGGATGTTTTGGGTCATTTCCCATAACTTTGCACCTTTCGATGTAAATGTTTGAGGACAGAGTTTTGTTCTTTCTGGGTTCCATTAGAATGATGATCACAGAGAAAGGGACAGGGCAACAACTCTGTTGACTGTTGACCCCTGCAAGACAACTTTCTTAATTATCTTAAAAACAATTTTTGTTTGCCAAAGCTGAGATGCTAAAACCATTTTTTGCCCGCTAAAGACGTCTATATTGGTCCGCTAATACAGGAGTAGTAAATGCCCAGTGTACTACTGACGTGAAAAAAATATTTACTTACATTTTATTTTTTAATTTTATTAATCAGATTTTTCAGGGGGTGCTGCAGCACCCTCAGCACCCCTACTTCCCACAGCTATGAACACTTTCTCTTTATTTTACCCTAGTCCCACAGACTGTAGCCCTGACCCCTGTGTTCAGTTATCTGGCATCAGACAGTAAGGCTCCATCTCAAACCAGAGACTATACAATTCATTGTCTAGACATCTCTTGCATATTTTCTCTGGTTTGTTATCAGTGAAAAATAATTCTCAAACCATGGCAGCTTCAAATACTACAAATGTCCTCCTGAGTACTTGTATCGAGCTATGACATTTTGGATTGCCATAGAAAATAGGACCAGTGCCCCCCCCCCACCCCCCAAAAGGATGGATATAGAGACAGATATTTTATTCTGTATGTCTCTTTACATCTTTTCATTCACACTGCACTGCCCTTACCAACATAAAGCTGACAGATACGCAATACTTGCAATTATGGCAGTAACATCAAACCAATCTTACGGTTAGGTCGTAGGGCAAGCTGTATTTTCAGTTCTTGTGAACTTACCATTTTCACAGAGTGCAACAGACACTAGGGAACAACAAAACCAATTGTTGTGAAGTAATGTAAGAGATATAATCAGATGCGTAACCTACTGACCTGGTATGCTTGGATTGGTATGAGTAGGCATTGAGGGAGTGTTGCTGCCTGACGGCCGCCTGTTGGGCCGATCCTGCAGATGAGTTATGACGGCAAAGTTGCTTCTGACTGTTCGGAGACTGGCGAGCACCTTAAGAGAGGGGGGGGAAGGGAGACTGATTTAGTGGTATGATGCATTATGTCCATGATATTCTACGCACAATATCCGGATTTCCTAAAACATAAGATTTCGTTTGCGTTTCTTCGATTTTTAAATGGGAGCTATGTCTGTCCCAAGACAATCAAATGAAAATCAGAATGTTACGGTTTTGTAATTTTGATGCCAACATAGAGGGTAGTTGATCAAACTCTGGCTCTGTAGCCTGGTGCCAGTTCTGTTTGGGCTGTATAGCCTGCACCTATCGTGACAATGACCAGTTGGCTATACTGCACAAAAAGTACTGGGACCAGGCTAATGGCTCTGTCTTTGGCATGTGCAGGTCGTACATAATTGTACATTTTAGTAATTTAGCAGACACTCTTATCTGAAGCGACTTAGTGGAGAAATTAGGGTGAAGTGCCTTGCTCAAGGGCACATCAACAGCTTTTTCACCTAGTCAGCTTGGGGATTCAAACCAGCAACCTTTCCGTTACTGGCCCAACACTCTTTACCGCTAGGCTACCTGCCGCCACTCAGGTATTATACACCTATCACACACGTGAGCTCTAGTGAGACACTGAAATGCACAGGGGTACAAAACATCCCTAAACACCTGTCTCAGGGACTTTGTGTGCCTTCATGTTGCAACTCAAGACTGCTCCGAGTTCAAAATGTCACCCCGGTGAAAAATCGAGGGGGCAGTCGGCACATAAAAGATCTCTCCTTTCCAAACCCTTGAAGATTTGACATCTGTCCGGCTCTGCTTACGACGCATGTCAATATTGGACTCCTCACTTGTTTTGTAACCCTAGTTGAGTTGTGACACACAATGACACGCACTACGTGCAGACGGGTTATTGCAGCAAAAGCCGGTGGTCTGGGTTGGAAGAGTATCGCTGGCACACAGATGTCGTCACAGCTACGTTAAAGTAGGCCCGTGTGTTCAGACCTTTGAAATGTTTGAATCCTTCCCGACTGTAATGTGCTTTGTGGATTCAAATAAAGTATTTCATGTGTGTGTGTTTGTGTGTAATGAATGGCGCCCTACCACTTAAAACACCACCAAGACAGCACTGTGCATCATATGATTTTCCACGCAAGAAGTACATAAAGGCTGGCTCACTGTACTGCACACAATATTACCATGCACTTAAAGAGAAAACGCATGAACAAAGCACTGACCTGTGCAAATGGTGTCACAATCATGTCTTCTCCATGTCTAAACGGACAGAAGAAAACAAAAACACTGGGTTAGATACTACATCTTCAACAAATAGGTGAAGAACAGAATATCACCATCTTACAAGGGCAATATTGATATAATATACTGTATACTGGGGCTCTATGGTACGCCCTGAGTGTATGGCCTGAACACCCATATAATCCTGTATCAGTTAACACATTGGACACATGGAGAGGAAACAAGTGACATGCACACAACTGACTGTGAGAACTGTGGGAAAAACAAACAAAATCCTTTGAAATTGTGCTTTATATATTATCATGCACATAATGTGTGGTCGAGCCTTTCTGTTAAGATTATAGGCCTCAGGCTATCCATGCAGCACCCAAACAGCAGCAGGCTGAACTCAGATGCAAGGCCTGTGGGGTTTTTCTTTTGGGATGGTTCGGGAGGAAAAGGGGGTGAGGGATGCGTGCATGTGTGTGTGTATGGGCTGGGGGGGTTAAAGGTTATGTGTTGGGGCAGGAGGTGGGTGGGGGTGTGTGAAGGGGTTAAGGGGTTTGTGAGGGCAGGAAGTGTCTGAAACCTAAAAATGCAGTGGGTCTTTAAAGGGGAAGTTAAATAGAACAAATGTGTCACACGCATCTCTCACCGCGGCAGCCAACCGACTTCCCAGTGCTTCAAGCCCTCTTCCCTTTAAATACATAGAGCGAGAGTCCAGTGACTAAGCTAGACTTGACATGGGTAAACAGACTGTGACATGGCCTCCGATCTCCAGAAACAAACATCAACAATATGAGACAGGAAGGTTATGTTTTTAGGGACCTCTGTGGGAATCATAGTTGAAGGGTTAGCTATGACAGTATAAATATAAGAGAGTAGACATGTATTGGTTAGTGAAACAGCAAGGTTGGGGGGGCAACAACGACAAAAAGAGAGACAGAAAGGTCAGAAAAAAATATTCAGAAAGAGCGAGAGAGTGAGAGTGAGAGTGAGAGTGAGAGAGAGAGAGAGAGAGAGAGAGAGAGAGAGAGAGAGAGAGAGAGAGAGAGAGAGAGAGAGAGAGAGAGAGAGAGAGAGAGAGAGAGAGAGAGATAGAGAGAGAGAGAGAGAGAAGGGGTAAGGTTAGGAAGGTCATGCATCACTTTGGTCCATTGGTACTTACAGCTCACTGGCCATGGAGGAGTTGCGGGACATGGCTTTTGGTGAGAGGTCGAAGTCTGAGTCGGAGCGGTAGAGGAAGGACTCGCGGCGCTGGCTGTGGGGGTAGTTGGCCTGCAGGACCAGGCCGGAGCTGGGGCTGGCCTGGGGGTCCAGAGGGCTGCGTCCCACCGGCAGCCCATTCTCCACATCAAAACTTAGGGTGAGAGATGAGAAAGAGAAGGGAAGATTCATGTGAATAGGTGTCTGGAGCAGCGGAGCAGGAAGACAAGATGTCATTGTCCCTTCTTTTATTCTGTCCAGTGTGATGACAGAGGTATAGAAGTCTGACAAAATGTGTGAATCTTCAATCCGAAATCATCATTGTAGTTATCGTCGTCAAAAAACACCACTGACCAATCTCTGCCTGCCTCATAGCTAATACACAGTATATTGAGAATAGAAAAGAGTTGACCTAGTGATAGCAGGCCTAGAGCAGCAGCCATTCTCTACAACCCCCCACACCATTTATTTGAACATAATCACGCTAGTGTCAGCACTGACTTCACCACGTACGTCAGCAGAGTGCCAAAGTCTTCCGCCTCTGTCAGGGCCCTGGGTAGCACTAAAACTAATGGCGCCGCTGGCACCTCTCCACCTCTACAGCCAGACCCTGACCCCAAAATGTCAGGGGGATCAGTCCATAGTCATCCAATCTCATAATAGGGCTGACTGTGTGATGGGACAGTGGAACTCCTCTCTCCTTTTCATATTTTGAGAATGCAATTAGACGTTCAGTTAGGAGATCGGAGGGGGAGAAAGGCAAGTGGGAGATACAGCGGGAATGCTGGATGTGGGGATTGAACCAAAGTCTCTGGAAGGAAGTCATCTAAGCTACAGTATGTGTCAAGAGCTGGAATTGTTACCAATCAACCACAGGCTCTGCATGAGCAAAGTATATCCAATACAACAGGGACTTTACAGATACCGCAGTCGGCAGGTGAATGCTTACGAAGTTCAAATACTACAATAACCTCCTCCTTTAGGCTCTTTGGTAGGAATACGTGACCGTGCGTCTGACCTGTGTGACTCTCCTTTGTCCAATCCAACTCCAGAAGCGGAGTTTGATCCAGGGGGCGGTGCCACGGTATACAGGCAGCAGCTGCAAGGTCAGGCTGAGGTGGAGTTGGGAGAGAGTGGTTCTAAGAATAGCCCTCTGTCATTGATGGAAGTACATGCGAGAGGGCTATACATAGCCTGAAACATACGGCACCCCCCTCCCCCCTGGCTAGAGTCTGATATAATTACGTTAGGCTGAAACCTTCACCCAATACGGTACATACCCTTTCAATCGACTTCAAGTTCAACACATAGTGAATAGAAAGTGCTGCAGATTTTGTTGTTGTCATGATTTCCAAACAAGTTATTATTTGCCAGCACTGTGTGGTGTGCAAATTTCTTTTTGAGTAAAACTATTCCTGAATGTCTCCGAGGCACCTGCAACAACCACCTGTGGATGTACGAGTGCATTTCACTCCTCTCACAACAGCAGTCAAACCTGCATGCCTCTGTATGGTGTGTGTTGTGTTGTGACGTATGCACCCTAAATACAACGAGGCTCAGTATTTTGCCTAAATCAACATTTAAAAACAAACCTGCACCATACTCTGGCAGTGACTGACATCATTAATCAGAAACAATGAGAGGGAGAGCAACACAGAGAGAGAGTGAAAGATAGGTTTGCATTTCGACGGCTCAATGCAGCGTTTTAACAAGCTCCACCTGATTGGTGAGGAGGTGCCACGGAGGAGGAGCTGCAGTATAAAAGCATCAGTGCCAGGGCTTGCCTTATTACCCAACCTCTCCTCCTCCCTTTCCTCCCTGATTGGTGGGGAGAGCCCCAGGGGGAGGGGCTTGCCTTATTACCCCACCTCTCCTCCTCCCGTCCCTCCCTTTTTCTCACCCTTCCCTTCATCTAATTTTCAAAGATCCGTCCGTCCCCTCGGAGCGATTTGGGCCATCTCTGAGGGTGGGATGTCATCAATCACGGGGCCAATGGCATCAGCAGCTATGAATAGCTCTATCCAAAATAACAAATTAACCC
This sequence comes from Oncorhynchus keta, assembly GCF_023373465.1. Taxonomy (NCBI): domain Eukaryota; kingdom Metazoa; phylum Chordata; class Actinopteri; order Salmoniformes; family Salmonidae; genus Oncorhynchus; species Oncorhynchus keta. Next base: position 55,316,302 of record NC_068421.1, on the reverse strand, counting down.
CCAAAAACACTCACACGTGAAACAAAACTCGCCCATTAGAACTGAAATCCACGTCATTCACATGAAATGTTAATGTTTGTTTAAACTATCAGAACCTGAGGCTTGGAGATATCGGAGTACACTTATGGACTGTGGCGATCTCCTTCCCAGCTGCAGGCGGCTTCTCTTCTCAACAACGTTCCCACTCACTTCTATTTCCAGAAGCAATACAGTGCGGTCGATGAAGGTGCATATTTTCCCAAGAAAACCACCTGGGCAAAGTTCAAGAAATGCCACTAGGAAAAACCTGGGATTATCAGACTGAGTGGGAGGACAAGTGTCCATAAACAGTGGTATTCATACTGTTAGTTCCCTCGACTGGGCTCCCGAGTGGCGCAGCGGTCTAAGGCACTGCATCTCAGCGCTAGAGGCATCACTGCAGACCCTGGTTCGATCCCGGGTTGTATCACAACCGGCTGTGCTCTGGAGTGACATAAGGCGGCTGGGGTAAGGCCATCATTGTAAAAAAAAAAAAGAAAAAGGTTCTTAACTGACTTGCCTAGTTAAATAAAGGTTCAATAAAAAATACTGGAAACAGAATGGGCTTCTGAGTGTCAGGTAGCACCATCTACTGGAGACAGAAATATAACTCATCACTGTGCCAGTCAGTGCATGTTCCCCAGCACACCAGTGTCTCTATACAGAGCAATTGGACCACTGTTTAAAGTACATACATCTTAAATGTCAGCCAGAGAACAGGTAAGATGAAGTTTTTGCCTCAATGTGGATTGGGTGGTAGCCTAGAGGTTAGGCAAGTAACTGAAAGGTTGCTGGTTCGAATCCACGAGCTAACTAGGTGAAATCTGCCGATGTGCCCTTGAGCAAGGTGCTTAATCCTAATTGCTCTGGATAAGTGTGTTTGCTACTGTAAATTTGTATAACATGTAAATGACCAAAAAAATCTGATGTTACACAGACACTACACTCAACATGGAGGATATGTATCATGTATCACACCAGCATTAAACCAATTGTGCCATTCCACTGAATAAACCTTTGAATCAATCATTTTTTATTATGGTGATGTTCTATGAGGTGCTCTTTGTCTGGTAGGTCATAACTGTCGATAGTGACCTTGGTGTTGTCATTGTTCTCAGGCTCTGACGTCAGTCAGTGTCTCCTCTCCCTTCTCTTTGAGTCTGGACTACCGTCAGAACTCGTGGGAGACAGGCCTCCCTGTATCCCACTGTGGCACACACCCTTCTGGGGTGTCTCCCGAGGAGACCACTGGCACATATACACACGCACACACACAAACATTTGGTGCAGACTAATCACTAAATGACTATCTTATACTGAAGCGGAAAGTTGATATTTCGAAACGTCATCTGATTTCCACAAACACAAAGATAATCCTCCATGTTTCCTTTCCTCTTCAAATGTGGGAAAAAGAGCAAATCCATTAGTTCCTGGATAAAAGGATGAGCCCCCCTCAGGATTCAAATTAAATCAAACTTTATTTGTCACATGCGCTGAATACAACAAGTGTTGACCTTACCTTGAAATTCTTACTTACAAGCCCTTAAACAACAGTGCAGTTCAAGAAAGAGTTAAGACAATGTATACCAAATAAACTAAAAAATAAGAAGAAGTAACACAATAAAATAACAATAACGAGGCTATATACAGGGGTTACAGTTAGTCGAGGTAATTTGTACAAGGAGGTAGGGGTTACTAGTGACTAGTGATTCAGAGGAAACTCAAAGAAGCCTTCAGGTCTGTGTCATTCAGACAAAGGAAGAATGGACATTAAGGTCGTTCCCCAAATACCGCTTTTGGCTAATAAAAAGTCCAATCCCCTTTCTGTTTTCTTTCCGAGTGGCGTGAGAACCAGCTCCGGGGGCCTCGCCGACCTATGACAATCAAAGTGTGTGTGTTTGTCTCGGGGAAGTTCCCGCAGCCCTTACACGCCAGGAAAGAAGGGAGTGGAGGCAGAGAATGTTGGAAAACAGAGGAGTGGACCTTTTTTTGGTGTGTGTGTTCCTGGTGATGCATAAGCTTTGTACTGGGGGGGGGCACCTAGTTTGGGAAAGGGGGATGTTAGTGTTGCACCTCTCACCCCATTGTGAGCGACCTGACACCCGTTGCAAAACAACGCGGTGCACCACCAAAAACAAGAAAAAAAATAATGTATCTGAAACTGCACATCTAAACACAGCTTACGTATAAAGACAGAGCATTAGCACAAAACTGACTTTTTATTTGAGGTCCCACGTGCCAGTCTAGAGTAAACAATTTCAACACTTCCTATTAAACCTATGTCAAACACTCAACTTTTGAACACAAAAGCCATGGTTAACGTGTAAATGAGGCTATATAAACCTCTTTGCCCTATATACTTTTGTACCGGGTCTAGCCAAAGGTCTTTTAGATAGGTTACTGACTATTCTTCTCTTATCTGGTCTAGCTTCTGGTGTTTATAAGTCATTTCTGGATACTGATAAACATGTTATACACGTTATTTATCATCTCAACAGCAGAACAAAATGTAACCCCACAACATAATACATTCACTGTGTATCAATTCATATAAGTTGACCAAAAGAGAAAAATGTTCTGTATCCAGCAACATAAGATACAGCCATGAGCATATGTTTTCTAAAAATAGCCCTTGAAGTTGTTGCACGAGAACAGAGATGGAGTCATCAGAGAACCGTCTGTGGATATTTCTCCAAACACCACAACTTGACTACTGTCAACAGGGTAAGAGAGACCCAACTTTACTGGTAACAAGCAGTTCTGAAGTTCTGAACACATACACGTTCCACCCTCCATATACATGCACAATACTTCGGGACTTTAACTGGCTTGACCAAATGGATTAAGAATAATATGATTTTTTAAATAATAATCATCATTTTTTATAAACAGTGTAATCCAGATAAGCAGATTAACCTAATATGACAAATATGTGAGCTTATGACATTTAGCGGTTTATAAAAGGAAATGTTTGGCCTAGTAAGTTGGTGTGGCACAGCTGAACAAAAGTTGAATGTACCACTTGAGCCAATAAGATAATAGAACCCATATCGTCTCACATACATCATAAATAAAGTGAAATGTTAAGAACGAAAGGAACTGAGAAACTTTTGGAAAGATCTCCAAAGCAAAGCCAAAAGATAGTCCTTCTTTGTTTTTGTTCACCGCCAACTGACTATACTGTTCCGCACTGTGGCTGAACTCTTACCGGAACAAGCCTCTGTACCAGCCAACAAGAATCAGAGGTGGAAAAAAACTTCAGCTATTAAAACCGCTTCAAAAATCTACAGGATGTATACATGAAGAGTGAGAGTGTAGAAGTAACCGATATAACAGATACAAATAAATACACACGCATACCACCCATACCAGTACAGTATCACCCCCCCCCACCTCCCACAAACACACCCACTCACACACTTTGGCTTCACTTACTCCAGGGGGAACTGGAGGATCCTATCCTATCCAGCAGTGGTCCTGTGGTAACACACAAGCAGCCATGTATCAGATGCGCACCACAACGGCTCCAGAATGCCACCATCCGTATACCCATATACTCTGGCCGGGGCCGTGACGTCAGAGGCGCTTGTGACAGACGACTGGGAGAGGTAGATAAGCTACTGTGGTGGGCCCTGCTCAGGCCTGTCAAGAGAGTGCTACAACCCAATGGCTACACAGCTCAATCCTCTCACATCTAATGTGGAACCAACTTCTCGTGGCCTTACTTTCACCCGTCTCTCGTGGCCTCACTTTCACCCCTGCCTCTCATGGACTCACTTTCACCCCTGCCTCTCGTGGACTCACTTTCACCCCTGCCTCTCGTGGACTCACTTTCACCCCTGCCTCTCGTGGACTCACTTTCACCCCTGCCTCTCGTGGACTCACTTTCACCCCTGCCTCTCGTGGACTCACTTTCACCCCTGCCTCTCGTGGACTCACTTTCACCCCTGCCTCTCGTGGACTCTTGTGCTTTTGGAGAGGAAATAACCCCCCTCAAATGTTGAAAGAAACATCTGTGAAAATTGAAGTCCAAGCTCTTTAAAAGACTTGCATTTACCTGAAGTGCTTTTCTCTTGGTTTTGAAGTGCTCTTCTATGGCAGTAACTCACCCAAACCACCACCCATCTGTATTGCCATCTGCTTTCATTTGCTATGACACAAACATTACTCATTGGGACATTGCCAACCTGCAACTCATGACTACTTACTATGATACCATCAGCTCTGCTCAATCCCATGACCTAGGCGAGGAGTCAAGAAGGCATAAAATGAATGAAGTGTCATGAAGTGAAAAAAAGTGGTATTCCAGCATAAGCCCTTTCCCCTATCTCTACAGGTGGGTATTACAGTATGGAACGTTAGCCGGTAGGACTCTGCTTGCGTGCTGGGTATCTGTTAGCAATTAGCTAGTGCTAGTCCTCTCAAATCTCTCCATCAGAGGAGACCAGCCTTGGCTTGACCTCTGTGGTATGACCCTCTTCTTTCTCTCCCGTGTTTCATTACTGTCCTCATGCTCTTTCCCAATGGAAAGGGGGAAAGAAATCACACTGTTTCTACCTCACAGTCCAAACAAGGTGCATTAAAATCAAGAACAAACTGGATCGGCGAGAGATATTCAGCCATTCTTGGAGGAAAATGGAAGTTCATTAAAAGCTCATCAGGCAAAAGACACGTATTTATCTGTCAAGCTCTCCGTGTGAATGACACAAAGTTTCACAGACTGTGATGTCATCAGTGGAAGTGAAAGCGCTGGCCATGAGAGAAAATACAAATAGTTGTTTCTTGAAAGTGATTTCCCTGTCTTTGCAGTCTATGGGAGGAATGTTGATAATATGTTGTGTGGAAAAAACACTCCCTTGTAAAAGAAAATGAAGAAAGGAAAAAAATGAAGGGTGTGGCATTGGCTGCATGGAGGCATATGAGGGGGAAAAAACAGGAGCGGTAAACATTTGGTTAAAGGAGGGAGGGAGGGAGGGGTGGGTTGGAGGGAGGGAGGGAAGGGTGGAGAGCCAAGGCAGGGAGGCTCTGATCTCTGCTCCCACATCAAAGGGAGAGAGTGTGTGTGTGTCCTGTCTGTAAGCGGGGACTCCCGTTTGAAGGTGGCTTGTATGTCGTGAGACTGACGTCAATCACATCTGGATGAGTCATCATGTAAAGCCACAGATGTAAGCCAGAGAGCGGGCCAGCTGCTCATAGGCACATTTAGACACCCACTAAGATACAGCACACACACTTCGGGGGTAGTACGAGTTGACGATGTAGTCAGACGTAAACCTTGAGGTTTGTTCAATTCAATACCTTTTCCAATTGGAAATAGGATATTTCAATGTGTTGAAATGGACCTGAACCAAGTGCTTATGGTCTTGGCCAATCTGAAAGGGATTCAGCTACAGGGATAGGACTTTGGTGACTACATACACTATATATAGTTGAATTCGGAAGTTTACATACACTTAGTTTGGAGTCTTTAAAACTAGTTTTTCAACCACTCCACAAATTTCTCATTAACAAACTATCGTTTTGGCAAGTCGGTTTGTGCATAACCCAAGTCATTTTTCCAACAATTGTTTACAGACAGATTATTTAACTTATAATTCACTGTATCACAATTCCAGTGGGTCAGAACTTTAGATACACCAAGCTGACTGCGCTTTTAAACAGCTTAGAAAATTCCAGAAAATTATGTCATGGCTTTCAAAGCTTCTGATAGGCTAATTGAGATCATTTGAGTCAATTGGAGGTGACCCTGTGGATGTATTTCAAGGCCTACCTTCAAACTCAGTGCCTCTTTGCTTGACATCATGGAAAAATCTAAAGAAATCAGCCAAGACCTCAGAAAAACAATTGTAGACCTCTACAAGTCTGGTTCATCCTTGGGAGCAATTTCCAAATGCCTGAAGGTACCACGCTCATCTGTACAAACAATAGTACGTAAGTATAAACACCATGGGACCACGCAGCCATCATACCGCTCAGGAAGGAGAAACGTTCTGTCTCCTAGAGATGAATGTACTTTGGTGCGAAAAGTGCAAATCAATCCCAGAACAACAGCAAAGGACCTTGTGAAGATGCTGGAGGAAACCGGTACAAAAATATCTATAGCCACAGTAAAACAAATCCTATATCGACATAACCTGAACGGCCGCTCAGAAAGGAAGAAGCCACTGCTCTAAAACCGCCATAAAAACGCCAGACTATGAGATTTGCAACTGCAAATCATACTTTTTTGGAGAAATGTCCTCTGGTCTGATGAAACAAAAATAGAACTGTTTGGCCATAATGACCATCGTTATGTTTGGAGGAAAAAGGGGGATGCTTGCAAGCCGAAGAATACCATCCCAACCGTGAAGCACGGGGTGGCAAAATCATGTTGTGTGGGTGCTTTGCTGCAGGAGGGACTGGTGCACTTCACAAATAGATTGCATCATGAGCAAGGAAAAATATGTTGATATATTGAAGCAACATCGCAAGATATCAGTGAGGAAGTTAAAGCTTGGTCGCAAATGGATCTTCCAAATGGACCCGAAGCATACTTCCAAAGTTGTGGACAACAAAGTCAAGATACTGGAGTGGCCATCACAAAACCCTGTCCTCAATCCTATAGACAATATGTTGGCGAGTGCGAGCAAGGCCTACAAACCTGACTCAGTTACACCAGCTTTGTCAGCTTTGTCAGGAGGAATGGGCCAAAATTCACCCAAATTATTGTGGGAACCTTGTGGAAGGCTACCCGAAATGTTTGACCCAAGTTAAACAATTTGAAGGCAATGCTACCAAATACTAATTGAGTGTATGTAAACTTCTGACCCACTGAGAATGTGATGAAAGAAATAAAAGCTGAAATAAATCCTTCTCTCTACTATAATTCTGACATTTCACATTCTTAAAATAAAGTGGTGATCCTAACTGACCTAATTTTTTACTAGGATTAAATGTCAGGAATTGGGAAAAACTGAGTTTAAATGTATTTGGCTTAGGTGTATGTAAACTTCCGACTTCAACTGTATACAAGTATGTGGACACCCCTTCAAATTAGTTGATTTGGCTATTGCACACACACCCATTGCTGACAGGTGTATAAAATCGAGCACACAGTCATGCAATCTCCATTGAAAAACATTAGCAGTAGAATGGCCTTACTAAAGAGCTCAGTGACTTTCAACATGGCGCCTTCATAATATGCCAGCTTTCCAACAAGTCAGTTCATCAAATGTCTGCCCTGGTCAACTGTACTTGTTGATAGTGTGAAGTGGAAATGTCTAGGAGCAACAACGGCTCAGCCGCGTAGTGGTAGGCTACAGAAGCACACAGAACGGGACTGCAGAGTGCTGAAGCATGTAGCGAGTAGAAATCGTCTGTCCTCGGTTGCCACATTCGCTACCGAATTCCAAACTGCCTCTGGAAGCAACGTCAGTACAAGAACTGCTCGTCGGGAGCTTCATGAAATGGGTTTCCATGGCCGAGCAGCAGCACACAAGCCGAAGATCACCATGCGTAATGCCAAGCGTCGGCTGGAGTGGTTTAAAGCTCCCCGCCATTGGACTCTGGAACAGTGGAAACGTGTTCTCTGGAGTGATGAATCACGCTTCAACATCTATCAGTCCGACGGACGTATCTGAGTTTGCCGGATTCAATGCTGCATAGTGCTAACTGTAAAGTTTAATGGAGGAGGAATAATGGTCTAGGACTGTTTTTCATGGCTGTTATAGCAGCAAGGAGGGACCAACTCCATATTAATGCCCATGATTTTGGAATGAGATGTTCGACGAGCAGATGTCCACATACTTTTGATAATGTAGTGTAAGTAGGCCTGACTCATCTTATTGATTATGTTGGGTACGGTACGTGGGGAACTGATTAGCACTAACATGGAAACTCTTAATCTAATGGCACACCGTGTAAGGATGAGGTGATTGCCATTAACTTGTGCTGAATGGTTAAGGGATGATACATGGGTTAGACTGCTCAGGTCATAAACTAATTAAGCCCTATCAGAAACCTGCAGCCCTCTTCCCACAAGTTATATTGATGAGTAAACCCCCCAACCATGTACTCAGAATAGACACACACACACACACACACACACACACACACACACACACACACACACACAAAACCTCCCTTCCCCCCACACACCATCCACAAACACACACCCTCTGCGTCCTGCCAGCTGAGTCTGATTAGGGCCCCAGCGGGCCAGGTCTTGATTTGGCCCTTTGCATCGACCCCCTTTGCATCTACCCCCGAGCGGCCACAATTAGGCAGGTCGGGCCATGGAACATGAGCGCTCAACGGGCAGAGCAGGACTCAGAGCAGGGCTCTCCATGGAACAAACAAGCTCAGGGGAGCAGGGGTGCTCTCCTCTAACAAGACTCATATGGCTTTAATAGGTGCCTTTCAATAAACAAGTGATTGAGCCCTGGTGTGAGGCAGGTTCCTCCACTTCCTTTTCACATTAAGACTTCGCAGCCAAGAAGAGGAAGACTGAGGCACACTGGGCATGATGTCCTCTTGTCACATGTGCCTGGTGTCTCTTAGGAAGGAAACATAGAATTGTCTGTCCTCTTTCTGTGAGAATGTTTGTTTGATGAGACCCTCAAACCCTGAGCAAATTGTTGGTCTTGTGAGTGGAAACTTGAATGTTGTAAGAATTTTGTACAACTTCCAGAGCACGTTTACAGTGAACATTGAGGCTGTACCATTACAGTTTTAGACAGTAGCCAATAGGCTATTGTGGCTATTTAAGCATAATGTAGGCCTATCAACAAAACCAATGGAGCAAATCACATAACATTTTCACACGGAAATAGCTTTTGATTTCTATGAAATAGCCTACAGTATATGTGGTGTTCAATGCAGGCCTACATTGCATGAGACTTTTAGAAACGTTTTTACATTATGAAGGGCTTGACTAATGATTTTTGACTTGGTCTGTAACACCATGGGCCATATAGGTGACTGCAAATTACATTGTATAGTGTAATATGATGCAAGAAACCACTTTTAAAAATAAAATGTATTAGTTTTACCATACAGCGAATTAGACAATGTAGGCTACCCCTCTTCCTATTGGCTTATGTGCATATTCACGCCGGTCTCAAAATACAACACTGCCCCTTTAATTAAGACACAAGCTTTTTACCTGACTGGCTTTTCTACGAGCTTGAAATGTAGCCTACACGTTTTGTGCTCTTGTATGAAGCAGTAACTCTCCATTGCTGACCTATACGTATCTATAACTGGGCTAATAACTCGCTATCTAGCAAAGAATATCAACAAATGTCCACACGCGCGGCTCTGATCTGAAAAGCGCATTCACTCGCGGGTGATTGAAAGACCGCTCGTGGGCTACACCCGCCAATAGAATTATACTCCTTTGCGCTCTGGCTCTGCGTACAACAAAATAACAGACTAAATCTTGCAAAGTTAGATTTGTTTTGGCTTGTTGCATTGAAAAGTGGCTGATATCATTTTGATTCGATCACAGCAAAAACGTTGATCAATATAGTGCAAACTAATGGGGCGAACTCAGTGATGTTAAATCTCTTGCGTCTCCGCGCGGCATGGCATTTCTTCTGGGCGGCAGTCCTGGAGGAGGTGTGCGGGTGCGCAGGCGCGCAGTTTTGAGAGAATATTATTGTTGGTGACAGTGTTGAGAGTTTGGGCAGAAAGTGTAGACAGAGAGGCTAGTCTGCGGTGGCTTGTGTGTGTTGTTATATTCTCAAACAAGCACATCCGCACACACACACACACATCAACACACAAGCATGCACACACTTTCTCACAGTCCTACTTGTCTCCCTATCTGTGCCAGAGGCCCCAAGTCATTGACCACAGAGGTTGAGGCGTCTGAGAGTGGGTGTGTGTTGACGTCACCAGTGGTTTCTGAGTCGTTGGAGCAAGTCTGTGCAGATAAACTAGCACAGTGGGGCTTGATGGACACCAGATAAGACCACTCCACAGGTTTTAACCCAGTCAGCATGGCGCATTGTTTGCTACCAAATTTGTTCTTGTTATGCAAAACGGAACTGCTGACGTCAAAGCATTCTGTCCAAACCAGTAAGCAGGTAGCTTGGATGAGTCAAATGTACTCAACAAAACAATGACTGTACAGGGGAACAAAAGAAAACTCAATATCTTCTTGGAAATTCAGACATTTTGATGCAAGTGTTTGTCTCATCCTAATAGCTAAGGTATTGGTTTTGACTGAGTAGTCAAGAAGATAGAGGGAATGGCATTGAAAGAAAGTATTCACACCCCTCGACTTTTTCCAAATGTTGTTGTGTTACAGCCTGCATTTAAAATTGATTAAATTGAGATTTTTTTTTGTCACTGGCCTACACACAATACCCCATAAAGTCAAAGGGGAATTATGTTTTCCAAAATGTGTACTAATTATTTAAAAAATGAAAAGCTGAAACATTTTGAGTCAATAAGTATTCAACCCCTTTGTTATGGCAAGCCTAAAAAAGTTCAGGAGTAAAATTTTGCTTAACAAGTCAAATAATAAGTTGCATGGACTCACGGTGTGTACAACAATAGTTTTTAATTAACATTATTTTGAATGACTACCTCATCTCTGTACCCCACACTTACTATTATCTGTAAGGTCTCTCAGTCGAGCAGTACATTTCAAACACAGATTCAACCACACAGATTCAACTCGCAAAGAAGGATCACTATTGGTAGTTGGGTAAAAAATGACATTGAATATCCCTTTGAGCATGGTGAAATAATTAATCATACTTTGGTTGGTGTATTAATATACCCAGTCACTACAAAGATACAGGAGTCCTTCCTAACTCAGTTGCCGGAGAGGAAGGAAACCACTCAGGGATTTCACCATCAGGTCAATAGTGACTAAAACAGTTACAGAGGTTAATGACTGATGGGAGAAAACTGAGAATGGATCAACAACATTGTAGTTACTCCACAATACTAACCTAATTGATAGAGGGAAAAGAAGGGAACCTGTACAGAATAAAAAATATTCCAAAACATCCATCCCGTTTGTACCACTTCCTGAGTGGCCTAGTTACAGTTTTGACTTAAATCAGCTTGAAAATCTATGGCAAGACTTGAAAATGTCTAGCAATGATCCTCTTTGACGCCATAGTACGATGGTAGTACGAAGAGGATGGCTGACATTTTACATGCTCCTAACCAACTGTGCTATTTTGTTATTTTTTTTTACGTTGTTTGTAACTTTTATTTTAAATTATTTTGTACATAATGTTGCTGCTACCGTCTCTTAGAACAGCAATTACTCACCACGAACTGGAATAAACTTTTTCCTGAGTTCGACGAGAAGGATATATTGCTTTCCCAGGAACATGCTCAAATCCCAGTCATTTGCATGAAGAAAAGATAGAGGAAAAGGGGGCGCAGGTCGGGCTTCCTCCTGAGAATCCGTAGGCGAGCGAGTAAACTCCTAAATCCATCCGTTCTCCTGGTTACCATGCAATCATTGGAAAATAAAATTGATGAACCTACAATTCTGCCCGTATAGAAGTCTCGAGGTATTGCTCGCCTGAGGTAGAGTACCTGATGATAAGCTGTAGACAACACTATCTACCAACAGTTCTCATCTATATTATTCGTAGCCGTCTATTTACTACCACAGACCGATGCTGGCACTAAGATCGCACTAAACCAACTCTATAAGGCCATAAGCATACAAGAAAATGCTCATCCAGAAGCGGCACTCCTAGTGGTGGCCTGGAACTTTAATGCAGGCAAATTTAAATCAGTTTAACAAATTTTTTTACCAGAATATCACGTGCAACCAGAGGGGGAAAAAACTCTAGACCACCTTTACTCCACACACAGAGATGCATACAAAGCTCTCCCCCGCCATCCATTCGGCAAATCTGACCATAATTCTATCCTCCACATTCCTGCTTACAAGCTTAAACTAAAGCAGGCAGTACCAGTGACTTGCTCAATACGGAAGTGGTCAGATGACACGGATGCTACACTACAGGACTGTTTTGCTAACACAGACTGTAATATGGTGCGGGATTCATCCAATGGCATTGAGGAGTATATCACCTCAGTCATTGGCTCCATCAATAAGTGCATCGACGATGTCATCCCCACAGTGACTGTACGTACATATCCCAACCAAAAGCCATGGATTACAGGCAACATCCACATCGAGCTAAAGGCTAGAGCTACCACTTTCTAATTCAGACGCTTAAAAGAGATCCCGCTATGCTCTCAAACGAACCATCAAACAAGCAAAGTGTCAATACAGTATTCAGGTTGAATCCTAATTACACCGGCTCTGAAGCTCGTCGGATGTGGCAGGGCTTGTAAACTATTACAGACTACAAAGGGAAAGCCAGACGCGAGCTTCCCAGTGACGCGAGCCTACCAGAAGAGCTAAATGCATTTTATGGCCCTTCGAGGCAAGCAACACTGAAGCATGCACGAGAGCACCAGCTGTTCTGGATGACTGTGTAATAACACTCTTGGTAGCCAATCTGAGCAAGACCTTTAAACAGTTCAACATTCACAAAGCTGCGGGGCCAGACGCATTACCAGGACGTGTACTCAAAGCATGCGCGGACCAACTGGCAAGTGTCTTCACTGAAATTTTCAACCTCTCCCTGACAGAGTCTGTAATACCAACATGTTTCAAGCAGACCGCCATAGTCCCTGTGCCCAAGGAAGCCAAGGTAACCTGCCTCAATGATTAGCGGCCAGTAGCACTCACGTCGGTAGCCATGTAGTGCTTTGAAAGGCTGGTCATGGCTCACAACAACATCCTTCCGGATACCCTAGACCCACTCCAATTTGCATACCGCCCCAACAGATCCACAGATGACGCAATCTCAATAGCACTCCACACTGCCCTTTCCCACCTGGACAAAACGAACACCTATGTGAGAATGCTATTCATTGACTACAGCTCAACATTCAACACCATAGTGCCCACGAAGCTAATCACTAAGCTAAGGACCCTGGGACTAAACATCTCCCTCTGCCACTGGATCCTGGACTTCCTGATGGGCCCGCCCCCAGGTGGTAAGGGTAGGCAACAACACGTCTGTCACGCTGATCCTCAACACTGGGGCCCCTCAGTGGTGTGTACTTAGTCCCCTCCTGTACTCCCTGTTGTCCCATGACTGCGTGGCCAAACACAACTCCAACACCATCATTAAGATTGCTGACAACATAACAGTGGTAGGCCTGATCACCGACAACTATGAGACAGCCTATATAGAGGAGGTCAGAGAACTGGCAGTGTGGTGCCAGAACAACAACCTCTCCCTCAGCATTAACTATAAATAATCTATTCCTACTCATGGCTTAATCAAGTTGTGCCCAAAGCATTAATATTGAAAAGCACAGCATTGGAAGGAGGGCTGCTTGTTGGCATTAGCGGAAACTAAAATGATGAGAGGCTAGTTAGAGGATTTGGAAGATTATACAGTATGCATAGTTTTTGTCTAAACAGATTTTTACTGTGTTATTAGTTGCATATGTTCAATTCATCGGCCCACCACACTGGTCTATAAATACGCCTGACTCAACGTTCATTAGACGTTGCCTTTGAAGTGTTTTAAACATTTGGGCCTGACATTATAAACAGACTTTGTTTCTGCGGTGAAGGGGTTTGTCGTCATGCGTTTTCAAATGTCAGATACAGAATTAGTCCTATTTCCATTTTGCTTCTTTAAACTGGAGCACTGAGACTAACGTGAACGAGAGTCCCTGGGGTACAAACTATATAGCTAACATAATGGTCTCGTTCACATATTGCCATCTGTTGAGTGTGGTGTGGTGTGAACGTGTGTGTGTGGTGTGAATGCCAGTAGTGGTAATAAGTCTGTCACAGACCAGAAGACCTCTGATTTAACCTGTGCTGAGAAGCCATGTGTTCTTCATTAAAAAAAACCCTCTGGCCACATCATTCTAGCCTGACAGTCGTAGTCCAGTCACAGTCATGGCTATATCCACAGCTACGTCACTGAGAAGCATCCTAATACCGAACAAAGTCATAAAAACTTCAACAACAAAAAAGCTCCCACGACTACTAAGATTCAGCATAGCTTGTGGTAACAAAGGGTGACACAAAACCCACACCAAGATAGGATGAAAGAGCTGTGTTAAAGTGAAACTGGCCTAAAAGCACACAGATGTGTGTGGGTGCTGAAAATGAAACTGTAAAGTCTGCGTCCAACTCACACTCTCAAACATTTAGATCCCCGGAACGCAGCCCACTTTTCCAGCTCACTCTCCAGATCCCAATTACTGGAATTCTAATCACCTGTTCACACACCTGCATGTCATCATCCCACACTATTTCGTTCAGTTCCTTGCACCCCATCACTGTGGGGGTGTTGTTTGTTTTGAGACACACTTCTTTCAGAGTGCTGTTTTTTCCCCGTCCCTCACTCCTCCCGTGTATGATAATTTTTGCCTGCCTCACTCACAACTCTTTTTTGCCTATTCCTTGCCTGTACTGTTGCCATTTTGGACCTACTGTGTATGACATTCTGCCTGCCCCTGGACCCTACCTCCTCCTATGGTCCCTTCCAATAAACACCTGCTGCGCTCTGCACTTGAAACCAGCTCTGTCTCCTATCATGTTCATTACAGACACATGGACAATTCCAGGGTAAAGGAATTGCGCTGAGACTCACTTTAAATTTATACCAAACAAAATCCATTGATTTCAAAGTTTAACAAACCATACAACTCTACCCATAAGGACTACTTTTAACAATTTGAACAGAACATTTTACAAAAACACATTTACTGGAAGAATTGTGCCGATCAAAGTTTGGGAACAGAATTTCATTTTTTTTTGTGTTACCACGTTTTCCAAAACATTTTACATATCTGCTCCGAATTAAGATAAAAAAAATGTCTGCAGAAAAAAATGGGGTGTCAGCTATGATATTACATCTGTTCTCTTTTGGTTATTGAACTACAGTAAGTGAAGTGGACTTACACTTGGTAATGGTTTGCTGTAACGGAATTTCATCAGGTGTCCCTGATCTGTACTACCCAGAAATGCATAATTATGGATATGAACATAACTCTCTTCATGGTGATGTATCTTAAACAGGTACAAAATACCCTCCTTTGCATATGTGGGTATTATTATATGCAATGGCTGTTATTTTAATGAGCTTTGCCCCCAAACAAGACCAAATTTGGGACCGGACCAAATCTAAACCAATCATAGACATCTATGTTTTACAAGTTTGGACATCAAAGCACAACACAGTAGAGCACAGTAGAGTACAGTTCAGTACAATACAGTACAGTACAGTATACTGTACTCAACTCTAGTGTGCTCTACTGAACTATACTCAACTCTTTTTGTTTTTACTTTACTGTACTCTACTGTGCTCTCCACACTTGTGAAACATAGGCATCTATGATTGGTTCAGATTTGGTCCGGTCCAGCTGAGACAAATCTAAACGAATCATGGAGGTCTATGTTTGCGCCATATCAAGGCTGGTCCGGGAACTGACCAAAAATCAACCTCTGTAGATATTGAAATTAAAACTGGTCCGGACCGGACAATACCCCCAAAAAAAACAACGTCTGTGTATGTTGGAATCAAGGCCAGGGCAGACTGACCAAATTTCAACTACTTTTCAATGAACATGGAAGTCCAGTGTCAGCCGGTAAGGATGATGGTTACAGTAAATGGAAAGAGAGGGGGTCATGAGTAGGTGTGAGTAAGAGCCGGGAGAGGTGACATTAACTGGAGAGAGAGAAGAGAGAGAGGAGAGAGGCAGATCGAGAGAGGAGAGAGGCAGATCGAGAGAGAGAGGGAGGGAGGGTTTGTGGTTCTTTACACTCTTGCTTTGAACACCAGATGACAGAAACAGAAAGAAAACGGTTATGAGCTGTACATATAGTACCAGTATGCCAGTGGAAGGGAGGACTGTAGCAGGTGACTCAACTGTGGTTTGTGCCTACTATGATTTCCCACTGTAGCCAATTCAATTGCAGTAATTCCATTACAGATTTTTCAGAAATTCCATTACCAGTTTAGTAACGGAATTTCACATTTTAATTTAATAATTCATAATTTAACTTAATTCATAAACCAAATAGATATCCCTAAAAACACAATAACTAATTGTTAGGTCAACCTTTACTTACTTCTGTGACCTTTCATTATCCTCCCTCCTGATAAAAGAGAGAAATTAGAAAATATCTTAAAGATATGTGGGTTTTTGCTAACAGAATTTCAAGGCACAGGGCAATGTTTCTAAAAAATTAAACAAGGCAAGTCATCTCTCCAAAACTAAATATAAGTGTTGATATTAGTTGGCAAGGGTCTTTAATTCAGCATTATTGTGTTTTTATGTATTTATAATACCTTTTAAGATGTTTTTAAGGCCCCTCTTCTATCTGTTTGACCATATATAAAAGCCTCTGCTAATTCCTAATATTTAGGATAGAACATGGTTGACACATTTATATATGCCTTAATTTCTATAAAAAACAGACTCTTATCTTTCATTTGACATGCTCCTATAAACCTCACATGTTGGTCTTCATTGGTCTTTTTACATGGAAATGATTACATGCAGCATCTGGGCCAATAGGTGAGAGGGAATAATAAGGTGGTGCATTTACCGCCTGCGCTTCTGGACAATGTCAATGGGCCGGTTGACTGCGCACAGGGATCCACAGATATTCCCATTCCGCACTTTGAACGACCGGTCCGTGGTGGGGGCCATGAATACACAGTTTGTTGGCAAACTCATATTTCTCCCCCCTTTATTCACTCCTCCTCTCGCTCCCTCTTTTCCCCCCTTTCTACTTTTTTCTCTGCTTTCCTTAGTTTCCTTCTCCTTTTGAAAGCTACGGTGGGAACATTAGAGTGCTCTTGTCCGTCTCCTTTCGCGCGACCCTGCTGCTTTCCTCACGCCGCACCTGGTTCCCATTGCCGCTCAAACGAATGATATGTCAAACAGAGAGGACCGAAGATGCCGCAATTACAAGAAAAGCCAAAACAGCAAGACAATCCCTGCGAGAATCTGGGAGAAAGTCTGAGGCTTTGAGGGAAATCCTCCTTGGTATTTCCCACCAACATTCCTGTCAAAAACATTGAAAAATCCGCCTCTTGAAAAGCTGTTGTGTGTTTCAAAAAGTCAATTTTCTTCTCCCGGGTAACATCCTTAGATGTGGTTGAGGGACAGAACGAGTTGAGTTTGTCACCAAGCACATGTTCAACAGTTGTAGAAGCAAGAGTGAAGCTCCCTTAAACGGACAATATGGAATTCCTTTTCTATCCAGATGAAGGTCAAAATAAACAAAATGCAGATTAACTAGCTTGATTTTGTCCTTTCCATTCCTATGTCTGGCTCTCACTGTCTTTTTGAACAATCTCTACATGAAGGCTTGATCAGAAAGCTCTCCCAGTCTCCCCTTCTGTCTCACTCCTCATCAGTGTCTTTCTCTCCTCAGCAATTCTTCTTAACCCAGTCTTCCACCTCTAAGTCTCAACTCCCTCTGACAGCTGAAGACATGGACCCTCTTGAAAACTCAATAAGTGTCTGTTTGTGTGCAAGTCTTGCTATATCATGTGTCTGTGTGCCTGTGCTAGTGTTCCCTTCCTGTGTATGTGTATGCCAGTTGAACTGTGAGGTCAGAAAAAACAGGGGCGGTCTCAGAGGCAGCATGGCTCCTACCCTCTCAGTATCTCCAGGTTTAACTCTTTAAATGCTCTATATGCTATATACCATGCATCTAAATACCATAAATACCTGAAATATGTGCATACAGACATATTAATATATCAACTCTCACATGACATTGCTTAAGACTTCTGTCCTTTTTTCAAGAGAGAAAAATACACTATGACAGTAACACATTGAAGTGTGTCACAATAAAACTGAGAACAATTTCTACTGACAAAAGCCTGAATGGAAGACAATGATTAGTTGAGATTAGTAGTATGGGGTGTGTTGCTACTTGTCTGGGGAAAAATCCTGCACCCATATCAGCCCTCACCATCGGAGATCACCCACTCCTGTTTTAGCATGTTTACTACATGACAGTCTTCACCTGATCCCAGACAAGAAAATCTCCAAAAGTCATCTGCCCAGACCTAGAGCCAGAGCCCAGATCAATAAGGTCAGAGAAAGCAGTGGACTGAAACGGCCCATGAGCTCACAAAGCGTTACTAATGAAATCAGGGGTAAATATTTGTATACTGGGGAAGAGGGCACAGAGCCCGGGGTGGCATGTTGGCAGACATGTTGGAGGGGAATTGAAAATGGGAGCCTTTTGAAAGTCACGCAAGTGTGAAAACACAGTGTTAGAAAAAAACACACATTTTTGTTTTCCATTGCAAAATGTTTTCCATTCAGTGCCTAATGAACACAACCCAGGTATATGACCTCTGACCTTCTCTTTCTGCTAAGGAGATGGGAACGACGACGACATAAATCTGTCACACACACCAATGACAGGCACAGTGCTGAGCGATTAAAATAGAATTTCCATGTCTGCAATCTTGCTGGTACTGCCAGCCATCTGGGGAAAACCGGGAGAGAACATTTATCACTAAAAAAGTAAATATAAAAAATATATCCAAAGCTAATACCATAAAGTATAACATGGTTCAATTAAATGTGATCAAATCTAGTCAGGGTTCAATAAAATACAATACACTGGTCCGAACATTGAAGACCTGACCTACAGAAAGAGACATTCCTGAAACATCAACAAAAACTAAAGCCATCAGCAGCAGTTGAGCACTGAGGGTAAATACATTCCAGTTAGCATGACTGTTGAAGGCATCTTATAGATCTGGACAATCTATGACAGACAGGGACATACGTAAGCTGCATACATCGGACCCTCTGATCATTGAGCAACGTGCCTGAAAAACGTGCTGGGTCTTGAAAAAGACACTGGGCTGGGTGGCTTTCAAAGAATGTGCCTCTGTGCCATGCTGCGTTCCCTCCCCTATGAGGAGCCACATCTAGATCAGAGTGCTCCGTGCTATGCATTGTCACCCTCTGTGGACTGGCTGGAGTACCGTTGGGTAGCCACTGGATCACCATGTGCCTGCCTAGTGGAGTGGAGTCGAGCGAACCGTACGTGCCCTTCATCCAAAAATCTAAGCCCATTATTTTGTTCAATTGCTTGACAATGGAATGTTTTATTTCTGTTGTTTTAATGACAAAGTCTAATTATTAAAGGCTTATCATTTAGGTACTGATGTTCTAGCACCCTTTTATGGAGATCAATTCACAACTAACAGTGCACCTACATAGGAAATCTGTATACTTTTTACATTGTGTTTTTGGAAAAGCATATTATTATTCTCAGAAATGTGGTTCATTTTAGAAAGTAAAGATGGACAGGTGACTATGATCGCAAAGAGTCTTCCAAAAGTCACGAATGAAAACACTCACTGGAATTGATGCTACTCCCCTGAGATTCCTGTGAGTCTGCCTTTCAAAACATCTCACATTTCTAAACTTCTCAAAACCTCTTTGGAATTGACCAATTCTTTCATGTGAAATGCAAACCAAGAGGCTGTAACCAGTAGATGTCACTCCATACCAAAATACCAAATAATAACCTCCCCCTGGCACAATATTCAATGCCCCTCTGAAACATCAAAACCATGGCATAATAAAACATACACCTCCTAGAGCCGGGCATGGAGGAATCAATAGGTTTCTGAGAGTAAGAGGAGGGGGAGGAGTGTGATGGGGAAGGGCGGTCATGCTGAATACATGGAGCTGGAGTAGTGACGCACATGAGCCACTGTTGCGGCCCCCCTGGTGAGATCTGGGAACTATTCCAGGCTCGGGGCTTTATTTCGGGGGGACAGACCGGGAGTGTTGTGTTATTGCTGCCTTGATTAGCATTCCAGTTCTCTTTGGGCTGCATGGCTGCCTGGGAGAGCATGGGTCGTGTTCAGAAGGCACGAACGTGAACCAATAAGAACACAGAGTGCAATGTTCTGTTTCAAAGCATTTTGCTACATTATGCATGCAACAACTCTCTCTCTTCGTGGAAAACTAGACTTGAAGGGGCTGTTTGAAACGTGAATGGCTGATCGAGATATGACATGGACAAACTCTCTGGTCTAACTGTAATCTCAGTCTGGAGACTCTCCAGTGCCCAGAGCCACCTGGATGACATGCTTTGGGTCTCTCCCAGTGTGGCAGTAGTCAGCAGATCAGACTGACAGGCACCCAGAGACACTGACCAGACCACAGCTTGTATTAACAGTGATGGCAGTAGTGTCTGAACATCACTTGGGCACTGATAGAGGCTTTGAGGGGGTAGCAGGCCAGGGAGAGGCAAGTTACAGCCAATGCTTCGTTAGTTGAAGCCTCTCATTATTGAGTCACACTCGAAGCAAAACCTTTCAAAGGAATTGAAAAATAAACCATGTGGGGTCCGATGGTTGATGAAGCACCAACTTGGTGTTTTGCTTTGAAACATATAAAGCCAATCTCCATCAAGTACCCCAACACTCCCGCCAAATGATGTGACTGGCAGTTGCCTGACCCCTTGTTTATCGCAACTGATTAAACAAATGGCATAACTGCTAAGCAATATAAAGTATGAGGTTTATTATGTGCCCTCTTCCTCAGTGCACATCTGAAAATGGCACCACTGTACTTCCCCAATAGCTCTGCCGCTGCAGGAATGTGGGCAGCCCTCCTGTGAAGATCATAACTGTGGTGGCCATAGTTATTTGGTAATTCACATCGGTCAGTGGCCTTGGGATTGTACGGGCTCTCTCAAACGCTCATGTGACGATGACATCAGCACATCTGGAAAGCATTGGTGGGGGGCTCCTTCAGGTATTGGACCAAGACAACAGGGGTGTGTGTGTGTGTGTGGGGGGGGGGTGATGATCTGAACGTCCCCAAACGTCTGATCATATGTTAATGTTATAAGGGATCCATATAGTCTGGGCCATTGATTAGCATTACACATAAAGTAAATAATCTAAGCATATGAGGGGCACAGAAGAAATGTGTGAACAGATTTGCACTATAGAGACACAGTACTAACAAAGTAAGATATTAAAACTCTAAGGTAACTCTACTTCCTATATTGTATTTCCTTTGCCACCATGGCCTTTTTTTGCCTTTACCTCCCTCATCTCACCTCATTTGCTCACATCGCATATAGACTTGTTTATACTGTATTATTGACTGTATGTTTGTTTTACTCCATGTGTAACTCTGTGTCGTTGTATGTGTCGAACTGCTTTGCTTTATCTTGGCCAGGTCGCAATTGTAAATGAGAACTTGTTCTCAACTTGCCTACCTGGTTAAATAAAGGTGAAATAAAATAAATTAAATAAATAAAGGTAGCCCGGAATAAAAAATAAAAAAAATAGACGAAAACAAACAAATCACAAACATAATCCCAGAATACTGCCCATCTGAACCCGAGGGCACTTTCAGACTATGCTCAGGCCTCTGTCAGTGGTGGTGTTAGAATCTATGATCAGTGGACGAGTTACTGGTGACCCCAGCCAACTGTTGATCTGGAGAGGCTAATACCACATTGTACCACCCATCCCAGTGGTGCCTCCCTCCTAATAGGAGACGTGTGGGTGAAAGCACATTCAGTATACGAATACAAACCAGTGTGCAGGATGGCTCCATAGGAGAATGGTGTGGCTAATCACACACCCATCTCGGAAACACACACCAATCACACACACGCACACAGTGAGCAAAGTGTGCTCCACCAGTGTTACTCACTGCACCCCATCCCAGTTGTGAAATCAGCAGACAGGGATGGTGCTATCGATCCTATTCTCCTTTCCCCAAGGCTGGTACAGCACAGTACACAGAGCAGTGAAAGTACACATGTACACACGTACACACAGATACACACATATACTAGAGCTGTGACGGTCACAGAATTTTGGATGACGGTTATTGGTAAGCCAAATGACTGCGGTCACCGTTATAATCGTTTAAATAGCAACAAAAAAAGATCTATATTTATTTGTATTTTTATTTAACCTTTATTTAACTAGGCAAGTCAGTGAAGAACAAATACTTATTTACAATGACGGCCTACAATGGCCAAACCCAGACCGATGCTGGGCCAATTGTGCGCCCCCCTATCGGACTCCCAATAACGGCCGGTTGTGATACAGCCTGGATTCGAACCAAGGTGTCTGTAGTGACGCCTCTAGAGCAGCGGTAAGCAGAGAGGAACTGGGTCTACAACAGACCCACATTTGGAACGCCTGTTTAATAATACCATCCTTTTGATATTGTCTCAAATTCCCCCCACCGGCAGAGTAGCTAAGTTAAAACAGAATTGTATTTAACTTCTGGCTTCCTGCGGACTGTTTTTGTGCAATTGAAAGCAACGCTAGTGTATCTAAATACACCCGCGTTACTAAAAGCAGCTATTGTAGTACTGGCTGGCTTGCTTGGTCTATAAAAAAGTGGTCAGATGAAGCAGATGCTAAATGACAGGACTGTTTTGCTAGCACAGACTGGAATATGTTCCGGGATTCTTCTGATGGCATTAAGGAGTACACCACATCAGTCACTGGCTTTATCAATAAGTGCATCGAGGACATCGTCCCCACAGTGACTGTGCGTACATACCCCAACCAGAAGCCATGGATTACAGGCAACATTCGCAATGTGTCAGGGTTGCAAACTATTACAAACTATTACAGACTACAAAAGGGAAGCACAGCTGAGAGCTGCCCAGTGACACGAGCCTACCAGACGAGCTAAATAGCTTCTATGCTCGCTTCGAGGCAAGTAATACTGAAACATGCACAAGAGCATCAGCTGTTCTGGACGACTGTGTGATCACACTCTCCGCAGCCGATGTGACTAATACCTTTAAACAGGTCAACATTCACAAGGCTGCTGGGCCAGACGGATTACCAGGACGTGTACTCTGACCAACTGGCAAGTATCTTCACTGATATTTTCAACCTCTCCCTGTCTGAGTCGGTAATACCAACATGTTTCAAGCAGACCACCACAGTCCCTGTTCCCAAGAACACTAAGGTAACCTGCCTAAATGACTACCGACCCGTAGCACTCACGGCTGTAGCCATGAAATGCTTTGAAAGGCTGGTCATGGCCCACATCAACACCATTATCCTAGAAACCCTAGATCCACTCTAATTTGCATACCGCTCCAACAGATACACAGATGATGCAATCTCTATTGCACTCCATATGGCCCCTTCCCACCTGGACGAAAGGAACACCTATATGACAATGCTATTAATTGGCCACAGCTCAGTGTTCAACACCATAGTGCCCTCAAAGCTCATCACTATGCTAAGGACCCTGGGACTAAACACCTCCCTCTGCAACTGGATCCTGGACTTTCTGACAGGCCACCCCCAGGAGGTAAGGGTAGGTAACAACACATCCTCCACGCTGATCCTCAACATGGGGGCCCCTCAGGGATGCGTGCTCAGTTCCCTCCTGTACTCCCTGTTCACTGACAATGATGAGACAGCCTATAGGGAGGAGGTCAGAGACCTGACCGTGTGGTGTAAGGACAACAACCTCTCCCTCAACGTTATCAAGACAAAGGAGATGATTGTGGACTACAGGAAAAGGAGAACCAAGCACGCCCCCATTCTAATTGACGGGGCTATAGTGGAGCATGTTGAGAGCTTCAAGTTCCTTGGCATCCACATCACCAACAAACTAACATGGTCCAAGCACACCAAGACAGTAGTGAAGTCTGCCCCTCAGGAGACTGAAAAGATTTGGCATGGGTCCTCAGATCCTCAAAAGGTTCTACAGCTGCACCATCGAGAGCATCCTGACGGGTTGCATCACTGCCTGGTATAAAAGCTGCTCGGCCTCCGACCGCAAGGCACTACAGAGGGCAGCAGGTACGGCCCAGTACATCACTGGGGCCAAGCATCCTGCCATCCAGGACCTCTAGACCAGGCGGTGTCAAAGGAAGGCCCTAAAAATTGTCAAAGACTCCAGCCACCCTAGTCATAGACAGTTCTCTCTGCTACCGCACGGCAAGCGGTACCGGAGCGCCATGTCTATAACTACCTACATAATTATCTAAATGACCTCAACACCGGTGCCCCTGCACATTGACACTGTACCGGTACCCCCTGTATATGGCCACGCTATTGTTATTTACTGCTGCTCTTTAATGATTTGTTATTCTTATCTAATACTTTTTGGGGGATTTTCTTAAACTGCATTGTTGGTTATGGTCTTAGAAGTAAGCATTTCACTGTAAGGTCTACTACACCTGTTGTATTTGTCGCATGTGACAAATACAATTTGATTTGATTACGCAGCTAGCTAAATTAGCTAGCTTATCAAACTGACAGTAGAAAGTCGATTTCAGTTAACCTAACATTAGCGGCTGATAATCTAACTTTAGATACGTGAGCAAAATAGATAGTTAGCAAGCAAGTATCATGCAACGTCAGTTTGTGCTAACTGAAATGGAGACACCGGTAGACCAAAACAACTAGCTAGCAAGCTAATTAGCCAGCTAGCTAACGTTAGCTGGCTGAGTAGATGCAGAGTAGGTGAACGGATGATCTCCGCATGTGTGGTTCCCACCGTGAAGCATGGAAGAGGAGGTGTGGTGGTGCTTTGCTGGTGACACTGTCAGTGATTTGTTTAGAATTCAAGGCACACTTAACCTACATGATTCCATATGTGTTATTTCATAGTTTTTATGTCTTTGCTATTATTCTACAATGTTGAAAATAGTACAAATAAAGAAAAACCCTGGAATGAGTAGGTGTGTCCAAACGTTACCTGCCCCAATTCAAAGTGCCAACTGTAACGTTTGGTGGAAGAGGAATAATGGTCTGGGGCTATTTTTCAAGGTTCGGGCTAGGCCCTTTAGTTCCAGTGAAGGGAAATCGTAATACTTCAGCATACAATAACACTCTAGACGACTCTGTGCTTCGAACTTTGTGGCAACAGTTTGGGGAAGGCCCTTTCCTGTTTCAGCATGACAATGCCCCCGTGCACAGAGCGAGGTCCATACAGAAATTGTTTGTTGAGAACGGTGTGGAAGAACTTGACTGGCCTGCACAGAGCCCTGACCTCAACCCCATCGAACACCTTTGGGATGAATTTGAATACCGACTGCGAAGAAGGCCTAATCGCCCATCATCAGTGCCCGACCCCACTAACGCTCTTGTGGCTGAACAGAAGCAAATCCCTGCAGTGATGTTCCAACATCTAATGGAAAGCCTTCCCAGAAAAGTGGGAAGTCTCCCAGTCCCTGCCACTGAAAAACATCCCCACAACATGATGTTACCACAACCATGCTTCACCGTAAGGATGGTGCCAGGTTTCCTCCAGATGTGACTCTTAGCATTAAGGAACTCTGGAGCTCTGTCAAAGTGACCAATGGGTCCTTGGTCACCTCCCTGACCAAGGCCATTCTCCCCTGATTGCTCAGTTTGGCCGGGTGGCCAGCTCTAGGAAGAGTCTTGGTGGTTCCAAACGTCTTCCATTTAAGAATGATGGAGGCCACTGTGTTCTTGTGGACCTTCAATGCTGCAGAATTTTTTGGTACACTTCCCCAGATCTGTGCCTCGACACAATCCTGTCTCGGAGCTCTACGGACAATTCCTTCGACCTCATTGCTTGGATTTTGCTCTGACATGCAACGTCAACTGTGGGACCTTATATAAATCCGGGGTGTAGCTTTCCAAAACATGTCCAGTCAATTGAATTTACCACAGGTGGACTCCAATCATGTTGTAGAAACATCTTTAAGGATGATAAATGGAAACAGGATGCACCTGAGCTCAATTTCGAGTTTCATAGAAAGGGTATTCTTTCTGTTTAAAAGAATAAATAAAGTAGCAACATTTCTACAAACCTGTTTTTGCTTAGTCATTAGTGGGTATATGGTATTCTATTAGGATCCCCATTAGATGTAGCAAAAGCAGCAGCTACTCTTCCTGGGGTCCACACAAAACATGAAACATCATACATAATACAGAACATCATTAGACAAGAACAGCTCAAGGACAGAACTACATACATTTTTAAAAAGGCACACGAACCCTACATATCAATGCATGCACACAAACTATCTCGGTTAAATAGGGGGGCATTGTGCCACGAGGTGTTGCTTTATCTGTTTTTTTAAACAAGGTTTTCTGTTTATTTGAGCAATATGAGATGGAAGGAAGTTCCATGCAATAAGGACTCTGTATATCATACTGTAGGTTTTCTTGAATTTTTTTTCTGGATGTGGTGTGTCAGAGCTGTGTGTAAGTTGACTATGCAAACAATTTGGGATTTTCAACACATTAATGTTTCTTATAAAAAGAGGAAGGGATGCAGTCAGTCTCTCCTCAACTCTTAGCCAAGAGAGACTGGCATGTATAGTATCTGTTTCAGCCCTCTGATTACAATTAAGAGCAAAAGTGCCAATCTGTTCTGGGCCAGCTGCCGCTTAACTAGGTCTTTCCTTGCAGCACTGGACCACATGACTGGACAATAATCAAGATTACACAAAACCAGAGCCTGCAGAAGGTAAAGTCAAGTAATTTAGTCTCAACTTGTTCAACAACCACACCATTCATTACCAGATTCCTCTGAGGTCTAGCACTTAGGGAATTATATGTACCAAATACAATGCTCTTAGTTTTAGAGATGTTCAGGACCAGTTTATTACTGGCCACCCATTCCAAAACAGACTCCAACTCTTTGTTAAGGGTTTCAGTGACTTCATTAGCTATGGTTGCTGATGCGTATATGGTTGAATCATCAGCATACATGGACACACATGCTTTGTTGAATGCTAGTGGCAGTAGAGGGCCGAGAGAGCTGGCCTGCGGTACACCACACTTTACATGTTTGACATTAAAGAAAATCCTTTGAGTTCTATTAGACAGATAGCTCTGAATCCACGATATTGAAGAGGTTGAAAAGCCATAGCACTTAAGATTTTTCAACAAGAGGTTATGGTCAATAATATCAAAGGCTGCACTGAAATCTAACAGTACAGCTCCCACAATCTTTTTATTATCAATTTCTTTCAACCAATCATCAGTCATTTGTGTCAGTGCAGTACATGCTGAAAGTATGCATGCTGAAAGTCTGTTGTTAATTTGTTTACAGAGAAATAGCATTGTATTTGGTCAAACACATTTTTTTCAACAGTTTGCTAAGACCTGGCAGCAAGCTTATAGGTCTGCTGTTAGAACCATTAAAAGGCCGCTCCAGGCCTGAGGACAAAGACTTTCCTCTAGGTTCAGATTAAAAATATGACAGATAGGAGTGGCTACAGAGTCAGCCACCATCTTCATTAGCTTTCCATCGAAGTTGTCAATGCCAGGAGGTTTGTCATTATTGATCGTTAATAATAATTTTTCCCCCTCTACCACACTAACTTCACAAAATTCAAACTTGCTGTTATGGATCCCTCTGGAACTTTTATTACGCACACCTGTCTCCCATTCCGACTGACTGTATTTGTACAGTTGAAGTCAGATGTTTACATACACTCAGGTTGGAGTCATTAAAACTTGTTTTTCAACTACTCAACAAATTTCTTGTTAACAAACTAGAGTTTTGGTAAGTCGGTTAGGACATCTACTTTGTGCATGACAAGTAATTGTTCCAACAATTGTTTACAGACAGAATATTTCACTTATAATTCACTGTATCACAATTCCAGTGGGTCAGAAGTTTACATACACTAAATTGACTGTGCCTTTAAACAGCTTGGAAAATTCCAGAAAATTATGTCATGGCTTTAGAAGCTTCTGTTAGGCTAATTGACATAATTTGAGTCAATTGGAGGTATACATGTGGATCTATTTCAAGGCCTACCTTCCTACCGAATCTCTTCATACCAACGTGACAGAATAATCGACCATTGAGAGAGACAGCAGGAATGGCCCGTCTAAGGACGCTGTGACTGGTCCGTCCGGCGCCGCCGCAACTTCAGCAACTTCAACTGGCCTGTCCGATGACGACGTAACTTTGGCAGCTGCATCGGTTGCACTGCTGGTGCGTCAGGGGGGGTACTGTCACGGAACTTTCATTATGCACACCTGTCCCCTATTCCCACTGATTGTATTTGTATATATGTGCCCTTTGGTTACCATTGGGTAGTCGATTATTGTTACTATGTCCATTGGTGCGTGTGAGTACCTGTGCTGTGTGTTTTGGGCTTTCGTGCCCTTGTGGATTGCGCAGATGATTACGGGTCTCGTCCCGTGTGTTATTTATTCAAGGTACTCCTCGCTCTTTTGTTTTGTGTTTCTACCCGTGTTTTGTTTCATGTTTGTTTGGTCTTCATCCCTGTGCCTTTACACGGCACGCCGTAATTTGGGCTTAATAAAAAAACGATTACGCATTCCTGCGCCTGTCTCCCGAATCTCTTCATACCAACGTGACACTTGCACTGCTTTCCTTTCATTATTAGTTTTTTTATGCATGAATATAATTGCTCACTGTTTGTCTTGGGCATTTCGATGAAAGATGGAGTTGAATTAGTCTTTAGTCTGCCCATAATTTCGTTAAGTACTCCAAAGTTTTTTTCCCATCATTCTTTATATCATTGATCTTGGCTTCATAATAAAGTTTCTTCTTTTTTTTTGAGTTTAGTCACATAATTTCTCAATTTACAGTAAGTAAGCCAGTTAGATGTACAGCCAGACTTATTAGCCACACCGTTTGCCCCATCTCTTTCAACTATATAGTATTTCAATTCCTCATCTATCCGTGGAGCCTTAACAGTTCTAACAGTCAGGTGCATGTTTATCAATAATTGGAAGAAGCAATTTCATAAATTCATCAAGTGCAGCGTCTGGATGCTACTCATTAATCACATTAGACCAGAAAATATTTTTTAAATCATCCACAAAAGAGTCACAGCAAAATCTTTTGTATGATCTCTTATATACTATTTTAGGCCCAGCTGTTGGAACTTTACGTTGTAAAGAGTCCATAGTTACAGCGGAAACTGATTCGATGCCCGGCTGTCCCATCTTCAGTCAGCTGTTCGCTCCACACAATATTTTTTTAAATAAAAAAATGTATGGTTATTTTATTTTCATGACATAATCTTCGGTAACACAATTCTACAAAAACTTATGCCCAGACTAGAGGTCAGCCGATTATGATTTTTTAAAGCCGATACCGATTATTGGAGGACCAAAAAAGGCAATACCGATTAATCGGACAATTTTTACATTTGATTTATTTGTAATAATGACAATTACAACAATACTGAATGAACACTTATTTTAACTTAATATAATACATCAATAAAATCAAATGAGCCTCAAGTAAATAATGAAACATGTTCAATTTGGTTTAAATAATGCAAAAACAAAGTGTTGGAGAAGAAAGTAAAAGTGCAATATGTGCTATGTAAGAAAGCTAATGTTTCAGTTCCTTGCTCAGAACATGAGAACATATGAAAGCTGGTGGTTCCTTTTAACATGAGTCTTCAAAATTCCCAGGTAAGAAGTTTTAGGTTGTAGTTATTATAGAATTATAGGACTCTTTCCCTCTATACCATTTCTATTTCATTAACCTTTGACTATTGGATGTTCTTATAGGCACTTTAGTATTGCCAGTGTAACAGTATAGCTTCTGTCCCTCTCCTCGCTCCTCCCTGTGCTCTTACCAGCAACACAACGACAACAGCCACCATGCAGAGCAAGGGGAACAACTACTTGAAGGCTCAGAGCGAGTGATGTTTGAAACGCTATTAGCGCACGCTAACTACCTAGCCATTTCACTTTGGTTACACCAGCTTCATCTCGGGAGTTGATAGGCTTGAAGTCATAAACAGCGCAATGCTTGACGCACAACGGAGAGCTGCTGGCAAAACGCACGTGCCGTTTGAATTAATGTTTACGCGCCTGCTTCTGCATACCACCGCTCAGTCAGATATTTAGATACTTGTATGCTTGTATGCTCAGTCAGATTATGTGCAAGGCAGGACACGCTAGATAATGCCTAGTAACCATGTGTAGTAACTAGTGATTATGATTGATTGTTTTTTATAAGATAAGTTTTTTATAAGATAAGTTTAATGCTAGCTAGCAACTTACCTTGGCTTACTGCATTCGCGTAACAGGCAGTCTCCTTGTGGAGTGCAACGAGAGAGAGGCAGGTCGTTATTGCGTTGACTAGTTAACTGCAAGATTGGATCCCCCGAGCAGACAAGGTGAAAATCTGTCGTTCTGTCGAGGCAGTTAACCCATCGTTCCTAGACCATCACTGAAAATAAGAATGTATTCTTAACTGACTTGCCTAGTTAAATAAAGGTATAAACAAAAATAAAAAAATAGGCAAATCGGCGCCCCAAAAAACGATTTCCGATTGTTATAAAAACTTGAAATCGGTCCTAATTAATCGGCCATTCCGATTAAGCGGTCGACCTCTAGCCCAGACATTTAAACATAAACGTGACATACACCATGCATTCACAGACACATCTGATATCCAGTCCACACAGCACAGATCGTACACACTGCGACACCCAACACTTTTCTGTGTATTAAAACATACACTGCGACCCCACATACAACATAAGACAACACAAAAATAGTAATTTCTCAAGCTGAACACATTACAACAAATTCTACAGTGTTGCTCCAGTTAACCACAAAAAATAGGAAGTCACTTGGCGAAAGTGTGATTTTGTGTTTGAGAAATAGAAAATGTTTTGCTATTTTTCTTTCTACTTGCTTCCTCTTAACCCTTTACACTCGTAGGAATTGACCTATATGGATAGGTCTAAATTAAAAACATTCTTAGAGAAGAAATATGAAAAGCATATGCATAACCATGGTAGCAATTAGAAGGGAACAGTTTGGAAATTATGGGAAAGACTCAATCCACTGTTGATTTTCTGTGCATTTAACATTCACTATATTTGTTAATAACAAACTCTAGAATTCTCTGGATACATTTAGAAACATGATAAAAAAATATCCCTGGAAAATGTGGGTTAGGTGCAACATAAGACAAAGAAATTACAGTTCGAGTGAAAGGACTAACTGGTGTCTCCAATCACCCACACACCTCTCCAAAGTGTGCACAGTTCCTAAGTCATTTCAATGCACTTTCATGGCTCAAAGAAGAGTGTTCAACTATACGTTTTTTTGGAGCTCTCCTACTGTAACTGTGCCATTGGGGAACTAGAGCAAGCACACTTGTAGTTGTTTTGCTTGGAACACAACCCTGCATCTCCCATCACAAAATTACTGTTGTTGTTTACGCAATCCAAGAAGTCCATTATAAATCACAATCTGGGTCAGGTGGGTATCATTTGAAAGCCTGTTATCAAATACAATATTACAGTGTTAGGATTTCACAATGTAATTCAGGGAAAGAGATCATTATTTTTGTACGCATATAAAGGAGTCATGAGTGCATTCAGGTGCGTGTCGTAGAAAATTAGAATAGACAATAGACAAACATTCAGAACAACTCAGGGTATGACGCCATGTAACCTTGTAGCTGAACATTGAACAGAGTGATCATAAACGTTGACACTGTGCATGACATAGAAAACTGCACATTTGGATTGCTTGTAGGACATCAAAGTGCTATTTATTATAATCCTCAACGTCTCATCTTTCAAAAAAACGTCTCCTCTTAAAGATGCACTATACAGAAATCACTCCATGTCCTGACAAAAATTCTAAAAGTTGGCCTAATTTCAGTTTGTGACAAAACAAGCGAGTATAGTGGAGAGAATCACGGTACCATCTAAACCGCTGTGAAATATATTTTTGTTGTATTTTCAGCTGGTGTACTGTACAATCCCAAAAGTAAAAGACGCAAAAACCAAACACAAGAACGCGTAGCATAGAAATAGCACACATAGAACTGGTCTACCACTACTTAGACTTGCTTTCAATGAGAATGACACATCTACAACACACATTTCTGTGTGAATTTGGTCAGGCCACCCAAAAAGGTACATATTGCAGCTTTAATTTACAGTATTTCTCTCACTCAGACAACAAAACACTTGCAAAAGTTGCCCAATTAGCGGGAGGAATGGTGGCAACTTCTTGTCTTGCATGGTGCTCAAGATCAGAACAGCTGTCAATCAAAACACATACAGCTCTGTGAAGGGCAGAGCCAGAGCTCTGTCGTCATGTTACTGTACAGACACTGCGTTGTACATGAACCAGAAAAATACAACACTTGAAATACAGTCTGAAACCACAACTGCATGATATGAGGTGGAACTGACTGCAAAAAACAAAAACGGAATAAAACAGTCAAGATACTCACATACCCCCACACAAGATCCAGTTCTACATACATACCCTAAGCAGGAGTGTCTTCGACCGTGGCTGTTGGGGCCATAGCTGAACTGGCTCCCCTTCCTGGGGAATCGGTGATCTTTGTTCATTGTGGGTCAAGTTTTTGGCTGCTATAAGTCTATGTATGACTTGCTGGGCTAACAAAGAAAAAGAGGCTACACACCCACAACAACAGCTGGGAGACGAGCTGGAGCTCAGGTGGAGCTCATCCTCTCCGAAGGGTTCTTCAGCCGGGGCTGTACCCACCACATGCTGCTACCGCCTGGGGAGACTCAAGGAGCGGTGGGTGGGTAGGTGGGTGTCCCCCGATCACAGGTATGCTGGGGATACTGGGGTAGCTGTAGATCAGGAGAAGGGGAGAGGCTGAAAATGTAGGAGTCCCAAGTGCTGTAGGATACGCAGGTCTCAACAAGACCAGTGGTATTCAGTGCTCCAGATAGCTTTCTTGATTTGCTGTATTAGGATTGCGTCTCTGCTGTCGTCCAAAATTCAGAGAGACCGGTTCTTAAACACAAAGTTTCTCACAGAGTCTCTCTCAGACTCTCTGTCTGTCTCTATAGAAAGGGGAAATCCTGCGTGATACAGTAACCAATGTGAGGGAGAAGGGAATGAGGTTTGAGCGCGGAGGGCAGAGCGAGCGTTGACCTCTCTCCGCAGTGTGGGAGAGCTTGCGCTGTCCCCAGAGGTTCTGGCTGTGGGGGCTGCACCCAGGGCCCATCCAAGCCCCCACAACTGTTTAGAGATT
Organism: Oncorhynchus keta; assembly: GCF_023373465.1. Taxonomy (NCBI): domain Eukaryota; kingdom Metazoa; phylum Chordata; class Actinopteri; order Salmoniformes; family Salmonidae; genus Oncorhynchus; species Oncorhynchus keta. Next base: position 55,283,263 of record NC_068421.1, on the reverse strand, counting down.
TTTTAGGATATCTACAGTAAAAGTGAAACAGCCTGCAAACACAAGCCTTCAGTTAAGGAGGAACTTGATGAAATTGAGGAAGCGTTGGCATCTTCCGAGGAAAGGAGAACCGAAGACTTCAGATAAGTATGCCAGAAGCAAACGGTCAAGTTAAAAAGATATGAGAGTTATACCTACCATATTCCCAAGTGCATGGATAATTATTTTATACTGAATAAGAAAAAAATAACAGTTTAAAGGTTTTCTGATGCATTCTGATCGAGTTGCCATAGATTAGCTTTGTACGTCTGGACTTGTCTGTGGGTTTCTTCTGCTACTGGGTCTCTCTGGTGCCTGGCAGCCCTAACCTAGCACAGGCCGACACGTGGGATCGACATGCCTCCCAATGTGGCACGCCCTTCGTTCCCCCTTAAGCTAAACAATGACATTGTGTATTGTTAGCTTCCACGAATAAGGGGTAGTGAGGGGGCACTCCGATGTAGTTCCTGGGGTCTAGGGTCTAGCACAGCACATGCACAAACCTGCGCAAAGAAACACGCACAGAAACATGCACACAGGAAAAGTACACTCAGTCTGTGGTCAGTGATAAAAACATCACTGGACGGCAGTTAGCCCAGCAGTTAGCCCAGCAGTTAGCCCAGCAGTTAGCCCAGCAGTTAAAGCATTGGGACGGTCATCAAAAGGTGAATGGTTTCGAAATCACGAGCCGATTAGGTGAAAAAACTGTTGCCGTGCCCTTGACCAGCAAGGCATTTAACCCTTATTGCTACTGTAAGTTACTATGGATAAGTGTGTCGGATAAATTACAAAAATGTACATTACAAAAATGCTTTCAAGCCCTGCAGTTGAGAAACTCCAGGAAACTGCTACCCACAACACACACTATGCAATGTCACCCTTGCACAAAGTGAGTCCACCAATATAAGTACATAACACATTTGATGTACCTGTAGATGACACTGTAATTGAGACAACTTTTTTGTTGTTGCACTGTGCCACAGACATGCCAGGGCTGGAATAAAAGCCTGCACACCCAGTAGCTCTCCAGGTTTCATAGAACAGGCAATCTCAGGAAAACTCATAATCACACCACCTGCAGGTACTCATTAAAAGAGCACAGTAATAACCATCCACCCTGGATTGTACTATGCACAACCTGTCAGCTACAACACAACCTGCTCCCTCACCTCACCACTTTCCTAGACACCACACACACACACACACACACCGAAGTGTTAAATAAATGTGTTTGATCTGGAACTTCTATCTAAACGACAGCCTCCTTTACCTATGTGCAAGTATTTGGGTGATAAGGAGTGAGATCTCACCTCTAATGAGCTGGGTCGTTAAAATGTTCAGCAGGGAATGTTTGGTTTCATTTGAATTGGCCTTCCCACACTACGTGTCCCTGCAAGAACGTCTCTAGTCGATTGTGTCGTTTGGGACGTTTTCTTTTTGGAAATAAGCTACAGTAATATCCAACTCTGCCGCAATGTTTACAGTATGTTGTGCATGCTCCATGGTAAATAAACAGATATCCAAGTAACTATTATTTTATCTGTTTAATTATGAGGCAGAGATGATGCAGTTAATCATCTCTGCCCAATAATTAAACAGATAGATAAAATAATAGCTACTTGGATATCTGTTTATTTACCATGGAGCATGGTAAAAGTGAACGATGGTGCTCCAATCGAGCTCACTCGTATCAGCTGTATCTGGGCAGGACGAATACAATACACAACAATACAACACAGGCCAGTGTGACAGACTAAAATAATAATTTTACACTCAAGTGACCCTTATCAGGGTCACTTGTCCTGGGATCAATCCCAATTCCCCCCCTGAGCAAAGGGGGAAACAGGGTTAGCTAATGTATTTACTGCAAATTTAATGTACAATTTTGTAAGCTTGCCTTGCTGTTCAATAAAAAGTATTTCCAAGTCAATCACTTGTCATTGGTCTTTATTGTAGTAGCGTAAGGTCAGAGATTGAAGATATTTGCCAACGCATGTAATGTAGCAGTAGCTAACTATTTTATTGTAATTGTATAGCTGAGGATAAAAAAACCTGTACGCTATGGATGTGTAGCTATGTAGCCGATCTGTGCATGGACCCTAAACCGTTTGGTATAAATATTAGTTTAGAACCGCGGGTTTAATTGTTCTAGCTACAACGCTTCCACTGGTAATGACTGAGTGAAGGAAATATGACAGTTACATTTCAAACTGCTACGGAATGAAAGTCCTGCTTCAGTACTATTCCACATTGAACCACAGCCAAAGGCTGGGTACATTGTTGTTCTGATGTTCTCATTGGTTGCGCATATGGTGCTAATTTGTTGCATGAGGCATTTTTTGAATTTTGGATTCTCACCGACTGTCGAATTTTTATTTTGGTGCTTGTTAGTTCTAAGTTCTTTTTAAAACAATACACAGCGCCATTATCTTTGCTACATACTTTATATCTGGTTTGAGTCGTTTATGTTTACACTAAAAAAACGTTTTACCATCCCGAAAATGTATCCTCCCCCAGAGCTGCCCGTCGCTGCTAAATTAAACTAGGGGAAACATTGAAATATAAGGACTGTTGCCAGTACAGGCATTGAGAAAAACACAAGGCTCCTGTGATGTGGTGATGTCCCATTCCCTAAGCCTAATTTAGCTCTCCCTACCACTAGTTGCTCTGTTTTCGAGTCCCTACCCCCACGAGAGACACTCGAAAACAAAAGGGGAGGGCTAAGCGGGGGGTATTGGGATTGAGCCCTGGAGTGTGTCAGAGTGTGTCCCCTCCTCTGCATGGCCCTGAGTCAGAACAGGGCAGAACAGACCCCTTAGGCCCTCAGGCCCCCGTCAGACAGCCTCATTAAAGCATGAAACACACCAAACACGCTATTCGATCTGTTAATCGGCTACAGCGGGGAAACAGTCAGAGGGGGAGAGAGAGGAGAAGAGGATGGGGAGGTCTGTAGGGTGGAGCTGCTGCCAAAGAGAACATGGGAGGCCAGATATTAAACCAGGAGACCAGATGGAACCATGGATGTGACATGGGGCATGACACAGACCTGGTTTCAAATACTATTTCGTACATCTGTATATGTAAGAGCCTGTGCCTGCCTCCCAAAAAGTGTGTGAGTGTGTGTTCTGTCCTTTTGCTAGGCCTGGCAGGGACATCAGTGCCTGTCACAGCAAGTACAAGGTGTGTGTAGCGTTTGGAAGCTGTGAGTGTGATAGCAAACAGAATGAATATGAGCAGCATCTGTAAAACTGTTCACAGATAGCCAAATCTGGGTGCGACAATCAAGTAGAAAAGGTGTAGGCCTACAGAGTAAAAAAGAGCCTCTTCTGCAGGAATTAAGAAGTCATCATTACACAGATTTAAGTCACATACAATGGCATAGAAGAATACTGTTCTGTATGAAAAGTATGTTAGATACAAAGGATGCCATCATAACTGCAGCATTAATCAGCCCTATTGTGTAAACACCGCATGCTCTGTCTGGTAAATGTCTGGCCAGTACAGGAAGAGAATCTAAAGAGCTCTGGACAAATGCAGCTTATCTGAAGCATTTTCTCTTCTCTCGGCTGCCAACACATACCTTATGACGGTTCCCCCTTGTGTTTATCTTCTGCAAGGCCTCACAGTACACACTCCATGCACTGCCAGAGGTATAATCTATTTTCTGTGACTCGTTAAAACGAGTTAATTTATACCAGCCGCAAGCTTTCTTGCGTGTATCATCATCTGCTTAATGCCAAGTTTCCTGACGCACAAATGTTGTAATTTTTCCTAACCTTGTGGCTTGAAGACCCGCACAAAAGGCTACTCTCTCTAATACACAAACTAGGGATTGTCAGCATTGTCAAAAGGATTATACATTAAACCCTAAAACAATTCAAACTGCTATCCAAGTGTCCAGGGTAAACATTGTTTTGGAGGATGTTTTTGGGGAACACTGTTTTTACTTGGTTGGAACGAATAGGGTCCAAAGTAGATAAAGAGAAGAGCCAGTGAGGAAACTGCATGAGGATTCTCATCTGTGATGATGGCCCAGTACACACCCCTCTGTGTAATCAACCTAAACTCCAGTGTTAATTAATCCTGGCCCATCTGTGAATCATAATGGGAAAAGAAGCATAGATCATTCCATTTTACATTGGCTGTTGCTTTTAACAATTTCATGCTAAAAAAAGCCAGGGGACCAGGGTTCCGCTCTGGAATCACGCTTTTCACTGTGCTCAGAGGACACTTTCGGTACAGCAGTTTAGCTGAAGTCGAGCCCAAAAGGACAATTCCCATAGACGGCCCCCATAGAGAAGTCAAATTTAAAAATCCTAACAAGAAACTTTCGTTATCACCTTTGTGCCGAAAATATTCATAGAACTTTTCAAGTAATTGTCTCGGGGACACATTTTTTTTTCTTCATCACTCACAGCCGAATATGTTAACATTTATATCAATCCACTATCTGTTATGTTTCTGGATGACGTCGTTGCTGCTCGTCCTGCTTCCAGTGCGCACTGAGTGCTGGTGCACTGCCGTTCTCGGATCTGTAAAGCAGATGCCAACCGCCATGAAACGGCGTATGCGAACATGAGTAGATTATGTTGAAAACAACGGTCGGCCATCTCGAACATTGTCTCAAGTTCATATATATATATATATACACTGAACAAAAATATAAACGCAACATGTAAAGTGTTGGTCCCATGTTTCATGAGCTGAAATAAAAGATCCCATAAATGTTCCATATGCACAAGAACATTATTGTATTTATTCTTTACATACCTGTAAGTGAGCATTTTATCCTTTATCCAGATGTGGCATATCAAGAAGCTGATTAAACAGCATTATCATTACACAGGTGCACCTTGTGCTGGGGACAATAAAAGGTCACTCTAAAATATGCAGTTTTGTCACACAACACAATGGCACAGATGTCTGAGGTTTTGAGGGAGGATGCAATTGGCATGCTAACTGCGGGAATGTCCACCAGAGCTGTTGTCAGAGAATTGAATATTAATTTCTCTACCATAAGCCGCCACCAACTTCGTTTTAGACAATTTGACAGTACGTCCAACCGGTCTCACAACCGCAGACTACGTGTAACCACGCCAGCCCAGGAGCTCCACATCCGACTTCTTCACCTGCGGGATCATCATGGCTGTGTCCCTGCCCAGTTATGTGAACTCCATAGATTAGGGCCTAATTTATTTATTTCAATTGACTGATTTCCTTATATGAACTTATATGAATTGTAACTCATCAAAATCTTTGAAATTGTTGCATATGCAGTGCATTCGGAAAGTATTCAGACCCCTTGACTTTTTACAAATGTTGTTACATTACAGCCTTATTCTAAAAAATGATTATTATTTTTTTTAATTCTCAGCAATCTAAACACAATACCCCATAACAACAAAGTAAAAACAGATTTTTATTTATTTTAGCAAATGTATTCAAAATAAAAAAGTATTCAGACACTTTGCTATGATACTTGAATTTGAGCTCAGGTGCATCCTGTTTCAATTGATCATTCTTGAGATGTTTCTAGAACTTGATTGGAGTCCACCTGTGGTAAATTCAATTGTTTGGGCATGATTTGGAAAGGCACACAACAGCTGACAGTGCATGTCACAGCAAAAACCAAACCATGAGGTCAAAGGAATTGTCCTTATAGCTCAGAGACAGGATTGTGTTGAGGCACAAATCAGGGGAAGAGTACCAAAGAATGTTGGTAGCATTTAAGGTCCCCAAGAACACAGTGGCCTCCATCATTCTTAAATGGAAGAAGTTTGGAACCATCAAGAATCTTCCTAGAGCTGGCTGCCCGGCCAAACTGAGCAATCGGGGGAGAAGGGCCTTGGTCAGGGAGGTGACCAAGAACTTGATGGTGACTCTGACAGAGCTCTAGAGTTCCTCTGTGGAGATGGGAGAACCTTCCAGAAGGACAACCACCTCTGCAGCACTCCACCAATCAGGCCTTTATTGTAGAGTGGCCAGACGGAAGCCACTCCTCAGTAAAAGGCACATGACAGACCGCTTGGAGTTTGCCCAAAAGCACCTAAAGACTCTTGGACCATGAAAAACAAGATTCTCTGGTCTGATGAAAACAAGATTGAACACTTTGACCTGAATGCCATATGTCACATCTGGAGGAAACCTGGCACCATCCCTTCGGTGAAGCATAGTGATAGCAGCATAATGCGGATGTTTTTCAGCGGCAAGAATTGGGAGACTTGTCAGGATCGAGGCAAAGATGACTGGAGCAAAGTACAGAGATCCTTGATGAAAACCTGCTCCAGAGCGCTCAGGACCTCAGACTGGGGCGAAGGTTCACCTTCCAACAGGACAACGACCCCAAGCACACAGCCAATACAATGCAGGAGTGGCTTCAGAACAAGTCTCTGAATGTCCTTCAGTGGCCCAGTGAGAGCCCAAACTTGAACCCAATCGAACATCTCTAAAAAGACCTGAAAATAGCTGTGCAGCAACACTACCCATCCAACCTGACAGAGTTTGAAAGGATCTGCAGAGAAGAATGTGAGAAACCTCCCAAATACAGATGTGAATGTTCTTGGGTGACTCTGAATTCTGAAATTCAACTGAAATCTATGATACATACTGCACAAACAAAGTATTTGCCAACAGTGATTGTGAAAACATACAGTAATTAAATGCCAAAAAAGTAGACAGTTCACAAGTCACTTTAAAGAAACTCAAAAACTAGAAGCAGATAAGAGTTTCTCAATCCATTTGTACAGGAAAAATAATCAGTTGAGGGGAATTGGTATAGCATGTTGTGTAAAGAGAGGTTTTAGAGGGTTTGGCTCACTTTATTTGCTTCATCAAGTTTCCCCTGCAGGTTATGACCCTGGCCATCAAAAATTAATCTTTGACGCCACCAAAAGCCAGAAAAGACTGCTAATTGTTTTGGGAAATCTAGCTTTGGATCACTGTGGTCATCCATAGCTCTTGGAAATCTATGAAGTTCTTCCTGAGCTACTTTTATAGCTCTTGTAGAGTTAGTATGATTTGGCCAGTGACATTCCACCTGTGCTGACATCACAGTGATATCACGGGTAGCATCAAAGTAGACCAATAATAAGACACAGATTTAAAAAAAAAAAAAAACTCATGTGAAGAGATGTCTCTTCTTTTGTTTTGCCAGGATGGTAAGTAGATAAGACATTGGTACATCAGACACATAGCACAGTGCTGACCTATGGTTGGCCTGCTGAACAGTACTGAACACCTGAGGCAGAAGATGAGAGGCTTGTCTGCCACACCACGAACAAAAGGCTTCATTGAGATGCCGACACAAGAGACATTAACCCATGATTTTGACTCAGGAGTTACCTTCAGACTTGGCCAGGAGGCTGCGTTAGCGAGCAGACCCCATGACAACTACATGATGCGGAACAGCAAGCGCTAGCAGTGTGACGGCTCCAAAACAAAGCCCTATTGCATTATCTATTAGCTCCTCAATTGACTTCCTTGGCATCTTATAGAGAATTCAAAGGGCATCTTATAGAGAATTCTGGCATCTTAATTTCATTTACATTTTTTATTGAACCTTTATTTTGCTAGGCAAGTCAGTTAAGAACAAATTCTTATTTACAATGACAGCCTAGGAACAGTGGGTTAACTGTCTTGTTCAGGGGCAGAACGACAGATTTTTACCTTGTCAGCTCAGGGATTCGATCTAGCAACCTTTCGGTTACTGGCCCAATGCTCTAAACACTAAGCTACCTGTCACCCCAAAATGCCTTCAAGGGGTAATTATCAGGCATCATACAAAGAACTGCAGATAAACAAGAGGCTGCATGGATTGCGCTGTGAACCATCTAAAAACACCCTCCAACAGAACAAATCTTTCATGCAACAATCAAGTATTCACCCAGCAAGGAATCAGACCACCGTTTGGGAAAGACAGCTCTGACAAATGGACAACTGTTGTATCATAAAGCATTGCATCGTAAAGTTTCTCATTGTCACGTATCGTAATGTAAAAAGTATTGTATCGTTAACTGGGTGTGTGAGACAAGGTGAAGTGCCTAGGGTGACGCTGCGGTTTGAGCTTAACCAACAACACAGATCAAGAAAGAGATAAGAAAATATTTACCAAATAAACTAAAGTAATAAAAAGTAACAAAATAACAATAACGAGGCTATATACAGGGGGTATTCAATGTGCAGGGTTACAGGTTAGTGGAGGTAATTTGTTCATGTAGGTAGGGGTAAAGTGACTATGTCTAGATAATAAACAGCGAGTAGCAGCCGTGTAAAAACAAATTGGGGGTGCCATGTAAATAGTCCAGGTGGCCATTTGATTAATTATTCAGCAGTCTTATGGCTTGGGGGTAGAAGCTCTTAAGGAGCCTTTTGGTCCTAGACTTGGCACTCCCGTACCACTTGCCGTGCGGTTGCAGAGAGAACAGTCTGACTTGGGTGACTGGAGTCTGACCATTTTTGGGTCTTTCCTCTTACACCGCCTAGTATATAGGTCCTGGATGGCAGGAAGCTGTGGCGCAGCGGTCTAAGGCACTGCATCTCAGTGCTAAAGGAGTCACTACAGACCCTGGTTTGATTCCAGGCTGTATCACAACCGGCCGTGATTGGGAGTCCCATAGGTCGGTGCACAATTGGCACATCATCGTCCGGGTTAGGATTTGGCTGGGGGAGGCCGTCATTGCAAATAAGAATTTGTTCATAACTGGCTTGCCTAGTTAAATAAAGGTAAAATTCAAAATAATTCAAGCTTTACATCACCCCAGTGATGTACTGGGTCATATGTACTATCCTCTGTAGCGCCTTATGGTCAAATGCCGAGCAGCTGCCATACCAGGCAGTGATGTAACCGGTCACGATGCTCTCGATGGTGCAGCTGTAGAACTTTTTGAGGATCTAGGGACCAACATCAAATATTTTCAGTCTCCTGAGGGGGGAAAGGTGTTGTCGTGCCCTCTTCAAGAATGTCTTGGTGTGTTTGGACCATGATAGTTTGTTGGTTATGTGGACACCAAGGAACTTGAAACTCTCAAATGCTCGCCTGAATCTTGCACATTTCACCCCAAATTCTCATTATTGAAATGAGTCTCAGGTCATCTAACGTATTTGAATAAAACACAAAATATGTTGCTGTAGTTTGTCCATAAATCATAAAAATTGTACACTAGTTGAAGTTTACGTTAAAGTATAATATTTATCACATACAAACAAAAATGTGTTTCATTACTGTAATACTTTTTCAAGTTCCTGTAAAAACTCCAATCAGTTTTTAAATAAAGTTTTATTCACCCATGATGAATCATCTAGAGTAGTAGAGGTTAAGTTAACTTGTTCCCTTATATGCCTTCAGAATAGGGGGGGGTTACTTTAAAATGATTTCCTTTTTCAGTCAATCGGCCTGTAAACATTAACCAGTCAGAGCCACATTTTCACTCTCCCTCAACAAAACACATGGCTGAGCTGCTGTGATCAGGCTCAGGAACAGGTCTTAGCTGACAAGGCCTGTTTTGTTCTTCATTATGCTTAGTTAGCAAGGCAAAGTTACATCGTCCGACCATAAAAAAATGAGAGAGGAAGATAAAGTTTGTAGAGGAGCACAAGCGATCATAAGCTTGTGTCTCAAATGGAGATTCTGCCTTCCCCCATGGGGTTGGTGGATGATGGAAAAAATAGACCATCTTGTGTCCTCTTTTGACCCAGTGGGTGGCCAGTGACCCATTCCTCATCTACTCCACACAAGGCCTCTAGAAACCAGCTGCACAAGGGCTAGGCAATTTCCACTGCAACACTATATACACTGAGAACACAAAACATTAACACCACCTGCTCTTTCCATGACATAGACCAGTGGTTCCCAACCTTTTTTGCTTACTCTACCATCAACTGAATTTTGCTCTGCCCTGAGTAATCCTGAAATACCACCTCATGTGCATTTTACCATTAGGCCTATGGTCTTATCAGTCTTCTCGAGTACCCCTGTGGATAGGCCAAGCACCCCCAGAATGACCAAGTGAATCCAAGTGAAACCCCTTATTGATGTCACTTGTTAAATCCACTTAAACTAGTGTTGATGAAGGGTCGGAGTTAAAGAAGGATTTTTAAGCTTTGAGACAATTGAGACATAGATTGTGTACGTGTGAGATTTGAGTGCCTTTGAACAGGATATAGTTGTAGGTGCCAGGCGTAGGGCTGTTACAGTGACCATATTACCGCCACACTGGACGTCACGGGGTCATGATGGCAGTCAAATTCCACGTGACCGCTTAGTCACGGTAACTAGGCTTCTCCAAGCTCTGATGCTGCTGATGGTCATTTAGTAACCTACCAAACGTGCTAACTGCCCGGTACTCAACATTCTATTGTCCCTCTAATCACTCTGACATCAATGCAAATGTAATCGAAAATCTAATCAACACTTCATGAGAGCCCATGAGCTCATGTTGCACAACATTTCTTTAGGCTATGCAATTGCGTGAGAAAACAGAGGCCTCTATTAAAAAGAGAGGGATCCAATCGGCTTTCTATAGGCTAGGCCTACTATATTTATTTCTCAACTTTCCTAATATTAAGCACATTGCTTCTCTTTTACAACAGGATGGCATGACATTTAACCACGGGGATAGTGTCCTCCATTCACTATTTAAGTGCATAGACAACATGTATTTTTTCCCCTGCTCCTTTTTTGAGACAGGTGCATGATAATGGTCCATTTAAAATCAACACATTTCACACATATATTATTTAGTATATGTAAAAACAAGATTAAATCAGGAATAGTCTGATGGGTGACAATATTAGCCTATCACTTGTGAATGATATATTTGCTGCTGGGCGTTAACGGCATTATCAAGTGCTTGTGAAATGGTGAATGGGGGACTGATGGAGTGGGTACAGCCTGGGAGAAAAACAAAGCAGAGCACATGCCTTTCATGCGACTTTTTTCAAATCATCATTAGAGTCGCATCATGCAGTCTTAGAATGTATTAAAAATCAAAACATATACTGTAGCCCAACGTTTGTATCACAACTAATAGTGGCTAAATAACTTCTTAAAATTAAGCACATTAATCTGCTTTAGAACGGGTGTAGAGCCTAAACTGGCATAGATATGCGTCGCGTGCGTTTCATGTTTGGGGTTAGATCATTTTCACCGTAAAAATGTACCTTTATAATAAAAGCATTACATGCATAATGGCATTTGTGGTCACTTTTGAGAATGGTGTTTTCCTGCTAATGGAACATTTGCGCTTATAGCCTACTGCCATGGGCTCGTTGATGCGCTTACAACGTGAAGAAATAGCCTAATAGTGTATCAACATTTTAAGCAGAACGTTCTCATCTGTTGCGTCAGGATCATTGCTTAAATTTATGTTTGGAATATTTAGTTCTCGCACAGAATAGGTCAACTGTTGTACTATGCGGGATAGAAGGCTAGTGCTTATGCTGTTCGTTAGGCCTACTCATTTTGTTGGCTGGCGAAAAGTAAATGTGGATAGTTCTTCCAACATCTTCAATATGCACCTCAGAATTGGTTAAAGACGTTGAGAACTGAGATGCAGTGCCACTCGGGAGCCCACTCGGGAGTCTTCACTTGTAGCCTGTGAGAAAGACCTGATCAGGTGATGGAGAGCCATGTGAGTGAGAGGTGCTTCAGAGCATCCAGCTAGGAGAAGGGAATTATAATTCTTATATTCAGCCCACTGGACGCAAAAGGCATGGATTTCTTTAGGGGGCATTATGGCCACACAAAGGGGATGCCGGCGGGAAGTTCAAGGCATTATCAAGTGCTTGTCAAATTGTGAATGAGAGACTGATGAAGTGTACAACCTGCGCAAAAATGCCTTAGAATGTATTAAAAATCAAAACACATAGCCCAATGTTTGTATCACAACTAAAGTTACATAAATAACTATAAATTAAGCATATAATCAAATAAAATGTTATTAGTCACAATCGCAGAATACAACAGTTGTAGACCTTACAGTGAAATGCTTACATATGAGCCCCTAACCAACAATGCAGTTTAAAAAAAATACGGATAAGAGTAAGAGATAAAAGTAACAATTAATAAACAACAGCGAGACTATATACAGAGGGGTACCAATACAGAGGCAATGTGCGGAGGAAGCGGTTAGTTGAGGAAGTACAGTGGGGCAAAAAAGTATTTAGTCAGCCACCAATTGTGCAAGTTCTCCCACTTAAAAAGATGAGAGGCTTGCAATTTTCATCATAGGTACACTTCAACTATGACAGACAAAATGAGAAAAAAATTCCAGAAAATCACATTATAGGATTTTTTATTTATTTATTTGCAAATTATGGTGGAAAATAAGTAATTGGTCAATAACAAAAGTTTATCTCAATACTTTGTTATATACCCTTTGTTGGCAATGACAGAGGTCAAACGTTTTCTGTAAGTCTTCACAAGGTTCTCACACACTGTTGCTGGTATTTTGGCCAATTCCTCCATGCAGATCTCCTCTAGAGCAGTGATGTTTTGGGGCTGTTGCTGGGCAATACGAACTTTCAACTCCCTCCAAAGATTTTCTATGGGGTTGAGATCTGGAGACTGGCTCGGCCACTCCAGGACCTTGAAATGCTTCTTACGAAGCCACTCCTTCATTGCCCGGGCGGTGTGTTTGGGATCATTGTCATGCTGAAAGACCCAGCCACGTTTCACATGACTGTAAGTCGCTTTGGATAAAAGCGTCTGCTAAATGGCATATATTATTATTATTATTATTATTATCTTCAATGCCCTTGCTGATGGAAGGAGGTTTTCACTCAAAATCTCACGATACATGGCCCCATTCATTTTTTCCTTTACACGGATCAGTTGTCCTGATCCCTTTGCAGAAAAACAGCCCCAAAGCATGATGTTTCCACCCCCATGCTTCACAGTAGGTATGGTGTTCTTTGGATGCAACTCAGCATTCTTTGTCCTCCAAACACAACGAGTTGAGATTTTACCAAAAAGTTCTATTTTGGTTTCATTCTCCCAATCTTCTTCTAGATCATCCAAATGCTCTCTAGCAAACTTCAGATGGGCCTGGACATGTACTGGCTTAATCAGGGGGACACGTCTGGCACTGCAGGATTTGAGTCCCTGGCGGTGTAGTGTGTTACTGATGGTAGGCTTTGTTACTTTGGTCCCAGCTATCTGCAGGTCATTCACTAGGTCCCCCGTGTGGTTCTGGGATTTTTGCTCACTGTTCTTGCGATCATTTTGACCCCACGGGGTGAGATCTTGCGTGGAGCCCCAGATCGAGGGAGATTATCAGTGGTCATTCATGTCTTCCATTTCCTAATAATTACTCCCACAGTTGATTTTCTCAAACCAAGCTCCTTACCTATTGCAGATTCAGTCTTCCCAGCCTAGTGCAAGTCTACAATTTTGTTTCTGGTGTCCTTTGACAGCTCTTTGGTCTTGGCCATAGTGGAGTTTGGAGTGTGACTGTTTGAGGTTGTGGACAGGTGTCTTTTATACTGATAACAAGTTCAAACAGGTGCCATTAATACAGGTAACAAGTGGAGGACAGAGGAGCCTCTTAAAGAAGTTACAGGTCTGTGAGAGCCAGAAATCTTGCTTGTTTGTAGGTGACCAAATGCTTATTTTCCACCATAATTTGCAAATTAATTAATTAAAAATCCTACATTGTGATTTTCTGGATTTATTTTCTCATTTTGTCTGTCATAGTTGAAGTGTACCTATGATGAAAATTACTGGCCTCTCTCATCTTTTTAAGTGGGAGAACTTGCACAATTGGTGGCTGACTAAATACTTTTTTGCCCCACTGTATATACATGTAGGTAGAGTTATTAAAGTGACTATGCATAGATGACAACAGAGAGTAGCAGTGGTGTAAAGAGGGAGTGAGGGGGAGGGGGGCTCTGCAAATAGTCTGGATAGCCATTTGACTAGATGTAAAGGAATCTTAAGGTTTGGGGGGGTAACAGTTGTTTAGAAGCCTCTTGAACCTAGACTTGGCGATCCGGTACCGCTTGTCGTGCGGTAGCAGAGAGAACAGTCTTTAACTAGGTTCACTGGAGTCTTTGACAATTTTTAGGGCCTTCCTCTGACACAGCCTGGTATAGAGGTCCTGGATGCCCTGGATGCCAGGAAGCTTGGCCCCAGTGGTGTACTGGGCCAATCAAACTACACTCTGTAGTGCCTTGCGGTCGTAGGCCGAGCAGTTTCCATACCAGGCAGCGATGCAATCAGTCAAGATGCTCTCAATGGCGCAGCTGTAGAACCTTTTGAGCATCTGAGGACCCATGCCAAATCTTTTCAGTCTCCTGAGGGGGAATAGGTTTTTTCGTGCCCTCTTCACAACTGTCTTGGTGTGCTTGGACCACGTTAGTTTGTTGGTGATGTGGACGGCAAGGAACTTGAAGCTCTCAACCTGCTCCACTGCAGCCCCGTCGATGAGAATGGGGACGTAATCGGTCCTCTTTTTCCTGTAGTCCACGATCATCTCCTTTGACTTGATCATGTTGAGAGAGAGGTTGTTGCTCCTTATAGGCTATCTCATCATTGTTGGTGATCAGGTCTACCACTGTTGTGTCATCGGCAAATTTAATGGTGTTGGAGACCTGCCTGGCCGTGCAGTCATGAGTGAACAGGGAGAACAGGAGGGAAGTGAGTACGCACCCCTGAAGGGCCCCTGTGTTGAGGATCAGCGTTGAGGATCTGTTTGTTACCTACCCTTACCACCTGGGGGCGGCCCGTCAGGAAATCCAGGATCCAGTTGCAGAGGGAGGTGTTTAGCCCCTGGGTCCTTAGCTTATTGATGAGCTTTGAGGGCACTATGGTGATGAATACCATTCTCACATAGGTGTTCCTTTTGTCCAGATGGGAAAGGGCAGTTTGGAGTGCAATAGAGATTGCATCCTCTGTGGATCTGTTGGGGCAGTATGCAAAAAGAGTGGGTCAAGGATTTCTGGGATGATGGTGTTTATGTGAGCCATGACCAGCCTTTCAAAGCACTTCATGGCTACAGACGTGAGTGCTACGGGTCGGTAGTCATTTAGGCAGGTTACCTTAGTGTTCTTGGGCACAGGGACTATGGTGGTCTGCTTAAAACATGTTGGTATTAGAGACTCAGACAGGGAGCGGTTGAAAAGGTCTGGGAAGACACTTGCAAGTTGGTCAGCGCATACTCGGAGTACACGTCCTGGTAATCCGTCTGGCTCTGCGGCCTTGTGAATGTTGACCTGTTTAAAGGTCTAACTCACATCGGCTGCGGAGAGCGTGATCACACAGTCTTCCGGAACAGCTAGTGCTCTCATGCATGTTTCAGTGTTATTTGACTCGAAGCGAGCATAGAAGTAGTTTAGCTCGTCTGGTAGGCTCGTGTCACTGGGCAGCTCTCGGCTGTGCCTCCCTTTGTGGTCTGTAATGGTTTGCAAGCCCTGCCACATCTGACGAGCGTCAGAGCCGGTGTAGTACGACTCGATCTTAGTCCTGTATTGATGCTTTGCCTGTATGATGGTTCGTTGGAGGGCATAGCGGGATTTCTTATAAGCTTCCGGGTTAGAGTCCAGCTCCTTGAAAGCAGAAGCTCTAGCCTTTAGCACAGTGCGGATGCTGCCTGTAATCCACGGCTTCTGGTTGGTGTATGTACGTACGGTCACTGTCGGGATGATGTCATCGATGCACTTATTGATGAAGCCAATGACTAATGTGGTGTGCTCCTCAATGCCAACAGAAGTATCCCGGGAACATATTCCAGTCTGTGGAAGCAAAACATTCCTGTAGCTTAGCATCGGTTTCATCAGACCTCTCTTTTTATTGATCTAGTCACGGGTGCTTCCTTCTTTAATTTTTGCTTGGAAGCAGGAATCAGGAGGATAGAATTATGGTCAGATTTGCCAAATGGAGGGCGAGGGAGAGCTTTGTATGCGTCTCTGTGTGATGGTTCTAACCCAGCGGTGGGAAAAATAACCTTGTCTGGCCCGAAAATTGATTTTGACAAGCAAATATGTGCAGCCCTGAAGCCAAAACATGTGCCCACCCGTTCTAACCAATATCTTGTAACTTAGGTAATATGGAGGGTAGATGAGGAACAATACGACTTTTATATTTACAAAGTAAAAATAACACATTCTGTGCCACCTAGAAAGAATAACATGCTTTTATAAAGAGGGCCAGGAAAAAGCAGGCTATAATTGGCTGAATATGCTAAGGGAAAACTGAAATTCGAGTTTGTCCTGATGCTTACAGTACTGTATCTACAACTCATAAGCCAGCATCAGACCTATCCAAATACGGCCCTTAGACTAAAATACTCCTGAAAGTTCAGTCTGAAAAGGAATGTAGAAGGCTGAATTTAATCATATTTCTTTAGTCAAACAAATTGTGATCCTATTTTATGCAATTATTTAAATTAAAAAGTACACATTTCCAAAGTCTTTTTATACTATATTTGAAAAGTATCCTAAATCTGAATTACTGGAATTTGGGAGATTTAAGATTTAATAGTACAGTAAATAATTATTTGAGACTGCCAACAATGTCCGTCTGTATTGTTAATGCTATGACAACATCTGGTAAAATCAAAAAACAACTCTCATTGTCATAAGCTCTCTCTATCACCTACTCATACTGTATGTGGACAGGGTTGTAAGTGAAGATATTGCAGTCATTTGCAACTCAATGCTCTTCTCTTCGTTGTCAATATCTATGAAACATGAAAGTGATGAGGTGGCCTTACTACAGTTCTGTGGTCCGTCTCAGGACGGCCCCCTAGACAGGGCTGATCTAATGCACGCGGGTCAGGGGATCAACGTACTGGAATGAGCTCACTTATCCACACACAGCTGCTGTGTGAACCTTTGCCAAATGCAACCAGCAGATGGTGCACTCTGAGTTTTCCCAGCCCCGCTACAGGGCCCCCACCCCTCCCTGCACACAGGGCCGTTACGGTCAACACATTCCGGCCCGGAACACTCACAAAGCAGGGTTGAGTGTTCTAGGATCACAACTAAACAAATACTGTGCGTCTGTGAGGAATTAAGGACAGACACCAGACCCACGCAACAGGCCAACTTTAGAACGGTTGAAGATTGCAGATGTATGCGAGGGACAGAGCACCAAAAAGAGTATGTGGGACTTCCAATAGCCTGGTCCCAGATCTGTATGGATTTTAACTCCTCTGATGGTAGTTGGGTAAAGCCCATACAGATCTAGGACCAGGGTAACTTCAAATACTATATCACAATGGCATAACACCACTGTAATAGTTTTTTCCGTTATTTCTTTAAAAGGTGGTACTATGGACGAGGTAATCCATTAAATTGAGTACTGTGTTCATTCATATGTAAGCAAGAATCAATAATGCTAGCGGCCATCATGGCGTGTTGTGTATCCAATATGCATGAATAGAATGTAGCAAATGCAATTGGATGACCAAGTATTAACAGCTTAGAGGGATACTTCAGCATTTTGGCAATGAATTTGTCCCTTTACCTACTTCCCCAGAGTCAGATGAACTCGTGGATACCAGTTTTATGTCTCTATTATTTTTTTTATTTTTATTGAACCTTTATTTAAGTCAGTGAAGAACAAATTCTAATTTACAATGACGGCCTGACCAAAATGCAAAAGGCCTTCTGTGGGGACTGGGGCTAAAATAAAATAAAAAATAATCATAATCTGCGTGCAGTTTGAAGGAAGTTGCTTACTAGCGTTAGCGCAATGACTAGAATATGGTCACTGCTAGTATTCTAGTAATTGTGCTAACACTAGTTAACATTGGCTCACGAAACTGCCTCTAACTTCATTCATACTGGCTGCAGAGACATACAAATGGTATCTATGAGATCTGACTCTGGGGAAGAAGATATGTCCTCATTGCCAAAATCCCGAAGTATCCCTTTAAGATTAGATTGACTTTCTCTATTGCACTTTGAGGACAGTACATAGTGCCCTATTTGGTTGTGAGGGCTGTACACCCTTCTAGGACTGATTCCCAATAGGATAATAAGGATTTATCAGCTGTTTGGTTATTTTGAGTCACCAGGAATGCAGAGGACTGTACCAGATCTTATGTCCACTAAATTACTGACCTCTGAATGCGCGTTAAACTATTAATTTCAATGCTAAGTCACTTAACTGCCACCCTTTACTGTTGCACAAACACAACATACCACACACAGTTTCAAATCCAGAGTTTCAAACCCACACACCCATGCTGACATACACATAGCAGCCCACACAGTTCTAAACACGTACATTACATATACCATATCACAAACATACACCGTTTCACACAAACTCACAGGCTTACACACATACACGGTTTCAATAAAGACTCCAAGGGGAGGATAACCTTCAGAGTGATTTGATTTTTGACAGTCCAATTACAGTACATTAGCCCTCTAAGATGTGTCTTCATGTGGAGGAAAACTGCACAAGTGTTTCGATTTTTTAAAGACCAATTACAGTGCCTTCAGAAAGTATTCATACCCCTTGACTTACTCCACATTTGGTTGTGTTACAGCCTGAATTCAAAGTGGATTTTCTCAACCATCTACACTCAATAACCCATTATGACAAAGTAAAAACATGTTTTTAGAAATGCTTGCAGTAATATCTCATTTACACTATCATTCAAAAGTTCAGGGTCACTTAGAAATATCCATGTTTTTGAAAGAAAAGCTCATTTTTTGTCCATTTAAAATAACATAAAATTGATCAGAAATACAGTGTAGACATAGTTAATGTTGTAAATGACTATTTAAGTTGGAAACTGCAGATTCTTTATGGATTATCTACATAGGCGTACAGAGGCCCATTATCAGCAACCATCATTCCTGTGTTCCAATAGCATGTTGCGTTAGCTAATCCAAGTTTATAATTTTAAAAGTCTAATTGATCATTAGAAAAATATTTTGCAATTATGTTAGCACAGCTAAAACTGAAAGCTGAAAAATATTGTGCTGGTTCAAGAAGCAATAAAACTGGCCTTCTTTAGACTAGTTGTGTATCTGGAGCATCAGCATTTGTGGGTTCGATTACAGGCTCAAAATGGCCAGAAACAAAGACTTTCTTCTGAAACTTGTCAGTCTATTCTTGTTCTGAGAAATGAAGGTTATTCCATGCAAGAAATTGCCAAGAAACTGAGAATCTCGTACAATGCTGTGTACTACTCCCTTCACAGTACAGCGCAAACTGTCTCTAACCAGAATAGAACTAAGAGTGGGAGGCCCTGGTGCACAACTGAGCAAGAGGACAAGTACATTAGTGTCTAGTTTGAGAAACAGACGTCTCACAAGTCCTCAACTGGCAGCTTCATTAAATAGTACCCGCAAAACACCAGTCTCAATATCAACAGTGAAGAGGTGACTCCGGGATGCTGGCTTTCTATGCAGAGTTGCAAAGAAAATGCCGGCCAATAAAAA
Source organism: Oncorhynchus keta (assembly GCF_023373465.1). Taxonomy (NCBI): domain Eukaryota; kingdom Metazoa; phylum Chordata; class Actinopteri; order Salmoniformes; family Salmonidae; genus Oncorhynchus; species Oncorhynchus keta. Next base: position 55,263,850 of record NC_068421.1, on the reverse strand, counting down.
GAAAAGATTAAGATGGGCAAAAGAACACAGCCACTGGGCAAAAAAACAAAGACACTGGACAAAGGAACTCCGGAAAACCTCCCTGGTCTTTGTGGTTGACTGACGGACCTACAGATAATTGTATGTGTGGGGTACATAGATGAGATAGTCATGAAAAAAATATGTTAAACACCATTATTGCACACAAAGTGAGTCCATGCCACTTATGTGACTTGTTAAGTACATGCTTAATCCTGAACATACACTACACAGTCCAAAAGTATGTGGACACCCCTTCAAATTAGTGGATTTGGCTATTTCAGCCATACTGACAGGTGTCTAAAATTGAGCACACAGGCATGCAATCTCCATAGACAAACATTGGCAGTATAATGGCCTAACTGAAGAGCTCAGTGACTTTCAACATGGCACCATCATAGGATGCCACCTTTCCAACAAGTCAGTTCATCAAATGTCTGCCCTGCTAGAGCTGACCCCCTCAACTGTAAGTATTGTTATTGTGAAGTGGAAATTTCTAGGACCAACAACAGCTCTGCCGCTGTTGCAGAACAGGACCAGAGGTCACAGAACAGGACCAGAGTGCTGAAGCATGTAGCAAGTGAAAATTGTCTGTCCTCGGAAGCAACGTCAGAACAAGAACTGTTTGTCGGGAGCTTCATGAAATGGGTTTCCATGGCCGAGCAGTCAAACACAAGCCAAAAATCACCACGCACAATGCCAAGCGGCGGCTTGAGTGGTGTAAAGCTTGCAGACATTAGACTCTGGAGCAGTGGAAACGTGTTCTCTGGAGTGATGAATAAACGCTTCACTATCTGTCAGTCTGCGGGACGAATCTGTAATTGGCGGATGCCAGGATAATGCTACTTGCCCAAATGCATAGGAGGAGGAATGATGGTCTGGGACTGTTTTTCATGGTTCAGGCTAGGCCCCTTAGTTCCAGTGAAGGGAAATCTTAACTCCTCAGCATACAATGACATCCTAGACAATTCTGTGCTTCGAACTTTGTGGCAACAGTTTGGCGAAGGCCCCTTCCTGATTCAGCATGACAATCCCCCATTCACAAAGCTAGGTCCATACAGAAATGGTTTGTCAAGATCGGTGTGGAAGAACTTGACTGGCCTGCACAGAGCCCTGACCTCAACCCCATCGAACGCCTTTGGGATGAATTGGTATTTAAGCTTGCCATATCAAAGGGGTTGAATGCTTATTGACTGAAGACATTTTAGCTTTTCATTTTTTATTAATTTGTAAAAATGTCTACAAACATAATTACACCTTGACATTATGGGGTATTGTGTGTAGGCCAGTGACAAAAAAAACTAAATTTAATACATTTTAAATTCAGGCGGTACAACAAAATGTGGAATAAGTCAAGGGGTGTGAATACTTTCTGAAGGCAGTGTATGTTAGCTAAAGAGTAACTTGGAAAGATCAAGGAGTGGAAGAGATGGTCTCAGAATGTAGTGCAGCAAATGTAAAAAAGTACAGAACACAGAACTTTCAAGGTAAAAGCCCAGATGGAACAATCAAATAATCGTAAAATCCTCTTGGAACCAAGGGTATAGGGGTGGGTGCAATGCGACGATCTCCTTTGGAAAAGACAAGAACTTGGAAAGAACTGTCTGTGTGTCACTGATTGTCAGCAAGTGATGGCAAAGAGAAGCCTCTATGGACTAGAGCAGGCAAGCCCTGGCACGGCTGTCCCTGGCATGGGTATATGCTCGCAAGAGGAAGAGTCAGTGGGCCAGATTGTGGATACAAAATGTGCACCTGTTATATTAAGTGGGGATTATTTATTTTTTAATCCAATGCTTCATCACGAAGGAATGGTTATCCATGAAATAAGAGCCAGATTAACCTACTCCTTGACTAAAAAGCATTCTCATTGGAGAATCTTGAATCGGGACAAGTAAGGTATTCGCTTAATATTCACATTTTTGATGAACGTTTTAACTGCTCTCTGTTATCAGTGAGCACAAACATAGCACCAGTGCATATGTTTAGTAAAGTATGGTTATTGAGTTCAGTAGGTAGTGTGTTACAAGACACTGTGAAGACCTGGATGTCATTACCACACCACAGGCATGCTCTACCATAGCAGCCTTCACCATGTTGCATAATCACATCCTCCTGTCTGTTACACCCTGCAACATCTCCTAGGCAACCAACAGCTTCTCAAAAGCAAAAAGTGTGTATTTATTCAAAAGGACAGCTAGAGCTAAGGATATGGCAGTGACCTTCCTTGTACCTGCATCTGCAATGAGTGTGCTATTAAAGGAAACCCTCCACGCACAAAACTATCATTTATTTAAATTAGTCCACCCAAAAGGTTTTGCATGTCAGCAATCAAATTTTCAAGATATAGGATTTTGTCACTGCCACATCAAGTGACATTCTGGGACTGTATTAACAGTGGACTATACCAAAATATAGTTTGAGTGGATATTTCCTTTAAGGGTGCCCAGTACAGATGAATGGTGCGGCACTGTGGAAGTAATTACCATGGTTACGACTACAGTATGTACACAAACAGACTAGCACTGAGTGCACGTATATTCAGTGGCTCATTCATATTGAGAATTTCAAAAAGTAAGCCTTTTCTCCCTTCTGCTCAGATGTTACATCCCTTGCTGCCCCCTTGTGGTTATCAAAAGCTCAAATGTGAAAAAAAACAAGCTTTCATTCAACTTCAAAAAAGGCCAGTGAGTGCATGTAATCTTAAGGGAAACTTCCATACAAAAGAACCGTACAGTCAGTAGATTTCTAGCTGCAGGGGTGTCCTTTCTACTTCCCCACTCATATCCCAGTCCCACAGGTGCAGTGTAGAAACTGAGCAGTATAATAAGAGGCTGGTAGCAGCAGCTGTGATCTGTGTGTTACATGATTGTATATGTGCTCCTTTGTTTCGCTGACGTTGAGGGTTGTCATGACACAATGCCAGTTCACTTACCTCCTCCCTTTCCTGTATCAAAAGGTTGGCTGGTCCTCATTAAAGTGCCGTAGATCACTTCATTACTCCTGTTTGTTTACAAAGCTCTACTATACAAGCTACCAGGATTGGTTAACTTTCCCAAGTTCCTTTGGTCTCCACCAAATTAGGTAAATCCGCGTTTAACGCTCCCCATTTTTTGGAATCACTTATAATATTAATTACATTTGGATTCCATGATGCCACGAAGGCATTTTAAAAACTGATGCTGATTTCCGATGCAGATTTCATTGTTTTGATTGATTGACTTTAAAAACTTGTTTGTGATGGCTGTGATGTTCTAATGTTATGTACGTGTTATTTTATCTGCAAGGGCCGCGGCTTTTGTGGCGCGATGGGTAACGATGCTTGGTGGATGTCAGTTGTCGATGTGTGCAGAGGGTCCCTGGTTCGAGCCCAGGTAGGGGCGGGGAGAAGGACGGAAGCTATGGTCCTTCTGTGGCTCAGTTGGTAGAGCATGGCGCTTGTAACGCCAGGGTAGTGGGTTCGATTCCCGGGACCACCCATACGTAGAATGTATGCACACATGACTGTAAGTCGCTTTGGATAAAAGCGTCAGCTAAATGGCATATATTATATTATTATTATTATACTGTTACATAGGCGCTAATTTACAAATGCAGACACTGAAAAAAACATCTGCTCGTACTGCATGTTCCACCAACTACAGAAATGAAACCAACCTCTCGGTGCAGTCAAAAACTTGACGTTCCTGTGTTTTATATACGGTATATTTCCACACTATGAGGTTGGAATAATACTGTGAAACTGTGAAAATTATGTTAATGCCCTTTTAGTGTAAGAGCTGTTTGAAAAGACCGTCTGGAATTTCAGTCTGTTTTGACATTGAGATAAAAAAAAAAAAATCCAGCTGCATTGGACCTTTAAGTTCATCTTAATTATGGCTTCCCTAAGCGGAGACCATTTCCACTTAATTTCTTAAGTACTTCACATACACAGCATTAAATCTATTGTTAATAAATAGGTACTATTAGAGTGCTCAGTGCTGGTCTGGTGCACATATTAGTACGAAGGGAAGACTGTGTATGACCCAAATAGATAAACATACAAAAGATTAGAGTGGCATGTCTCTGCAAGATTAGAGATTTTGCATAAAGGTGTTTGAAATTGTTTCTGAGACATGCCAGAACAAGCAGCTAACAATGACAGTGCCATTAAGATGCCTCCGTGAATTTCCTGCTATTTCAAGACTTTTCAGTGAATAGAAGCTGAATGACACGGTGCAGGTTAAAGAAAATACAAATATGTACGCTGTTTTAACTCTCCCGAAGCTGGTTGCTTGATGTGTCCACCCTAGTCTCTGTCTGAAGATAGAGGATGACAAAAATGTTGCCAAGTTGTCATCAATAAATAAACAAACACATTTGGAAGTGTTAACCCTATCAGTCCCGAGATCCCAGCTTTTCATTAATCTGACTTCCATTGATGTCCAGCCCTTATATTTAGCCTCACAATTAAGTATTTTACCATTTTCTTTTCAGGACAACAAGGGCTACAAGTAGAACACAAAACAATTTGACAAAAACAGTAGCATTCATGAGTTTTGACGAATGTCAATAAAAAAAAACAATACAGTCCGCCACAGCAAAAACCTCATAAAAAGGTATTTATATTAATGCTGTAAGTACATAATTTTTCTCTCACTGGGAAATGAATATCCAACAAGTCAAAGTCAACTGTGTGGAGTTTATGACAGCGATTATGTGAGCTTAACACAGAATTATAGGCAATATGCCCTGGGATTTCCAATGACCTATGTTGAAGAACTCCTTACCTTCTTCAGACGCCTCACTGGCAGCTTCATGAAATAGGACCCGCAAAACACCAGTCTCAACGTCAACAGTGAAGAGGCGACTATGGCATGCTGGCCTTCTAGGCAGAGTTCCGCTGTCCAGTGGCTGTGTTCTTGAGCCCATCTTAATCTTTTATTTTTATTGGCCAGTCTGAGATAGGTATTTTTCTTTGCAACTCTGCCTAGATGGCCAGCATCCCGGAGTCGCCTCTTCACTGTTGACGTTGAGACTAGTGTTTTGCACTATAGACACTCTAATGTACTTGTCCTCTTGCTCAGTTGTTCACCAGGGCCTCCCACTCCTCTTTATATTCTGGTTAGGGCCAGTTTGCTCTGTTCTGTGAAGGGAGTAGTGCACAGCATTGTACGAGATCTTCAGTTTCTTAGCAATTTCTCACATGGAATAGCCTTCATTTCTCAACAAGAATAGACTGATGAGTTTCAGAAGAAAGTCTTTGTTTCTGGCCCTTTTGAGCCGGTAATCGAACCCACGAATGCTGATACTCCAGATACTCACCTAGAACAAATGTTTTCAGCTGTGCTAACATAATTGCAAAAGGGTTTTCTAATGATCAATTAGCCTTTTGAAATGATAAACTTGGATTAGCTAACACAATGTGCCATTGGAACACAAGAGTGATGGTTGCTGATAATGGGCCTCTGTACGTGTATGTAGATATTCCATGAAAAATCAGCCGTTTCCAGCTACAATAGTCATTTACAACATTAGCAATGTCTACACTGTATTTCTGATCAATTTGATGTTATTTTAAATGGACAAAAAAAGAAGCTTTTCTTTCAAAAACCAAGGACATTTCTACGTGGCCCCGAACTTTTGAACGGTAGTGTGTGTGTGTGTGTGTGTGTGTGAGCTACAAACTCAGGATCCGCCCTTGTCTCACAAACACCGCTCTAGCTCAGCCTCCATTATTAATCACACAGACTAATGGTTGGTATCTACGGGTGCAGAATAAATAGACAAATCCAATGGTACAACCCTGTAGCTTAAACACACAACGTTTAAAAGGGGTTAGAAGTCCAAAATGAGCAGGCGATACGGTTGGACTGATTGGGTTAAAAGCCGTTTAAGAGCAGTTCTTTCTTATGTCCTTTCTCTGGATTTTGAGCTCGACTCAGATTGCCTTAGACTGAAGCCAAAATATACAGTAGTAATGAAGGTAACTTAAATTTCATCTTATACCATGCAGCTCGTGTTGTGTGTGTGTGTGTGTGTGCGTGCGTGTGCGTGTGCGTGCGTGTGTGTGTGTGTGTGTGTGTGAGAAGAGACTCAATGCATATAACGAATACCTGCCAGTAGCTCAAGTGTATCAGTCTGCCTGGGATGACAGAGAGACTTGACTGAAAATGGGTGAGAAAGTGTAGCCTTTGTATGAGTCATCCAAGCACTCAAGTTTTCACAGATCGTTTAAAGAGTGCGACTGGAAGTTAAGGTTGTAACACATGATGACTGACGAGGTGACAAATATGTGTGCCCTATGTGCTAAAATGCTATACGTGCTAAAAGTCCAACCTAAAAACATAAATTGGAAAAACCAAAACCTGTAACAGTTGGCCGCATGTCAATGTCAACAAAACGAATGGAGCTGATCGTGTTACTACAGGAGACAGCAGAGAGAGCACGCCCCCATCCACACTGATGGGGCTGCAGTGGAGTTGGTGAAAAACTTGAAAGTTCCTCGGCGTGCACATCACTGATGACCTGAAATGGTCCATTCACACAGACAGTGTGGTGATAAAGGCGCAACAGGGCCTCTTCAACCTCAGGAGGCTGAATAAATTGGTCTTGGCCCTTAAAACCCTTACAAACCTCTACAGATGCACCCCTGAGAGCATCCTGACAGGCTGTGTGTTGGTCACCCCTGTTTCACACTGTGTATTTAAATACTGTATCCCAAACATAGCTTATGCTAATACTTCTACTGTACATTGTATTTTAGTTACACCGTTTATACACACCACATATTTATTTATGTACTGAATTCTTGATATAGCTCATTCTAATACATCTACTGCTGCACATATTCCCTCGGTGTACATACTGTACGTATAGATTGCATTTTGATACTGCTACAGTGCTATTTGGGATGTTAATTGGATTCATTTTGCCGCTCTTGATTTCTTCACATAATTTTGTTGTATTTTTCTTTACATTAAGAGATGTTTGACATTTGACTGCATTGTTAGGAACAAGTCACATAAGCATTTCGCTACACCACTATGACACCTTCTGAACTCTGTACGCGACCAATAAACGTTGATTTTATGTCCTGTATCAGCATTGCGTGTTCGCTCCCAGCTTCATGGTTTGAACGAGGTGCGTAATTCAAGTCCACATAATACAGTACAACAGAATACAGAAATACAGTCCACACTCAAAGACTACGGACGCTTGTTTCATTCATTTACCCGAGCGAGCATACATCTATGGGCTTTCATGTTTTTCCACCTTGCGTAATGTAGCCTATAACCTATCCTATTGGATAACGACACAATCCTTTGGCCTTTTTTGGCCTTGAGCTCATAAAATGTCTCATGTAGGGCCCATAAAATGTATTTAATGTAGGGTTCATCTGTCTCAGGAAGCATCAGAATTAACATGCCGATCAAAGCTTGAATCGAATCCAGACACATTTATATGGTTTAGAATGACACTTACGGTTTTGGCGGTAAATACTGGGTTACCTGGGAGAAAAGTGATTTATTCTCAGGATGGAACATGTGTAAAATACCATGAAAATATTCAACCGTAGGGCACACTGATGAATTGTGTAATTTTGTCCATCTGCTTGCAGGCAGATTGGAGTCAGCATGACCTCGATTTACAAGGTACAGGTCAAACAAACGTAATTACAGCGGTTGTGAAGCTTGTGTGCACATGTGAACAGTTAGACCTTTGTGTTTGTGTGTGCGCGCGCACGCATGTGAACAGTAGATCTATGCATGTAGATTATTTAGTATTTTTAACAAAAACATCATGGTACTGAGTGAAGGAATATTAGTAGACATATTGATATTGTTGGGTTTGCCAACCCTGAAGAAGACACAGTGATGCCGAAACATTTTTTTTTTTAATGTATTACTGGGAGGATATACATATGGCGTGTGTGACTCTGTTTTTATAGCTTACAGTTTTATTCTCCGCCAGTCAGCACCTCTACACTAAATAAATGTTCTCTGGGTGTGCGCCAGCTCATGCTGGGTTTGTGACCCAAAACATATTTTATCAGAGCTAAAAGTATGGTATTGGACCAGGGTCTTGTTTATACTAAAAGTTTTCTGCAATTTCCCCAAAATTATAATTGTGTTTGTATCTGATAGAGGGGACTACACCGGCCCTAAAAACTGTCCACACAAATCTCCCCTTTTCCAGAGCATGTCACTGCACTGCAAAGGCAAAAGTTAATGGGCTTGTAAATGCACTGAAACAAATGCGGCTAGAATCTTCTCCCAAAAATATGTATGGATCTCAGTGTAAGACATAACTAATGCGGAGTCTGACTTTTCGAAGGCTTCAAAACGCAATTTATTTTTATATTTCTGAGATCAATTTCCCTACATTACATTTTATCTTGAGTGTCTAACCAGGTTTCCATCCAACGTGAATGTTGGAAGAAAAAAAAATGTTCTGACAGGCCTGATGGAAACAGCAAATTTGTCGGTAAACTTTCCAAATGTAGACAAAACAAAATCTGCTAGACAAGGTGTGATATTAATGTGTCTGTAAAATGTATTATGCAAGAAATGGCTGTGGAAACGCTTTTACGCGCAAAAATGTATATAATAACCATCATATCAAAATAAACTCACGCGATGACGTGTGGTCCTCCCACTGTGACTCGTGAAAGCATGCAGTTTATGAGGCTACAGATTAAATAAATAATGAAATTCACAGGGTGGTGGAAGTGCAAGGTGATGAGCTTGATACTCCTTTCCAATAAATATCTAGGGTCTAATTCTGGTGACTTGCTGATCAATGCTTGGCTGCCATTTGACCAAAAAAAACATTATCTTGCTCTTTTGTTCATAATAATCTCATCATGTAAGCCAGGGGTACTCAACTCTTACCCTACGAGGCCCGGAGCCTGCTGGTTTTCTGTTCTACCTGATAATTAATTGCATAGACCTGGTGTCCCAGGTCTAAATCAGTCCCTGATTAGAGGGGAACAATGAAGAAATGCAGTGGAATTGGCTTCGAGGTCCAGAGTTGAGTTAGATAGTAGGCTGTAACTGCATTGTATCTGTGAGCTGTTGGCTAGAGCGCGTATACCAAGACCAGAGTGGCCACATTCACTATACAACACAAAACATGTTGTGACAAAACCATCTGTAGAGTTGAAAATACAATGGAAATCCTTTTAACTTGTATTTTTTATTCAGAACATGGGAATTTAACCGTAAAAGTAATCATTATGCACAGCCTTTCATCCGCAACAAGTACATTTGATGGATTTTAGAATATTTGCATTAAAATCTGTTGCCAATTGGATGGAAACCTAGCTAATGACAGAAATAACAACTTCAATAAATCTGGGCCCAGTTTCCTCGATAGCGATGGAATTTAGGCTTACGAGTGCTTAAACAATGCATCTTCCCTACAACAGCCGAAGATGTAGCGGACATGCGTTTCTCAAAACAGCACGCAGAGAGAACAGTCGCTAGGTATGTCAATGAAGCATTGCTAGTTACAGTATAGCCTAGCTTTCAGCTAGCTAGCGGCTCTGTAAAGCTAGCTTGACTTGCTAGAAAGTAATAGATTGAGGAAAAAGTAGCTAAACTAAACATGTTGTATTATCAACTGAAACAGTATCTATCACATACGTTTGCTGCACATATGATGAAATCACGGCTGATGAAACCATAGCACTGTTCAAGATTATGTTATTTAAAGATGCACTACGCAGAAATTGCTCTACCATTTCATGGTTGCTAAAATATTAATAGTTTGCCTAATTTCAGTTTATGCAATAAAATAAGCAGGTATTCTGTAGAGAATCATTGCACCATCTAAACCGTTGTAAAATATATTTTCCATAAGCAAAAATATTGGATTTTCAGCCGTTTGAAGCTGGTGTAAAAAACCATGGTGTATTTTTTTAACCGTATTATTTTTATTATATATTTTTTTACACCAGATACAAAAGAATAACAATGAGTAAATAATATATTCTTTCTGGGAATGCTATGAAGTCCAAAAGTTATGGGCGGCTAGAAATTGGCTGTCAGAAGTATTACAATGTAATGTTATACTTTTAAATCGGTCTGTCTGCATATTTCAAGACATGGCATATGTGGGTGTCGTGAGACACCCAATGGGCTGGACGATTCTCTTCTCATTACTCATTCTGAAAAAAAAACATACACTAAACACTTGGAAAATCAATCAATCCACCATCATTAACACAATAGAATAATCAAATGATCTATTATTGAAATGTTGAAATAGCATGGGCAACCGAGAAAAAAATAATTGGTACAATTTAAGGCCATGTGGCAAACAACAGTGCAGTCACAAGAGATGGGAGTGAGAGCATGTGTGTCTGGGCAGATGAGATGTATTTGTTGTTTGTGCACGTGTGTAAGTTATTGTTCGTATGTGTATGTTTGTAAGTGGTGTAAAAAAAAAATATATATAATGATCCGGAAGAAAAAAAACACACCATGGCTTGTTGCCGGGTGAAGCAGTGTTCAACAATGATATACATTATTTTTTAAAACCTCCTTGGTTTTGCCGTCGTTGGAGGACACCCTCTAAAGTGAGCTTCTGATATAGAATGTCTTCATCCCTCTCTCCCCCCTGCAAACAGAGCTCCATTTCCTTTCCCCAGAATCACGAGTGCTCACTGTAGACTCCCGGCCCTACTCATCACAGCATGGTCTTTTGGCTGATGCAAGCACAACACAGTGCTCACTGATAACCCTGCCAGGCCCCCATTTCGCATTCATCACACACACTCCTGGGCGGGCTGGCGCCTTGGACGTTCCAAAGAAATCACCACCAAAAAGACTTGGCTCAACAAGAGGAGGATGACAAGGCTTTGCTCTCATGTCCATGTCAAATCAAATCAAAGTTTATTTGTCACGTGTGCCGAATACAACAGGTGTAGACCTTAAAGTGAAATGCTTACTTACAGGCTCTAACCAATAGTGCAAAAAAGGTATTTGGTGAACAATAGGTAAGTGAAGAAATAAAACAACAGTAAAAAGACAGGCTATATACAGTAGCGAGGCTATATACAGACACCAGTTAGTCAGGCTGATTGAGGTAGTATGTACATGTAGATATAGTTAAAGTGACTATGCATATATGATGAACAGAGAGTAGCAGTAGCGTAAAAGAGGGGTTGGCGGGTGGTGGGTTGCGGGACACAATGTAGATAGCCCGGTTAGCCAATGTTGCAGGAGCACTGGTTTGTCGGCCCAATTGAGGTAGTATGTACATGAATGTATAGTTTAAGTGACTATGCATATATGCTAAACAAAGAGTGGCAGCAGCGTAAAAAGAGGGGTTGGGGGGGGGCACATAATACAAATAGTCCGGGTAGCCATTTGATTACGTTTTCATGAGTTTTATGGCTTGGGGCTAAAAACTGTTGAGAAGCAATTTTGTCCTAGACTTGGCACTCCGGTACCGCTTGCCATGCGGTAGCAGAGAGAACAGTTTATGACTGGGGTGGCTGGGGTCTTTGACAATTTTTAGGGCCTTCCTCTGACACCGCCTGGTGTTGAGGTCTTGGATGGCAGGCAGCATAGCCCCCCGTACACACTAACCTCTGTAGTGCCTTGCAGTCAGAGGCCGAGCAATTGTCGTACCAGGCAGTGATGCAACCAGTCGGAAAGTTCTCGATGTTGCAGCTGTACAACCTTTTGAGGATCTCAGGACTCATGCCAAATATTTTTAGTTTCCCGAGGGAGAAAAGGCTTTGTCGTGCCCTCTTCACAACTGTCTTGGTGTGTTTGGACCATTCTAGTTTGTTGTTGATGTGGACACCAAGGAACTCGAAGCTCTCAACCTGCTCCACTACAGCCCCGTCGATGAGAATGGGGGCATGCTCGGTCCTCCTATAGTCCACAATCATCTCCTTAGTCTTGGTTAAGTTGAGGGATAGGTTGTTATTCTGGCACCACCCGGCCAGGTCTCTGACCTCCTCCCTATAGGCTGTCTCGTCGTTGTCTGTTGCTAATGAGATAATTGAGTTTAAAAAAAGGTTCAATATATCTGCCTATGGAGACAATGGTGTTGTCCAGGTGACACAAAGGTAAGTTCTAATCTATTACACCAGGCTGACTCACCGGCTAAGAAATCAGCATGTTTACAGCTACGGGCCATAGTCATTTGGCTGGAAAGGTGGGAAAACAAACCCTGGCCTTCATTGAGACAATTAAGGGGGGTTTTAGTTTCATATTTGACAGACCCATCTTGAAGATAGGTATCCTTTTTACGAGTCGTTCTTGGTTATCCTTGTAAGCAGAGCAATTTATGTCAAAGTACCAATATAAAAGTCATCTGAATACAGGTATCAGGTAACATTGAGTCATAAAATAGAAACAGACAAGACCATAGTACTATAGCTACCAGGTACAGATTTTTCCATGAGCAATTGGACAACTTGGTAGGTATTGAGTAAACACTGTATTGAATGTGGATCTCTGTACAGCTTCAGGGTAGCTCTGCAGTTCTCTTGTCACAAATCTTCAAATCAAATTGTATTTGTCACATGCGCCAAATAGAACAGATGTAGACCTTACAGTGAAATGCTTACTTACAAGCCCTTAACCAATAATGCAGTTTTAAAGAAAGAAAAAGTATTTACTAAAATAAACTGAAGTAAAAAAATGTATCTTGGGGTGAGAATGAAGAGACAGTTTTTGTTGCTATACTATAATACTGGGCTGCCACCCTAGGGAAACAAATAGCCCAAACAAATCTGAATCACTAGAGGTCCTGGTCACCCATACATAAAGACCATTAAACCTGAACCATTAGTATTTTGATTGCACTGCTTTGTCAATAGCCAACAGAAAGAGCATAAGAAAAATAAACAAGGCATTGGGTCTCGGAAAGCTCTTGATAGAGTAGAACAAATGATGTGCATTAACTCCTAGCCTTCACGAGACAATGGGAGTGATTCTAATCAAATAATTACCTGGAACGTTTCCATGGCCATGAGTAAAGAAGAAGACAAACGGTGCTAATGCTTAAGACCAGGCGACCCAAGCCCCTTACAAAAACACTGATATAAATGCAAACACATATTTTCAAGTGGAAGAACTTAGAACCTCGTCAAGCTTTGAGAAGGACCATTTTAATGGGCTTAATGTGCAAGGATTAGAACCTAATTTGCACCTCATCAGAAAAAAACTCCCGACCTGCCATGAATGAGAGAATCGGAGAGCAAATGAGAAATGATCTCTCTGATGATGACCACTTCTGAGGGGGGAACACGGTATGCATGATACACCTATGGCCAGTATTTGTAGAGAAACTGCTCTGGCGAGATGGACCATTTTGGGACCCAGCGAGAATATCAGTACGACACTACAACCTCCCATCCTGACCTCGCTCTCTAACAGCGCACTGGACTTCCTTTCGTCACTACTCATCTGGCTTGTGATCAAGCAGAGGCTTCCTCCTTAATCTTCTAATGCTCGGCTGGCTTCCGTCCGACACAGTGCTTAATTTGTAAATTGAGAGGTGCTGGAACAAAAAGTGCTCAGAGAGGGGGGTGACCACTGGGACACCAGAACGCAAGAAAAAAAACACTTAGAATAAAGCATTGCATGCATTATCATCGCTATTGCGTAGTGGCATTGAGCACTATAGCCGAGGGGCTTGCAGAAGTTGCACACACGGGGAAGATTTTTTTAAGCCGAGGGTCCAGGAAAATGTGGCCTTTTATAAAACACATTTCATAGAATTCTACATCATTTTTGATGACTGGAGACCTTAGCAGAATATTTTTTAATACCTCACAAATGATTCAAATGATTGAAAGGAAATGACCCTGTCCTGAATCAAATAAATAGCCCAGGCCTAACTGTGTGGAGACACACATATTGTCCAACGAGGAGGAAGTAAGTCCAACAAAAAAAAGCTTTCCAGTTCCACTCAGTCACCCAGTGATGCGCAGTTCCAATCACCGGTGACAGTCGATGCGCAAAGTGACAAAAGCCTATCCCCTCTCTTGTTTTACTTTGTAAAACAATGCTGTTCGCTCAATAGGCCTAATTTGGAAGTTGATAAAAAATATACATTTTTGCAGCCTACAGACTGATAAGTATTTTCTTTCCAACCTGTGTTTTCCAGCGATTGTATTCAAAATATTGCAAAAGGCCTGTTTTGGCTGCATGCTGTTCACTGACAGACTTGCCGCTTGCTCCTGACTGTAGGCCTGACTTGTGATTGGGCTACACACAATCCACAGCTACGCTACTGTGGGTCAATTATAGGCCTGGTGTAGTATTCGGAATGATTTCATTTTGTTCTGAACAGACTTTGGCAAATGTATTTCAATTTCTCAGGGGTGCTGCAGCACCCTTCCTGCGGCTATGATTCTATAAGGAAATAAATGATGTGCAACTCTGGAGAGATGAGAGTGGCAGGCTCATGTCTATTAGAGTAGAGAGAGGGAGAGAGATCATAGACCTTGAATCTCATTCTAGTTCTGGGTGAGATACAGGCAAGCTTCTCTCTCTCATCACAGCAATGGCCGCAAGTTGGTCTATAGGCAACAATTTCGCGCATTTAATAATGTAGAATAATAGTGAAGAAATCAAAACTATGAAAATAACACATATGGAATCATTTAGTAACCCCCCCAAAAAAAAAGTGTTAGTGAATGAGTAGGGGAATGGATGATCTCTGCATGTGTGGTTTCCACTGTGAAGCATGGAGGTGGTGGTGTGATGGTGCTTTTCTGGTTACACTGTCTGTGATTTATTTAGAATTCAAGGCACACTTAACCAGCATGGCTATCCCATCTGGTTTGCGCTTAGTGGGACTATCATTTGTTTTTCAACAGGACAATGACCCAAAACACACCTCCAGGCTGTGTAAGGGCTATTTGACCAAGGAGAGTGATGGAGTGCTACATCAGATGACCTGGCCTCCACAATCACCCAACCTCAACCCAATTGAGATGGTTTGGGATGAGTTGGACAGCAGAGTGAAGGAAAAGCAGCCAACAAAAGCTCAGCATATGTGGGAACTCCTTCAAGAGTGTTGGAAAAGCATTCCAGGTGGAGCTGGTTGAGAGAATGCCAAGAGTGTGCAAAGCAGTCATCAAGGCAAAGAGAGGCTACTTTGAAGAATATCAAATATATTTTGATCTGTTTAACACTTTTTTGGTTACTACATGATTACATATGTGTTATTTGATAGTTGTGATGTCTTCACTATTATTCTACAATGTAGAAACTAGTAAAACAATTAAGGAACACCCTTGAATGAGTAGGTGCGTCCAAACTTTTGACTGGTACTGTAATGATGATGATTCATGATTTTGACTGGCTGAGAAAAGCTGCCTGCCTGCCCGTCTCGGAGGAGACAGACTGCAAGGTTTATACA